>NW_027492999.1:20000-408532 GCF_021521415.1 Bidens hawaiensis | reverse complement strand
GAACTGGAGAAATGTGTGTTTTTAATGGTGTATGCTATGGTGGTAGAGATGTGTGAAAATGGAATGGATTAGGGTTTTATGGGGTATTTATACTCCTTAAGCCCATGGACCTTAGTCTCGTATTTCCTTTTTGATCCATAATTAATTTCATCTAATTAGCCTACTTATCCTTCCATCTTTATTATTTTATTATTCCTCTACTAACTCAAGTAAACGTTTACACCATAAATAAATAATATATGTAGGTTCCCAGCCGGATCTACACGAGATATCGCGTTCTACGTAGGTGCGGAATCCCTACGTAAGACGTTACGAGCGTAGAAGACTATACGATTAAACACGTTACAATAAACACAAACACGTTATATTGCAACCGTAAACACGTGATACAAAGATCACCAAATACAGACTCTCTCTAACTCGTTCTCTGAATAATAAACTGAATAACTGGTATATGTATATATAAGCCGTAACCTAAACAGCTTATATAGACACGACAACTTCGCCTGGCATGTTCAGGCGAAGTTGTCCCTAACTTCGCTTGTCTAACAAGTTCGCCCATATCAGCGAACTTGTTAGCAACTTCGCTTACATACAAAACATAAATCTAACTAAAACGATTACAGACACTTGACACTGAACTACTGACATCTTGCACCAACAGACTCCCCCTTGGCAGTAGCTTCAACTCTTTAGCTTCAAACACGTGTCTTGTAATCTTCAACGACCTTGCATCTTCATCTTCAAGCATGAACTCCTTCGCGTACACAAACTGATACAATTCTTTGATATTTCTTCGCTTCGTCTTTCCAAGCAGGAATATAAAAGATTTTCTTCTCATTCAGCACCTGCAGATCAGCTTGCGATAAGTTCACTAGATGCATCGGATCATAAACTCTTAGCAGCTCTTGTTCATCTTCGTCTTCCATCACTGCTTCAGCTGTTTCACAATCAACATACCACCACTTTAGATCTTTGAGCACATCCTTGGGCATCTGTTTCATCGGCACTTCTTTAAGGCACCGGATCGGCTTATACTTCATAATCATCCAAGGTTTACCATCTGCTCTCAATCCACGATCTTTGTCTTCGATAAGTTTTCCCTTTTGTGGTTTCAACAGCTCAAACTTCTTCTCTTTTATACTTTCCTTCCAAACAATCTTCCCGATAACTCTAGCCATATTATCATCACTTCGGTTTATCAATCCCAATCTGGCTAAGTCTTTCACTTCACATTCTGGCATTGTATTCAATGATCTTAAAAGCCTTTTGAAGTACTGAATACCATCATACCTCTTAATAACAAAGAGCCTCAACTGCCCATCGTATATCCAGCAAATAATCCCTTTTCTCGATTCAACATAGCCTCTAATGTTGTAACTCTTCTTAAACATTGTAGGGACCGCTGGTTTCTTCGTTTTGACGAACCACTGAGCATAGCCTTCTTTCCATCTAGGCCGCTCTTCCCATTCAGTCTCATCATTCCCAATCTCTTGACTCATATCTGCGTTATCTACTTCCGGTATCTCATGCTCCACATTCTCTTCTACTATCTCTCCCTCTTCTATCTCATTATCAATCACAATCTCTTCCCCAATCTTCTCTATCACATCACTCGGTAGTACATCATCATCACCAACCAACTCATCATCCATCTCCTCAACTTCCACTACCACCACATCATCACCACCAGCTGCAGTTATCGACTCCCCCTGAGTTGTGGAAGTTCCAAGAGCTTGATCAGTTCTTGGCAACTCACCACCTGCATCTTTCGACGCATTGGGATCATCGTCTCGATCATTTCGTCTCTTGGTCCTCAACTCATCGCCTTTACAGCTCGTCTCCCCCTGAGATGCCAAGAACTCCTTCAGAGCATCTATGATTTTTCCATGTTCTACCAGCAGGGACGACTGCATCTGATTCTCTGCAACTAGGCGTTGAATAGCCTGGGTCTGGATAAGATTTATCCTTGATTGTTCTGCCACGACCCGTTCAAGTGCTGCTATTCGTTCAGAGTCTGATAAGGTTGCATCGAAATCGAACCTCATATGAGATATATCGTAAGTGTACTAAGGAGGAATTGCCGATGTAACCGGGACCTCAGAAGTAGAAATAGACATAACCGCAGGTGGTATTGTCACCGATAACCCTGCAGTGGCCACAACAGTCGACTCGATAAATTGTGCCACGACCTCCGTTGGAGTAACAGTCGGAGGCGGCAACGAAACGATCTCCGGAGTCGGTAGTTGGAATGAAGTGGGTGGGAGGCCAAAGGCAGATGAGGTAGCCACCACGGGAAAATCCGTAGCGCTTGGCCTTGTAACCTGTAATGTTGAGGGAACCATTGTCATACCGGATAGTGCTGGTGGGGTGAAACGTACCACCCTCGAGCTCTCACCAGCTCCAGAACCTGCACCTATCCGTTCCCTTCCTGATCTGTGTATTAACTGTTGTACCTCTTCCTCATAGTCTGACTCACTGTCATCATCAGTTCTCTTTCTCTTCCCATGTAGTCTTTCTCGAGTTACCATAATCCTTCTTGCCTGCGCCACTTCATCATCAGAATCAAAACCAGCCACCGTAGCAGCTGTCGTAGTAACATTCACAGTCGACACCCTCTCAACCGAGACTTCCACATACTCTCCAGGGTCCACCCGTTCCATATCAAAGTAGCTTTGACCTCCAAACTCAGCATCAAGGTCCACGTTCTCCTCCGGTGACACAACAGGTGCAGCAGGTATAACTTGAGGTGCTCCTGCCTGTTGTGGTGCCGGGTCCCGAAACTCGTCCCCACAAGCAGGCACATACCCTGGGTTGATTAAGTACCCAAACAGTGGAGTATGGCGAGGACGGAGCTCAGGTTTGCTCCTCGCACTCGAAGATCTACATTGGGCGAAGATCCGTTTATTCACACTTTCAACGTATCTGATCGGACGGCGCTGAGGTAGCGTTGGAGCAACATGATTCAAGATCATTTGTAGGAATCTTGGATACATGATGAATCTCTCACGCGCCATCGCCCTTCTCTGACGATCAATCTCATAAAAGACCATCTGACTAAAGTTGTATCGCTTGTTGTAAGTCAGAGCAGTCATTGCCGACTGCATGGTCGCGCCCATGCCATCAGTGCCCGCCTTTCTCCCTGACATGCATACAATCATGACATGCATGAGAAAGCGCCACTGGTCAAGCAAAAATCCTTTCCTTCTCTGAGTATCCCCCAAGGGACCAGAGTATCCCATCCTCAAAAACGCTCCATCTCGGAAAGGAGCCACAAACTCTGTCGGGTCATCCCTTGTCTCATTTCCAAACCGTAAAGCCGCCCGGATTTGTTCAGAAGAGAACTGAACAATCTGATTGTTTACTGTTGCGCGCATCACCGGGGGTTCGACTCTACAGTCATATTCCACGGTCTGCCAAAAATCCTCAATGTTGGGCAAGGATATCGGCAGAGTTATTGTAATCGCGTGGAATATCCGCGAGCGTAAAAGAAATTTGATGATTTCGCGGAAATCATCAACTCCGCTCGCCTCCGGGTCTAATGTTATATACATGTTGTGACCCGGGAAGAACTGTCTTTGGTTATCACCTCCGTCATCACCGCCTGCACCACCTGCTCCAGCAACAGCAGCCATATCTGCAACAAACAGGCTAAGTTAGATAAACGTCAAAGCAAATCACAAGTTCGCCTGTTACCATGAGCGAAGTTGTGATCTATTATGTATAGGCGAAGTTAGAGGTGGGGCGAAGTTGGGAAACAACTTCGCTTCAACTTTAACTTCGTCTGTTAACTGTTAAGTAAAAAGGTCCAGGCGAAGTTAATGGTGACTTCGCCTAACCACAACATCGCCTCATAAACTGTTTCAAAAATAATTATCAGGCGAAGTTACGGATAACTTCGCCTAAACTGTAACTTCGCCGAATATGAAACGGCGACAGTTAAGGCTGTTGAATTGAATCGATTTGGACAATTTTGAAGATTTCGGCCAGTTAACATATGATTTTGAGTCGATTTGGACGATTAATATGTTTACTATCACGTGAAAGTAAGTTTGAAAATCGGGTGTTAAGGTTCGAAAGATGAGGTCGAGAATCGGGTCAATACGACCTATGATTAACACCCTATGACAAAGATTATACGATATATAGAACCCTACACACCTTTAATCGGATTAGAATCGAAGAAAGAAAACTCAGATGAATCGAGATCGATAAGTTCGCTTAGGGATTCGAAGATAAGTTCGCTGGTTTTGAAATAATGAACATGTCTGACCTTAAAACTTCTTTATATAGGGTCACAGATGTACCGGCGAAGTTATGGATAACTTCGCCTATCAGGCGAAGTTATGCAGAACTTCGCTGATATTAAAATTTTCAAAACAAACCCCATAATTTGAACAATTTGCAATTAAGTTTTAAAACATCCTTTAAAGCGTTAAATGATACGATCAAGACCAAGTAACCAGGTATAAAATCATACAACTATAAAAGTAGAAAAATATTTTAACTATAAAGTATACGGGATCAAATTTCAGTCTCGACAGGGACTACCATGTTTTAGAAAAGATCCGAACAGGAATCATACTAATTACGTGACTATCACATAGATCCGTGTTTAGCTGTATTATGACATAAAGATACAGGTTGTAACCAGGTAAATAACTTAGAATGGTTTTCATCGTTTCTGTGATACGGGTTAAGTTCAATTAAGCTCAAAACTTAAGTGGGCAACAACTCAGAGATTATGATGTCTCCTATCTATTCTCAAAGCGTATTCGGCTTTCCCCAAGTCACCCCGAGTTGACCTCGACCCGTAGTGTCTGATTAACTAGTAAGTACTCTTCGATCTCTAGTCTCTTCTTCCCATACTCTTTGTTGCATCTTGATTAACTAGTAAGTACTCTAGAATGTCTCAATAACTTTTTTTTTTCACACACTTCAAAGTAGTAAACAACTGCAAGTCCCGAATCTGGATCACTGCAGTGTCTTGACACGCTATAATCACGGGAATCAGAACATTCACGGGCTCGTGTATGACTGGGTAATCGCTTTTCTGCCTATCATTCGGAAAGATATATATGAAGACATGCACAACTCTTAAGGAGTTTCCACGTAAAATCGAGTAGATTTAGTTAGTATCACTTCTACTTTTACGCACCATAAAAAGCTACCATGACATACAATGACTGTTCTAAAGTCTTTTAGGCCTAATAACTTCACTAGTTAAGAACACAGAATCAGTATATCTATCACTTTCCAAGGTTGGATCAATTTCCTGTTAAACATAGTAAAGGTACTTCTTACGAAGTAGTAGACTTGAAAAATAATTTCATCTCCCTGAAAGAAAAAAAAAATTTTAACTTCAATCGCCCCGATCAAATTGAAGTTTTCAGGTAAACGGCTGGCCCGAAGATCCAATGGATCAGCTGGACCGACCACATACAAGTATGTGTCCTTCTAACTAAGTATGATCGACTAATTTTCAGCGAAAGAATGAAAACACATCATAAACCGCCCCGGTCACTTTCAGTCATCTGGTTAATGGCTATCCTCATATTCTACAAGTAGAAATGAGGACCAAACATATCCGAAGACATGTCCTTCAAACTGAGGCAACCGACATAATTCTAAGCGATAGTTACGTTTTTTTTTTTTTTTTTTTTTTTTTAAACGAAAACATAAAGCATGGTTACTCGGGATTGATCATCCCATTCAGCTCAACAAGGTTTTGAAATCTAGTTTTGTCAAACCCTTTCGTAAACAAGTCAGCGAAATTATCTAGCGTATCAACCTTTTCGAGCTCAATCAGTTTCTTCTCTGCACAATCCCGTATAAAATGATGACGTATGTCAATGTGTTTAGTTTTACTGTGCTTAACGGGATTGTTAGTTACTGAGATAGCAACAGTGTTATCAATGCAAATAGGAGTAAGAGTAAAATTCAGACCATAATCGCGCAACTGTTGTTGAATCCAAAGAACCTGGGAGCAGCAGTTGGATGCTGCCATGTATTCTGCTTCACAGGTTGAAATTGCGACTGAGGTCTGCTTCTTGCATTGCCACGACACTAATCTGCCACCTAGAAACTGACATCCTCCTGTCGTTGACTTCCGACTCTGATTGCACCCTCCATAATCAGAATCTGTGTAGGCGACCAGATCCAAGTCTCCTCCTCTTGTGTACCACAACCCCGGCTTAGGTTTGCCTTTGAGATAGCGCAATATCCACTTCGCACCCTTCAAGTGAGATTCCTTTGGGTTTGCCTGAAAGCGAACACAAAGACAAACAGCAAACATTATATCAGGCCTAGAAGCAGTTAAGTACATTAAAGAACCTTTTATAGCCCGATATTGGGTTGGGTCCACGTCTGCATCGTTGTCTGACTCAGCACCCAATCTGTGGTTGACGCAGACTGGAGTATCGTATGGAGTGCTGTCCTCCATCTTGAAACATTTGAGAACATCATGGACATACTTCGTCTGATGAATGAACATACCATCTTTCTTCTGATCAACCTGCAGTCCTAAAAAGAAAGTTAGTTCACCCATAGCACTCATTTCAAATCTCTTCTTCATGACGGCCTCAAACTCCTGACACATGGCGACCTTTGATGCAGCAAAGATAATGTCGTCCACGTAGACTTGCACCAGTAGAAAGTCGCTCCCTTTTCTCTTGAAGAACAATGTGCTATCAATCTTACCTCTTTCAAACTCATTGTCAAGCAAGTAATCGGATAACGTTGAGTACCAGGCACGAGGTGCCTGATGTAGTCCATACAGTGCTTTACTTAGCTTGTACACGTGATCGGGAAAGTCAGGGTCAGGAAAACCCGGAGGTTGCTCAACGTACACAACCTCATCGACTTTACCATTTAGGAACGCACTCTTCACATCCAACTGAAAAACCTTCATCTCCTTATGAGCAGCAAATGCCAAAAACAGCCGAATGGCTTCCAATCTTGCCACATGAGCAAACACCTCATTGTAATCAATCCCCTCTTGCTGATTAAAGCCTTTAACAACCAGCCTCGCCTTGTTCCTGATAACAATCTCTTTCTCATCTCTCTTGCATTTGAAGACCCATTTTGTGCCAATCGCATGCACATTCTTTGGTTTTGCAACCAAGTTCCATACCTCCATCTTCTTAAACTGGGCTAATTCTTCTTGCATGGCTTCGACCCACGAGCTGTCCTTGAGAGCCATTTGATAGTTCTTTGGTTCAATCTGGCTGATAAAGCAGGTGTACAAGCATTCGTTGATTATGCCTGATTCTTTAATGCTTGTGTAAACACAGGTGTGCTCATTCAAGCTTTGTCTTGTTTGTACAACATCGGACAGATCACCTATCACATTTTCCAGAGGGTGATTTTTGTGAATTCTCGTAGTCGGAACCGAACTGACATTCAGATTATCTTCCAAGTTCGAAGATAGCTCATCAATGGGTGATTGATGTTGAGAGTGAAACGGATTGATGAATTCCTCTTCAGTAGAGGCAGCAGGGGTATTGACAGCATTTGACGAGGAAGGCTGACATTTATCATACTGTGGTCGTTGCACCAAAGTGTCTTCCTCATCGCGTATCATCTTCGTAGCAATTCTTTCCTCAACTTCTGCAAAATCCAAATAAGGCATGTTAAAAGATTTAAAAAGTCTTTCATAGTCGAAAACCGCGGCGGGTCCCGTGCTTGGTTTTGGTGATTTGTAACTTGTGATATCAGTGTTACACACCACCTCAACCTTGCTGGTCGATGTATTAAAGACCCGTCTGTTGGGAGTCCCAACAACGTATCCGACTAAGATTCCTTCGTCAGCTACTTCACCAAATTTAGAATTGGTCTTTAATATCGAACACGGGGACCCGAATGGTTCAAGACCACTCAAGTTGGGCTTTCTCCCATGCATAAGTTCATACAGGTTTTATTTAATCTTTTAACAGTTAACACTCTATTAAGGATATAACAGGCTGTTGCAACAGCTTCAGCCCAGAACACCACGGGAAGTTTCGAATCAGCCAGCATGGTTCTGGCTCCTTCAATTAAAGTTCTGTTCTTCCTCTCAGCCACTCCATTTTGTTGCGGTGTATACGGAGCGCTGTACTGGTGTTCAATCCCCTTCTGTAAGCAGAAGATCTCCATCTCATAGTTCTTGAACTCAGTCCCATTGTCACTTCTGATGTACTTAACCCTTTTTCCATGATATTCTCAACCATGGTAATCAAATTCTTTACCATCTGAACCGTTTCATCCTTTGACTTCAGAAAATATACCCAAGAATATCGAGAGAAATCATCAGTGATCACCAAGCAGTAAGATGTTCCTCCTAGACATTTTACATTCACGAGACCGAAGAGATCCATGTGAAGTAGGTCTAGGGTACTGACTATAGAGTTAACCTTCTTGGTGTGATGGGATTTCTTGTGTTGCTTTCCCTTCTTGCATGATAAACATTGGTCTTCGAAGTTGAAATTCTTCAAGGGAACACCCAACACCAACCCATTCTTGACAATGTAGTTCAACTTCCGAAGATGAATATGCCCATTCTCCTATGCCATAATTTGGACTCCGATTCAGTCGCTTTCGACAAAAGACACGATTCTTCTGTGGCCATCTTAGTCGACCTCATGTCCATGATATACGTATTCTTCTCTCTTAGAGCCTTCATAACAATCCAATCCTCGGGTATCTTAAAACCAGGATACAACACAATCGCCTCATTCTTGGTAAAATGCACGGTGTAATCCTTGTCACAGATCTGCGAAACACTCAGCAGATTGTGCTTCAATTATTCAACAAAGTTCACTTTCTCTAAAGTCAACTTTCCATTCGTCACAGTCCCAATTCCTGTGATCCTTCCACCGCTCTCTCCAGCGAAACTCACTCTTCCTCCTTGAACAGGTTTCCATTCGTGTAACAAATTCTTGTTACCCGTCATGTGCCGGGAACAGCCGCTATCCACAACCCATAGATTGTTTGCAGCCCTGTTCAACTGTTCCTGCACGATTAAAGCAGAGGGTTAAAATCTGGGGACCCAAGACCTCTTGGTCTTGGGTCGATACATCCCGTACCTTGGCTGTCCAAAGTTAGCATCAGAATAATTTCTGTAAGTCCTGAACGGATACCTTCTTGGAGATTGACTATGAGACCATCCAAACCGTCTTGAATTTAATGAATTATTACTTATGGTTTGGTTGTTAGCAGTGAAAAACTGAGACCTATCTCTTCGAAAACCTTGATTAGTCCAATTTCTGAATTTTGATGGGTTTTCATTTTTACCATTAAATTGATTACTGTTAGTTCTTTTCTCAGATTTTGAAGGCCTCACACCTCTGAATTACTGTTAATTTATTACATCTGAAACAACTCTTGTGTTCAACTTTCTTTTCCATAGTTGTTTTAGATGTTGAGGCTGTATTACTGCCCGTTTGTCTCACATAAGGTGGGACATACGGGTTTAGTGGAGATTTCTGTTCAGTTGTTTTATGTTTCTCCCCACTTTTTGGTAACACTGCCTCTTGTTTTGTCTCACTCGACTCGGAAGACTTGTCCGAGTTAGATGAGACAGGACTAGGCACAGAAATCTTCACATTAGACACAGGCTTACTCGTTTCGCCTTTACTAACTTCTGGATCTTCAATAGTTACCTTAACCGGACCTGTCTGAATATAATCAACATCAACAGATTTCTGATTACTAGGATCATAAGTGTAATTATGATTGTAAGGTGGTGGAACTTCATGATAACCAATTCCTCCCCTTTTAACTGGGGAACCTTGATCACTAACGAGGTGATCAAGTATAGCGGTGGAATTTCTAAATTTCTCAAGTTTCCTGTTTAGTTCCACCACTTTCACCTGGTGATCAGCTATCTGTTTATCCCTTTCAGCTATTAGTTTGGTTTTTTCTTCTAACACTTCATAGCTCAGATCAATTACTTTAATTTTTTCAGCTAGATTTGCTTTAAGACTTCTAATATCTTTTTCACTAGCTTTTATTTTTACTTTATAACTATTTTCTCTAGCTTTAGTGAAATGATGTTCTTCTTTTAAGGTTTTAAATTGAGCATCCAAACTAACATACTGATCAGTTATAGTTGTCAATTGTTCAGACAGATTTTCACACTTAGTGCAAGGGAATTTAGTACTTACCTCGGTGAGCTGATCTTTCACATCTGCCATACAAGCTTCATTTTGAGCCTCTGCCATGTAAGCTTCACTTTCGCCAGTCACTTCCTCAGTATCTGCAGTTTCGATATTCGCCATATTGGCCTGTTCGAACACTTCTTCAGCATGCAGATTCCAGTTGTACTCTCCATTTTGTCTGGATATCATGGCTCTATTATCATTGACACCCCCACTCTATTGTGTAGACCTGTTTTGACTGCGCTCTACACATTCATTTGTGCACTCCTTTGCAAAATGTCCATTCTGTTGGCAGTTGTAACACCTAACCTTCGACTTGTCAAACCCTGGTCTCTCACCAACAAACTTCCTACCAGTCTTCTTCATAAACCGCTTAACCCTTCTCACAATCATCGCCATCTGCCACTGCAGATCCATCTCTTCTAGATCATCAGCATCGATCTGATCATAATCTTCATCCAAAGTTGTTGGATCAACAATTTTACCCTTGATGTAATTTTCATACGAAGCAATGAAAGATGCATAGAGAGCAAACTGCTGTTCAGCATATTTAACACTCATGGGCATCCTTGAGTAGTTGTTGTTCGAAACACTTGGGGTAAAAGTACTCTTGGTTGCTTGAGGGGTTAGAAGCATTTGATCCTCCAGCTACAAAGCATACATCACCATTCATGTTGAGAGATACATGACCTTCATGTGTTGAGTTAGCGCCCGACTCTCCCTTTGAGTAGTAAGCAGACGAATCAGATTTCGAACTTGAACTTGTGTTAACCTTTGCACCATACATTCCTGGATCTTGAACCTGATCAGCAGGTGTCTCTTTTCGAACCATGTTTAGTTCAAAAGTTCGTAGCTTATTAACTGCTGTTTCCAGGTCATAGTCGGCAAAGTCTTTGTCTTCTCTCATTAACACAGTATACATCTCCCATTTCGGTGGAAGAGCATCAAGAAGCTTTTCAACAATTTCATCTTCCTTGTAAGCAATTGAATAATTGCCGATTTCGATCATCAGATGATAATATCTAGTGATGATATCATCAAGCGATTCATTCTTCAAGTACTTGAAGACCGAGAATTGGGTTTTAAGAAGTTTAATCTTTGAAGCACGAATTCCCACATTACCCTCAAAACGGTTTTCAAGTGCTTCCCAAAGCTCTCTAGCAGTTTTATACTTTCTGAAGGTGTGTAGAATCTCTTGTGGAAGAGCCATTGTAATCGCTGCATGAGCCTTGCTTTCAGCCTCATACATTTTCTTTTCTTCTTCTTCCATCTCTTTGTATTTCTTGATCTGATCACGACCCTCATACTCAACAGTAGGTGAATGTAACCATCTTGTATGCACACCCACATCTTAGCATCTTGGTACTTGACATATTGTTCAAACCGATCTTTCCACGCTACATAATCGGTTTTCTTAAGCATCTTTGGTGCCTTTGTAGCCGAACCCGCTTCCACTTCCATCTTAACCAGTTCTGTAATGTTGATTGAAGACATCTTTCACGAAACCCAAAGAAACTCGAAAAATAAAAATTTTATTTTAAACAGTACTGTAGGCGAAGTTGTGGATAACTTCGCTTAAGTCTGAACTTCGCTGATTCTGAACTTCGCTCATTTTCTTAAATTCGCCTGATTTGGCGAAGTTGTGAATAACTTCGCTTGAGGTAAGCGAACTTGTGAGGTAGGCGAAGTTGTGGGTAACTTCGCTTAAGATAAGCGAACTTGAGAAGGTAGGCGAAGTTGTGGATAACTTTGCTTAACCTTATATCTTCGCTGAAACCCTACGAACAGTGACGGCAACTTCGCCTGATGAACACGATGAATATGCAGGTTTGATTTCTTGATTTTACGAGGTTTGTGAAGGTGTTATGGGTTGTTTATGATTGTAGGAGGTGAGTATAACACAAAAACTCAGAAAACTCGTCCCGCGAATAGTCGAACGGAACGATTTCTACACCCGCGTGATAATCCCGGCACCACACAATCGAGCAAAAGCTCTGATACCAATTGTAGGTTCCCAGCCGGATCTACACGAGATATCGCTTTCTACGTAGGTGCGGAATCCCTACGTAAGACGTTACGAGCGTAGAAGACTATACGATTAAACACGTTACAATAAACACAAACACGTTATATTGCAACCGTAAACACGTGATACAAAGATCACCAAATACAGACTCTCTCTAACTCCTTCTCTGAATAATAAACTGAATAACTGGTATATGTATATATAAGCCGTAACCTAAACAGCTTATATAGACACGACAACTTCGCCTGGCATGTTCAGGCGAAGTTGTCCCTAACTTCGCTTGTCTAACAAGTTCGCCCATATCAGCGAACTTGTTAGCAACTTCGCTTACATACAAAACATAAATCTAACTAACACGATTACAGACACTTGACACTGAACTACTGACATCTTGCACCAACAATATATGAAATATTATTTCTAGAAATTTGGGGATGTCACATCATAAATATTATAAACTTCCTTACAATAAATAAAATTAAAATCCAAAACAATATATCAATATTAGAAACAAATTATATAAAACAACACCACGATACGGGGGGATAAAAACTTGTGTGTGTATATATATAGATGATTTCATTTGAGAATCATTTGAGTTTTAAGAACTTAAGAAACAATCATATGAACCAGATTTTACCATATCATGCATTAATTAAAATAATAAATGAGTAATAAGTTCTTTTACAAATCACTCTCTCTTAATTAAATATAACACATTCTCTTTCTTTATTATTACCCTTAACCTCCTTAGACTATCAGGTGTGGAACACAATTTACCGATGAAATGGTGACCTGGCAGACGGTGCCGGCGACGAACACCGCCCCGGGCATGTCGGGGAGGCCCGGCGGCAAGGTTATCATGGAAATTTCACCGCTTAGAATGCCGCTCAAACCTCCCTTTAATTATAAAGTTTTTTTAATATATTCCAAAACACATTTTTGAAGGTTTTGTTGAGTTAGGAAGCTAAAGAGAAAGAGTAAGGTTAAAACTGAAGGTTGAGAAGTTGCAGGGATAAATTTGGGTGGTGGAGAAAATAAGATTTGCGAAGATAAGTTTGATGTTATTATTTTAATATATTAATATTACGTTTTATTATTTTATTATTTGATTACTTATTACTTTTGATTTAATTATATTTTGTTTTACTAATATTTTAAATGTAATTTTTTATTTAGTTTATTAAATGTAAAGTTAACCTCAAATATTTTGTTTTTTTTATTATATATTTTGTTTTTTTTATTTTAGTTATATTAATAACTTTAAAAGATTATAACTATTATTATTTTATTTCAAAATGGAGGAAAGTGGTGAATTAGTAATCATTTCCATGGAATTGTGAAAGATAGTGGATTAAAATGGGATATGATGTGGCGCTGACGTGGCACTGTAAACTTAGAGGTAAAATGGCATCCACACCTTATAGTCTTATATTTTATAAAAAAAAGTTCATATAACTCTCTACATTATTCTATTATCATATTTTTTTCATTAATATTTTATTTATTTATTCATAATCAAATAAGAAATTTAAGTAGACTCAACATGGTTAAAATTGTCATTTTTTCATAATTGAGTAAACTCGTGTAATCACATGATAAAAAAAAATTAGAAAGAGTCGGTAACTAGAATATATTTAACATAGCCATCACTCATTTTCATATTTATTTTAGAATTTTCTAAATTCGTATATTGTTTAAATTATGGTTTTTGATTACACGTAATTAACATTAAACTTATTCAATTAATGATATTTTATGTAACATGTGTTATTTGTGTACTAGGGTATAGCCCGTATTACACACGGGTGAAAAACATGTAAACAAATATAATAAATTTTAACAACAAATTCATGCAACACAAAACTTCTTCAAACTTTCGGACCAAAACGTTAACCATTTAACAAAAGACATAAACATGTTCTTTCATATAAAAGCACTGTCAACTTCTTCAAACATTCTACCAAAAGAAACTCATTTTGCTTCACCACCTGAAAATATAATAAAACAATAGCATCCAAATTAAATATATTATATAATAAGTAATACTATTATTAGAATAAATTGTTAAACTTCTTCAAACATTCTAACAAAATAAACTCATCTTGAACACTTGTTTTTTTATTTTTGACCAATCTTGCAACAAACTTTTAAATCACTAACATTAATATTTTGTTAAACTTGCAAAACTTAAAAACGTTTTACAATAAATGAATTTTCAAATAACTTTGAAAAGATTGTTTAAATTCATGTTGAATTTGGAAAGGTTAACTTTATCATAGAATCGGTTGCTAAATAAGTATATATATGTGTGTGTGTGTGTGTGTGTGTTAAAACGAAAATCAAACCCGAGCCGATTAAAAAATATGTATTTAATTCTAAAAAGTTTTGAAATATAATTTGTTATTATGGAAATGTCAAATCCATTTTAAATTAATTTATTGACTGCTTAACAAAATTAGTTTGTAAAAACAATCAAGAATTTAATTTGTTCTTATTTAAAATTCAAAATTTTGAAAACAAATTAAAACATAATAGAATTAGATAAGATTAATTTTGTTAAACGTATTGTAACGATTCCGACGAAACCAGGTATACCCTAACCGGTAGACGTTAGTTACGTCATATACAATGGCGGGTACACGGGTTACCATGGTAATTATACGAGAATACATGGGTCATTGTATTGATTGTACGTGAATATATAATTCACCGCATTGATTATGCGATCAAACGATCGATAGTTATTGAAACCCGAATGAATCGAGGGTTCGATTATAGACGGGATATATGATATTTAGAGATGTTACGAAGTATTAAAGCTTCGGGATAAGTGGATTAAAGCACAGAAAAAGGATTTCGATTTAATAGTACGTCGGTACGTTAAACGAAACCTTTAATACCAAACCGAGCAAGAGATGATCGATCAAGCCGAAAAAGATGCGCGATAATTAATAACATGGTATTTTAAGTTAATGGAAGTCATGGTTTAAGTTTTTTAAAGTGGTTTTATATAAATTTCATTTTTAGCCGAAAAACGATCGTTTTAGCCTCGTTTTAAGCCGAATTAAACATTTAACCGAGAAACGAACTGAACCAGATTATCCAAAACATTATCCGGATATCCGATATCCAAATGAGTGGCCAAGAATGAAGAGGTGGGTCCCACCCCACCCCCTCATTACCTCCGGTCGGAACACACACACACACAAACCATTTCATTTTCTTTTTTTTCACACACCCAACTCATCAAACACTCAACTTTCTCAAACCTTTGATCAAAAACCCGAGTTTTCAAGCAAGAACACAAGGTAAAACCGAGTTGTAATCGTGTTTATCTTCTTTTCTTAAGTTTTCTTTCAAGAAAATGAGGTTTCAAATTAAAAATGGGTGAAAACCCAAGATGAAACCGATTCTTGGATGATCAAGTGATGTATACGGGTTATACAAAGGATCTTGGTCCAAGAAATGAGTTAAACGAGTCAAAAACGAATTTTTACGGTTAAATCCTTGTTTTTGAGATCATAACCGAAACCATGAAAGAAATGGCTTGATAGTGAGTGTAACTTGCTTGGTATTGTGATATGTTGTTTGTAGGCTCCGTATTTTGTGGTAGATAAGGCGGAAAGATGATTTTGTAGCTTGTAGTGGCGGAAAACGAAAGATTGGACGTGTTAAGTGATAATGATTGTTGTTACCTGCTTGCATGTACTAAGGTGAGTTTTCACGAGCCCCTTTTACTGAACCGTTTTAAATATTTTCCCGGGGAGGAAAGCATGTTTCTATCAAAATGATTAAGTACATGCTGAACGCATGGAAATGAATGTATTTATATAATGTTTATTGTACGGGAATCGTACGGTAATGTATTAAAATGGTAATTGTTTGAGTGTTAATATTGTAAGGCCCGAAACAGTGTTCTGGGTTAACAGTGTCCCCCGAGGTTATTAAATGTGTTTCTGGGGTAACAGAGTTCCCAGAGGTTATTGGAAGTGTTCTGGGTTAACAGTGTCCCCAGAGGTTATTAAATGTGTTTCTGGGGTAACAGAGTTCCCAGAGGTTATTGGAAGTGTTCTGGGTTAACAGTGTCCCCAGAGGTTATTAAATGTGTTTCTGGGGTAACAGAGTTCCCAGAGGTTATTGGAAGTGTTCTGGGTTAACAGTGTCTCCAGAGGTTATTAAATGTGTTTCTGGGGTAACAGAGTTCCCAGAGGTTATTGGAAGTGTTCTGGGTTAACAGTGTCCCCAGGGGTTATTTGATATGTTTCGGGGTTAATAGTGTTTTTCACTTGTGGGCCCAGTATAATTACATCGCTTATTTATGATTACCATAATGATTTGTTACGGTGTATTTAAATTAGTGAAACTCACCAACTATTCGTAGTTGACCCGTTTTCTCACATGCTTTTCAGGTACAACTAAGATAAAGTGATTGATTACGTGCTAAGTGCTTGATGTGTGTAAGGTTGCGTGCTGGACGTTAGGATACATTATAATGGATAGAATTATGAATCGTATTGTATGATGTGTGTATCACCTATACGGTAATGAAAGATGAGATAATGTAATTTTGAAGTATATTAATGCATTCGGTTTTCTTTATAAACAATGTGGTTGATATCAGAGGTGTCTGTCGCATCCCGTTTACGTTTCCGCTGTGGTCACGGGGTGTTACAGAACTTGGTATCAGAGCCATTGGTTATAAAGAATTAGGATGTCTTTAAAAGATACCTAAAATATAACCAGTAGCTCAAGTGTTATAGGATCTGAATATCAACTAATAATTTATAGTGACGAGGTCTGGATGAACTTGGATTGACAAGTGAGTTACTATGGTCCGGAACATAATAACAGACTTGTCCGCACGAGGGAATTTAGGGGAATGTCACGGGGTACATTAATAGGTAAAAACGGCAACATATGTGTACAGTATATAATATTATTTATATGTGCTAATGTGTATATATATATATATACGTGTGCATATCTTGTGGGTTCAAGTATTGGGAAATAAGACCCGTATAAGGAACCGGGGGATGTGATAATAAAAAGTACCGAGGATGCTGAAATTTCTAGAGCATCGGTTGGTGATAAGTCGGACTTATCGGGTTATAGTTATGATGGTACCAAATCAAATCTCCCGTTTGACATTAACCAGAAATGTCTAGTAACCGTCACTCCCAACCAAAAATTGATAAATCCCATACCCTACCAACACCGGTACCGCCTATTCTAATAACTTCCTATGTTATCCTTACATCCGTTAGATGTTTACACCCATGTATGCTCGAATAGAATGATTACCTATACACAAAGAAGTGTTGGAATCATTATGGCATAGTTGGTTGTTCGTTCGTAGGAGGTATACTGTGTATGCCGGATATACGAATAGACACGGATATTATAACTCCGTGGTACGTAATCGTTCGGTGCTCACGGTAAGCATGTATCGGTTATGCTGACATGCAAAAGGATATTGAAATCAAGCATATTAAACATTGATCTTTGTTGAGAAAGGTCTATATGTCAGTTGGTGACAAGGGTTATAAAACATATTTAAACGTTAACCGATGTCAGGTTAAGTCCATATGTTATTATATTTGTGGGACATATATACTAGATGCCGGTATGTGTAATATATGTGATAATATTTGGTGTGTATGTGTACCTGCTGATATGATTGAGCTGGTAACGAGTTATATGGTGAGATTAGTATTGATTACTGCGTACGGGATGAGTACGGCAGAATGACATAAAAAGAGTAACTCCAATGATGGAGATTGATATGATTCAGTTGATTGCTCAAAGATAGCAGATGATGATACCGAATGTCGTATCACTGTTCACTGCTAGTGTTGATGCAAATGTGATCGCGGAATTATAGATCGAGCAATCACATGATTATGAATATTTCAACTCTTAATGTAATTACTAAGAGTGAAAATGTTACACCGAATGCTAATATAACTACAAGTATAAGTTATAAACTAAACATGAATAGTAGTCGTAATGAATTAGATCCGGTATGAAGGATATGTTTGTTGTTTGTGGTAAGGAAATTATTAATAGTTTACTGATGGTAAAGGGAGGAATAGATTAGCGAGTGGATGGAAAAGATCGAAATGGTTAAGGATATTGGTAAGAGTCTAGAATATTGTGTAGTGAAATATGCTACAGATATGTTGGTGGTTTATGTTGTATCGTGATGGAACACGATGGTACAAAAATTATAGTTGGAAAATTATTACTCAGATGATATGGTCAGGACTTAAAATTCTTGTGCTAGAGCATTTTTATTCGAGAAATTAAACTCAGATATTGGAAACTGAGCTATGAAAGATAGGAATGTTGTGTGCTGATCACTTAGAACACGCAAATCGTTTGAAGGAATTGTCATGTCTGGTAACATGGCTAATTACTCCTGAAACTAAGCGAAGTGAGCGCTATATTGGGGACTAACTCCACCGATAAGGAGTATAGTCAATCCTGTAAAATATACAACCCTTGGGAGGGTTGTGTCACAAGCTAGCATTGATATATTTGATTCTATGAGAAGCGGACTGGAAGGACGTTAGGTGAGACGACGAGTGCTATGGAAGAGGAATGATAAAGGTATAGTACATGTTAGGCCGTTGAATAAGTAGGAATGTCCTACAACCCAGAATTATACTAAGACTAGTTCTGGTGTGAAACATGAACCGCATGAAGGGTCCTTCCCTAAATGTGGAAAATATGGTTATCGGCAGGAAGAAGAATGTTGAGTGATAGTGGGCCATAGGTGTGGTAAAGATGGACGTAATGCCCTAATTGTAGAACCAATTGAAGCCAGGTGAACCGACAACCCCAACCCATTCGTGTACAACCACTCCGAACCCAACAACTTCAATAACAATCCATCCAAAGAAATCAAATTATACCAAACAGTTGTACTTGTTATGAATGTGGCAGTACAGCACCTTTCAAGAGGAATTGCCCAAAGTTGAACCGAGTTGTCATTGGAAGACGAACCTCAAGACAAGCATCAACCTCGGATCAAGCAAGGAGCCGTGCTTTTGTGAGTAATTTGAATAAAGCACGTCATGATCCAAAGGTGGTGTTAAGTATGTGGTAGTTTTAAATCAATAGACTTCGGTGATAATTTTTACGGTCGTCGATAAAAGTTAGTTCCTGCTAACCTCCTACCCTTTGGAAAGATACGATTAGTGAAACTATATAACCCTATACTGTAGAATCGCTAACGGTAAACCCCTATTGGTTAACTAAATTGTACGGAATTGTCCTATTATTCTGAACGATTAACTTTCCTTATCGACCTACGACCAGTAAAAACAAAGAAGTTTTGACGTAATAGTTAGCATGGATTGGCTAACTCAACATGAAGCTGAAATCAAATATGAAAAGAAGATGATTAGAAGATCTCCTTCGGACGATGAAGCGATTTGATACAGAGAAAAGTGTACGGTATTATGTTACCACTCTAATCTCATCTTGAGATGTTATAATATTTACGACAAGAAGACGTGGGGTATTTAACAAATGCGATTGCCAAAGTATTTAAAAGAAAACATATAGAAGATATCCCTATGGTACGCGAATTTCCACAAGTTTTCCCAGAAGAACTTCCTGGATTACCGCCAACCCGACAGGTCGAATTTAGAATCGATTTAATACCTCAAGCTGGCCCTATTGCTAAAGCACCCTACCGACTTGCACCGTCTGAAATGCAAGAATTTTTGGATAAGGTTTTATACGATCTAGTTAGTCACCATGGGGTGCACCAGTGTTATTCAGAAATGAAGGACGAAGGTGTTAGGATATGTATTGATTACGGAAAATTGAATAAAGTGACGATCATGAATAGGTATTCACTTCTTCGAAGTAAACGATCTGTTTAACCAACTGCAAAGGGTGATTTATTTTTAGAAAATTGATCTTAGATATAGTTATCGCCAAATGAAAAATCCAAGAAGAGGACGTTGCAACAACAGCGTTTCGGACTCGCTACGGCCATTATGAATTCTTAGTTATGCCTTTCGGGATAACAAATGCGCCGGCAGCATTCGTGAAACTCATGAACCGAGTCGGTAAACTTTATTTTGACAAATTTGTCATAGCATTCATTGATAATATTTTGATATATTTTTGCAACGTAAGGAAGAGCACGAACGACGGTTAAGGAAAATTGTGGAAGTGTTAAAGCAAGATGAGCTATACACGAAGTTTTCGAAATGTGATTTTGAATAAAGAGGGCATAATCCCTTGGTCATGTTGTGAAGCAACAAGGATTTAACAAAGACCCAATTAAGATAGAAACCATTAAAATTGTGTCAAGCGCCGATTTTAAGTCTCCCCGATGGAGACGATGGTTTTGTCACGTATTGTGACGCATCGCGTAAAGGGTTAGAATGCGTGTTGACGCAGTATATTAAGGTCATAGCCTATACTTCCCGACAGTTAAAAGTACACGAGTAAGATTACACTACTCACGACTTAGAACTGGGAGCGGTTATCTATGCACTTAAATGTGGAGACATTATCTCTACAGTACAAAGTGCACCATCTTCACCGATCATAAAAGATTGCAACACATATTCGATCAGAAAGAACTAAATATGAGGCGTTGAAAGAGGGACATTTGGAAAAGGAGGAACTTTACGGCAACGAAAGGAATTTCGGACAGCGCGTGGACGAAACTCTCTATTTCAAAGATCGGGTTTGGATCCCGACCCCCCATGACCTTCGTGAATTAATCATGGACGAAGCGCATAGATCGAAATAATCCATACATCCAGGGTTGGATTTGATTATTGTTGATACGGATATCTGAAAGGATTTTTATTAATGGTCGAGTTTGGAGAAAGATATGGTTACGTATGTTGGTGAATATTGAGTTATGCGAAAGATAAGTCAACACACCGAAAACCCTTGGGAACGCCACAATGACAGAAAAATTCACCAATGATAGTGGGAATAAATTACATTGGTTTTCGGGATGCAAATTCCCAAGATATATCAAAGGCATGAGGAAAATTGGGTAATCGCGGATCGATTAACCAATCCTCGCATTTCATTCCAATCTACGACGATTACCACAATGAATTCTTGCCTAAATTCCTGATGGTGAAATGGTATCTCGTCGTGGAGTGCCATTTTCAATTATCTCAGATCAAAATAGTCATCCTACTTCCATTATTGGAAGGCGGGGAAGAAAGCATTGAGAGCTTGAAGCTTTCTATGGGTGAAGTGATTATCACCAATTTGTTAAATCGAAAATGGGCGTCACTCAAGCCATAATATTTGGATTGATTCGAGAATCAACCAATCGGATTTATAATGCTTAAGGGAAGTTGAAAGTAGCGCGACGTTTGGCAAAGAATTTATGTCAACGTTCAAAGGAAACCATTGTCACTAAATAGAGGTGACAAGGCATTTTAAGGCATCACCTTAGAGAGAAGTGATGTGAGGTTTGGCAAAACTGAAAATAGCTTCTTAATATATTGGACCCCATGAGAACTATCTCCATGATAGGTCATTTAGTTTATCGATCAAAGTACTCCAGGGACTAAGTACTATACATGATGTTTTGCCATGTATACGGATTGAAAAGTGCCTAAGCGATGAGGCAACGAGAGTACTAGTAATAGAGGTACTCATAGAGGACATGCTTGATATCATAATTAATTCCGTAAAGATAGTGGACGGGAAAACTAAACAGTTTGGACATACCAAGCATTATTAATTAAGATTAAGTGGAATTCATAGCGAAGACCAGATTATACATGGTAACGCGAGGGTGAATTCTGAAGGAAACCCCCCCCCCCCCCACTTTTCTCTCGGAAGGGGTTAGTGGGCGTGTAAAATTTCGGGGACGAAATTTCTTAACGGGGGGAGAATGTAACGATTCCGACGAAACCAGGTATACCCTATCCGGTAGACGTTAGTTACGTCATATACAATGGCGGGTACACGGGTTACCATGGTAATTATACGAGAATACATGGGTCATTGTATTGATTGTACGTGAATATATAATTCACCGCATTGATTATGCGATCAAACGATCGATAGTTATTGAAACCCGAATGAATCGAGGGTTCGATTATAGACGGGATATATGATATTTAGAGATGTTACGAAGTATTAAAGCTTCGGGATAAGTGGATTAAAGCACAGAAAAAGGATTTCGATTTAATAGTACGTCGGTACGTTAAACGAAACCTTTAATACCAAACCGAGCAAGAGATGATCGATCAAGCCGAAAAAGATGCGCGGTAATTAATAACATGGTATTTTAAGTTAATGGAAGTCATGGTTTAAGTTTTTTAAAGTGGTTTTATATAAATTTCATTTTTAGCCGAAAAAACGACCGTTTTAGCCTCGTTTTAAGCCGAATTAAACATTTAACCGAGAAACGAACTGAACCAGATTATCCAAAACATTATCCGGATATCCGATATCCAAATGAGTGGCCAAGAATGAAGAGGTGGGTCCCACCCCACCCCCTCATTACCTCCGGTCGGAACACACACACACACAAACCATTTCATTTTCTTTTTTTTCACACACCCAACTCATCAAACACTCAACTTTCTCAAACCTTTGATCAAAAACCCGAGTTTTTAAGCAAGAACACAAGGTAAAACCGAGTTGTAATCGTGTTTATCTTCTTTTCTTAAGTTTTCTTTCAAGAAAATGAGGTTTCAAATGAAAAATGGGTGAAAACCCGAGATGAAACCGATTCTTGGATGATCAAGTGATGTATACGGGTTATACAAAGGATCTTGGTCCAAGAAATGAGTTAAACGAGTCAAAAACGAATTTTTACGGTTAAATCCTTGTTTTTGGGATCATAACCGAAACCATGAAAGAAATGGCATGATCGTGAGTGTAACTTGCTTGGTATTGTGATATGTTGTTTGTAGGCTCTGTATTTTGTGGTAGATAAGGCGGAAAGATGAGTTTGTAGCTTGTAGTGGCGGAAAACGAAAGATTGGACGTGTTAAGTGATAATGATTGTTGTTACCTGCTTGCATGTACTAAGGTGAGTTTTCACGAGCCCCTTTTACTGAACCGTTTTAAATATTTTCCCGGGGAGGAAAGCATGTTTCTATCAAAATGATTAAGTACATGCTGAACGCATGGAAATGAATGTATTTATATAATGTTTATTGTACGGGAATCGTACGGTAATGTATTAAAATGGTAATTGTTTGAGTGTTAATATTGTAAGGCCCGAAACAGTGTTCTGGGTTAACAGTGTCCCCCGAGGTTATTAAATGTGTTTCTGGGGTAACAGAGTTCCCAGAGGTTATTGGAAGTGTTCTGGGTTAACAGTGTCCCCAGAGGTTATTAAATGTGTTTCTGGGGTAACAGAGTTCCCAGAGGTTATTGGAAGTGTTCTGGGTTAACAGTGTCCCCAGAGGTTATTAAATGTGTTTCTGGGGTAACAGAGTTCCCAGAGGTTATTGGAAGTGTTCTGGGTTAACAGTGTCCCCAGAGGTTATTAAATGTGTTTCTGGGGTAACAGAGTTCCCAGAGATTATTGGAAGTGTTCTGGGTTAACAGTGTCCCCAGGGGTTATTTGATATGTTTCGGGGTTAATAGTGTTTTTCACTTGTGGGCCCAGTATAATTACATCGCTTATTTATGATTACCATAATGATTTGTTACGGTGTATTTAAATTAGTGAAACTCACCAACTATTCGTAGTTGACCCGTTTTCTCACATGCTTTTCAGGTACAACTAAGATAAAGTGATTGATTACGTGCTAAGTGCTTGATGTGTGTAAGGTTGCGTGCTGGACGTTAGGATACATTATAATGGATAGAATTATGAATCGTATTGTATGATGTGTGTATCACCTAGACGGTAATGAAAGATGAGATAATGTAATTTTGAAGTATATTAATGCATTCGGTTTTCTTTATAAACAATGTGGTTGATATCAGAGGTGTCTGTCGCATCCCGTTTACGTTTTCGCTGCGGTCACGGGGTGTTACACGTATTATGTATAGAAACTTTCTAAACATAAGTTTGAATATAATAAACCGGTTTATTGTAAATAATTATCTCCAATAATAATATATTGATTATAAAAAAAATACTATTATTAAAATAATTATACACTGAATATTATAAATTAAAAAACAAATTATATTCAAATAATCATGTCCAAAAATAACCGATTGATTATAAAAAAAGTATTAATAGAATGTATTATATTCTATATTTAATATTTTCATGTTTAAGGTTTTTTGATAATCAGTTAATACTTAATAATAATACATTGAGTAAATTAGGAATCAAATAATAACAATAATAAAAATATAAATTATTTCCTTAATTATCGTTATTATAGTCAAAGGTTTAAATAGAATTTGAATTTTAAATTATAGTAAACAGGTCAACTAATAACGGATTAAGTTAATGTACATTTATATTTTTAGAAAATTTTTGAATAAATTATATTTGGAAGATCAGTATTATACTTTAATATGTATTTTAAAGATCAATATTATAATATAGTAAATTTAGTAAATATTAATAAAAAATTAGTAAATTTATAATTACTAACATTAATATTTTGTTAAATCACTAACATTAATATTTTGTTAAACTTGCAAAACTTAAAAACGTTTTACGATAAATGAATTTTCAAATAACTTTGGAAAGATTGTTTAAATTTATGTTGACTTTGGAAAGATTAACTCTATCATAAAATCGGTTGCTAAATAAGTGTATATATATATACACACACGTGTGTGTGTGTCTAAAAAGGAAAATCAAACCTGAGCTAAACCATTAAAAAAATATGTATTTAACTCTAAAAAGTTTTGAAATATAATTTGTTATTATGGAAATGTCAAATCCGTTTTAAACTAATTTATTGACTGCTTAACAAAATAGTTTGTAAAAGCAATTAAGAATTTAATTTGTTCTTATTTGAAATTCAAAATTTTTACCACAAATTAAAACATAGTAGAATCAGATAACATTAATTTTGTTAAACGTATTATGTATAGAAACTTTCTAAACATAAATCTGAATATAATAAACCGGTTTGTTGTAAATAGTTATCTCCAAAAATAACATATTGATTATAAAAAATATTATTATTGGAATAATTATACATTGAATATTATAAATTAAAAAATTATATTATATTCAAATAATCATGTCCAAAAATAACCGATTGATTATAAAAAAAATATTATTAAAATGTATTATATTCTAATATTTAATATTTCCATGTTTAAGGTTTTCGAAAATCAGTTAATATTTAATAATAATACATTGAGTAATTTTGGAATCAAATAATAACAATAATAAAAACATAAATTATTTCCTTAATTATCGTTTTTATAGTCAAAGCTTAAATATAATTTGAATTTCAAATTATAGTAAACATGTCAACTAATAACGGATTAAGTTAATGTACATTTATTAGAAAATTCTAAAATAAGTTATATTTGGAAGATCAATATTATACTTTATTATGTATTTTAAAGATTAATATTATAATATAGTAAACTTAGTAAATTTATAATTTAGTAAATATTAATAAAAAATTAGCAAATTTATAATTAAATTTCTAGAATATTAAAGATTAATATTATATATGAAACAAATAATTTAGAAAAAAATTTATTAAACATTCAAAACAAATGTATTATTAAATCGAAGTTTCTGACTTTTGATAAAACTGAATCAAAAATTGGCCTAAAAAAATAAAAAATTGTACGGAAATTATGTTTGTTAATATTTAGTAAAGAAAACAATAACAAATTGGACGGAAAAAAATCAGAAATTGGATGGAAATTCACTTCTTAATATTTAGTAAACAAAACAATAAGAAATTGGTAAAAAAAATTTAAGAGTGGACAAAGAAAACAATAAAAAATTGGACGGAAAAAAATTAAGAAATTAGACGGAAATTCACTTCTTAACATTCACTAAACAAAACAATAACAAATTGGCCGGAAAATCTCAGAAAACATAAAATATGCTTATAACAAAGTGGCCGGAATATATTCATCGGATATTATAATAAATAACTAACTCTATGTGCAAGAATGGATTGTTAATTACCTTTAACATATTCATCGGAGAATCGATCTGTTATAATCATTATTAATTGACAAAAAAAACCTTATAACATCTCTAAGAAACGATCAATTGAACAGAATCGAACCGATTGAAGACATCAATAACCTTGGAAGTGAAGAAAAACATGGTAGATTAAACAATTGTTGGAAAATACTATAGACGTTCGATGTTGGATCTGAGCGGCGGAATTAGGGTTCGTATGTTCTTGAAGAGGTTAGAGAGAAAAATGAGTGGTGAAATTGGTGGTGGGTTATGAAAAATCTTCCAAATATAAGTTTTTTGGGTGTGTGGTGAATATAACACGTGGCAGGATTAGAGACACTCTTAGAATGGAAAGATGGTTAGTTGGAGGCCTATGTGGACAACCTAGTAGAATGACATGTGAAAGACTTGTATTGATTTAATATATTAGTAAGATGTTATGTAATATGTGTATTTCGTATGGTGTACTTTATATACCTTGCGTAGTATATGACTATATGTAATTGATAATTAATGAAATTAATGTAATTTTGGGAAATTTGTGTAATCACCTAATCGGTGAAGATGTAATTTTGGCAGCTTATGTCTTTTTGTGTAACTTGTATATTTGAGGTAATTTATATAATTTGTATAGTTTTTTAATTTACGTATTTCGTTAATTTGTGTAGTTTGAGTAAATTATATGTTTGTCTATGTGATTCTTTTTAAAAAAAAATAAATTGATGATTTTATATATCTGATTAATTAATCTAAATATTCAAAAAGGTGGTGGTTTGAGAAATATGTTATTACACAAAAATACATGTTGGTTTATATTTAAAATTCAATTTGTAAAATTACTTTTTTACATGAAAAACATTAAATTTTAATGAAATGTTATTTTTAGGTAAACAATGTCACATGTATATTATAAAAATATTATTTAGTTTTAAAAAGATAAGTTTTTTATTAAAAATATTGATATGGTTAAAGATAAATAAATATTAAAAAAATCATAAATGAAAGATAATATGATTGATGTTTTTTCTTTTTCTTTTTTGCATTTTTACTCAAATACCCCTTTACCATTTATGATTATTGTTTCTCTCTTCTTCTTAAATTTTTTACTGTGGTTTAATTAAGAACCAAAAATCCTTAAATACTTAATTAAACATGAGATCTATATTTGGTTATTTAAGTTAAGACAATCCAAAAGGTTCTTAAAGTATATCTCCCATATATATATTTCTTTTGAGGACCACTTTGAGTTTTAAGAACTTAAAAAAACTTAACGTAACAATTTTCTTATTTGAATTTTTTTACTCACATGTAATACGTAAGTGTAAGTAACATAAAAATATTACATTATTTTTTTACACACTGAATCACCTTATTACACATGTGTAACTAACATTTAAAGTTGTGTAATCATTAAAAATACTTATTCTCTCTCCTGATTAATTTTTTAATCAGATTTATTTTCAGTCACATATTCCATGCTCATTTAATTAAATATGTGATCATTTTGAGTTCTTAAAGTTTTCAAAGTAATAACAATTCATCAAATTCTCAAAATATCTTTCCTCTATATATATATATATATATATATATATATATATATATATATATATATATATATATATATATATATATAATTGTCTACCAATAAATCCTAGGTGTCACTCTCACGTCACTCTCCACCCCTTTTAAAGCTACCAGATCGCTTTATTTCTCAACGGAGGCTTCTCATTGATTTGACCCAGTTTTAATTTTCGCGGGTCTCGTGGGTCACGAAACATGAATATCCGGGTCATAACACCTCTTACATCTATAACCCTAAAGCTTGCCTCCCTCAACCGATCCTCATCCCAAATCTATCATTCGCACTTATCAACCTGTGCTCCCTTCTCATCTGATTACAAACAAACCCTATAGGGCTTCTTGTATATCATAAAACACCACCACCCTAAATTGATTTGGTACGCGATCTGAAGAAGCGTGAATCGACTTACTTGTATACGATCAACGTTCCTCGGGTACGAGTGTGCTATATCACCGATGGTTTTCCGAGATACGAGTTCTTCCACCTACAAAACGAACAGCACCGTGAGCTTACCCCTCAGAAAGGGACAGAGGGGTCCTCTTTGGGGTAACCCTCCGGTGTGAGAATCAGATCTTGTAGGAGAAGATAATAAGGATGTGAAAATGAGTAAAGGACTTGGAATATATTTTCTTGCCTGTCTCCAACTGTTGAGGTAGTGTGTTATTTATAGTATTAGGGTTTCCAATGATTGGGCTCAGACCCAATTAGGGCCTTTTTGGCCTCCTCCTATTGCTTCGCGCCACGTGTACTTAGGACACCTGGTGCTTTTTCATTGATTATTCTCTGACCAAGGTATTTCACCTGACCCATGTGTCATCACGTGGTGGCACATGGGCTTTGCTGAGTTGTCCACCCTTCAGTGGCAGCTGTCAATATCAGCACATTCTTTATTCCTTAAAAGATACCTTCTGGAAGGTTGTCTGATGAGTACAATCATGGTTGTCCTTATCCTGATTTGGATTAGACTATTGTCTCATTTGTTGTGTGTCGCTTACGCGCGGCCTTTATGCGCCTATGCCGTGGATGCGCAGGGTCTTCTCTTTATTCTCACACCAAATGTGTGTGTTGTGTCCATATGTGATATGCGCCACGCGCAGGTGTTTCATGCGCTTGCGCATAGGTTTTGGCTTTGTGTCTTCATGACATCCTGATTTCAAGCCTCTTGTCTATATTTTGTGGGTTGACCCGCCCCGCTCGATGTTAAGGCGGGTGCAAACCCCTTCAAGCCCCCCAGTCTAATGTGTGTCTTGTCTCGCGCGAGCGAGGTAAGATAGATATTAGACTTAATAGTTTGCTTTTTCAATAGAGCTTGTTTTTTTTTTCTTGTGCGCGCGTTGCGTGAAATTCCATCCCTTTGGTTAAAACGAATCGTCAATGCACGTGGTTGGTTGGTGTTGACATGCATCAGAGATGGAGACGTTATGTGTCAGACCTTTCGTGTACTCGAGGTGCTACTGTGGCTTTTCACGTCTCCTCATACAGTGTCAGGAACACGTGTCGCGCTTTTGTTGATTTACGCCTGCGAGTGGGGGCGCGTGAGCGCAGATCTGATTATTACCTGTTTCTCTCTCTCTCTCCTGGGCCTATAAAGCCAAACCTTTTGAACGGTTTTTTCTTCATCTCCATTGTCACTTTCAGAGCTTTTACCTATCATTTACATTCCGACTAAGAGCTTTCGTCTTTGTCCCTGAATTCCGTGCTTAAAGTAACCATATTGTTCGATTCGCAATTGTATGTCTGATAACCCAGACACCACAATTTCCCCTAGTAAAGGCCGTGTAAAATCAGTGGTTATGTCTACTTTGAAGAAAACCGGCAGGGTACTCGGGTTGCCGAGGCCTAGTCGGAGGAGGGAGGGAAGAACAAGGCGGTGAAGAGATGGGATGAGATTCCCTGCAAGTTGAAACAACCTGATTTGATAGCCTCGTCGCCTCTCAGGGTTTTCTCCCTAAGTATGGTTGTCTGCTCCCGGCGACCGGGCAGACGGCGGCGGATCCTCCCGCCAGCTATATCTCTTTATATTCTCATTTTTTCACCCACTGTAATTTTCGTCTTCCGATGACGAGGTTTATAGGTGCGCTCCTCCAGTTTTACGGGATTCATATATCTCAAGTCCATCCCTTTGGATTAGTGCGCATGACTCATTTTGAGTTCATGTGCAAAGCTCAGCGCGAGGAGCCCACCCCTCGGCACTTTCAATATTTTTATAAACCGAAAATCCAAGATTCTTGGTTCTCATTCACACCGCGCAGTCAGAAGGTTAAGTGCTGCACTGTTACCTTCAAAAGCCTTCATGACTGGGCTGAAAAATTCTTTTATATCAAGGCTGGTGTTATTCCCATTCGTATGACCATGCGCACGATTACTTCCGCGCCCGCGGATGATGACGTTCTTAAGAATCCATCTGGCGCGTGGGTTAAAAAATTATCTGCTGAACCATCCCCCTCCAAGAATATTTGCGAGGAAACGCTGGTGGGGGTTGGTATGAGCAAGAGGTGGACTGACAGAGAGACTGAGCCTGTCATCCATATTGATGGCTCATGTGGGTTGTTTGTTCATTGCATTAATTCTGCGCGAGTATAATTCGTTTTGCTGATATCACTTGTCTTGTTTTATGCAGAAAGCAAGGAATACATCCACGCCGCCTATGACAAGTATACAGAAGGTGGCTCTGTCGCGCTGGGCGCTGGGGAAGTTGCTTTCCCTGATCGCTTCGATGATATGTTCATCCCTGTCGATTTAGAATTTTGCTTTGACAGCGATGCACCTGGTAAGCCTTTGTATTTGTGCTTAGGTCCTTAGAATACCAAATTTGGTTTTAACATTTCTGTTGCGCGTATTGTAGATGCGCTCGCTAATTATGAGTTGGAGCCTGTGGAAGAGAAAGTGGAGGAGGAAGAAGCTGAGGCGCAAAAACTCAAGCGCAAGGCTAAAGGCAAAACTGGCGCAGGGGCCAGTAAAAAACAGAAAAAAGATGATGCCTCTGTTGCCCAGAATCTTCCTCCTACTCAAGCGAAGGGGGTTTGGGAAAACCAAGGGTTTTACTTCCAAGTTCTCCTCGTCTTCTTTGCCTCAAGGTGTGGGCAATCCTCCAGTCCACACGAGGTATGGTGCTGCCACCTCATCTCTGCGTGCGGCGGACAAGGGAAGCGGTGCTGCGCCTGCTGTTTCGTCTTCTCCAACAGGTATACTTTGTTTATATTTTGTGGTTTTATGAGCGTGATTCCGATATAGTTATTAATGAAGCTTTGTTCACTCAAATGTTTGTAGAGCCGGCAACGTTGGTGGCTCAACCTCAGGCGCAGCAAGGTGCCAAGGCTATGCCGAAGGTTGTTTTGAAGTCCTCTATTTTGCCCTCAAAAAGGGGGAAAATGGATTTCATGGCGCTGCTTAATTCGCGGACTGCGGTGCGCCAAGGTATTTATTGCGCTTTGATTGTCTTATTTTTTCCTTTAGTTCAAGTCACGAATCATTTCTCCTTGTTGGTTTTTTTATAGGAATTATAGCTGGCACACAAGCTGCTGGTGGCACTGCTAGCGCTGGAGCCGTTAGTTCTGCTCCTGCTCCAACAAGTACTGAATCTCCCCTCATTGGGATCACTAAGGAGCAGGAGACTATTTTTCGAGATGCTCTAACAGCGTCAAGACCTCCCCCACCTCCTCCTGCGCGCAGCTCTCCTCGTGAGACTATTTTTGTTTCTTCCAAGTCGCAGGAGAAGAGACCTGTTATAGAGGATGATGAGGAGGTTAATTTTGAAAATTCTGATGGTGGCCACGTAAGCCCTATAGCGCCACGAGATTTCGTGGCGCAGCCTTTTTCTCATGGGGCAGACAGGAGCTCATCAGCTGGCGCTAATCTTTCTGCCGGTTCTCCTCAGGTATAAGTTTATTTTGCTCCGCTGTGCAGACTTCCAAATTAGTGTTTAGATTACTAAAACGTTTCTTTGCATTGCTTTGTGTTTGCAGGGAGCCGATCACATATACCGCCCGAGCTGGAGTATCACTGAAGAGAGCTCATTCCAATCCTTGGGCGTATGTGAAGACTTTTGGGCTCACTCTGTTCCTCCAGCTGAAAGGAGGTTTCAAGAGGACCGCGCTCGCGTGGATTTGCTTAATGACCACCTTTTTGCTGGGTCTGCGTTTTTTGCTGCCTCCCAAGAGCTTCACAATGATTATATAAAGGTACGTGATGCCCTTGCGGAGGCCAAGCAATAGGCTAAGATTTCTGCTTAGAATCTTTCTGATGCCCGAGAGAAAGCTGAGAAACTCCAAGCAGAACTTAGCGAGAACCAGGCAAGTTCCAACGCTGCTTTTGTGAAACGCGGGCTTGAGCTGCAAGCTGCGCGGGAGAATCTGCAAGTGGCAGAGGCAGATGCGGCCAAGTACGCGCGTCGAGCGCGTGACCTGGAGTTAGCAGTGGAGGCGCGTGACCAAACTATTGCGCAGGTTAATACTGAAAAAACTTTATTGATGAGTGAGGTTGTGCGCCTGAAGAAAGAGCTCGATGCTGCGCGAGCGGAAAAGAATGAAGCCTTGGCGGCAGCAGCGTCTGACAAAGAAAAGCTAAAACAAGCCAAGGAAACTGTTGAGTTGTTAAACTCTCAAATCCCTGCTCTTGAGACGTCTGTTTCTTCCCTCGCGCAGGACCGTCAATGGCTGATTTCACAGGGTGTGACTCGTTGCGCTTATGCCATGAAATACTCAGACGAGTTTCAGACCCTTGTGATGGATTGTAATGCGGCGTCGCGCTTGGTGGGTCGGGCTGAGGGGTTTAAGGATGGTTATGAATATGGCATGCTAAAGAAGAATCCATCCGACTACCCTTATCAGCTCGACGCTGTGTGCGCTGACATGGCTGAGGTGGGGGAGAAGTACTTGAATACTCCAATTCCCATCCTTGAGCAGGTATTTTAACCTTAATGAGTTTACTCGACTTATTTTCATAATCTTTTGTACTTATACTGTTCCTTGTGACTTGCAGATAGCCGCGCTTGCTGACCAGCCCGATCTTGGCGCTTTAAAGAAATTACTTGATGAATGTGAAGGGACTGGTGGCAGTGATGATGGCGCGGGCAACGCTACCTCTGCCAGCGGCTCTGGCGTGGCCAAAGGACCTACTCCTGACGCTATCATGACAGAAGACGACTATATTCAAGACGAACAGCTTGATTATGGTAAGTTTGGAGATGACGAGGAGCGGGCTGCGCCAGATGCTGAGGGAGGAAATAATGATGAGGAAGATGAAGAGGCTGATATTAACATAGAGACTTGAAAAGCCCTTCTTATTTTTTTTTTTTTTTGTGTTTGTAGTTTTTACCTCATCATTTGTAAATTTGTAAACTTCTATGTTTCGGAATGAAATTTTGTTTTTCCCTTATTCGCATCTTGCGCATTCCCAATTCATCTCTTTATATTGCATGCGTGTGCTTGTTGAATATAAGGTATGCTTACACATTGAAACTTGAACAAGGGTTGTAAGGAAATTATTTTTACTTAATCCTTAACAGTTGTCATATTTCAAGTTATTTTGCGATATTCTGAATATGCTGACACGTGCCTTGGCATTTCATTATTCCTCTTTTGCGCGACGTTATCGTGCATTTATTATAGGGAATTATGAATGAGTTTTTTAGCCTTTACGTGTCAGTATGTGTTACTCTGCTTATATCCATTATAATCCCATGAGCGGCCCCGACCTGAGACCTTAACAACTATGCTTTGGCATGTGCTTTGCCTTAGTTGTGCTTAGGTATTTTTATGGTCTAGCTGCGCAATACGTAGGATGGATGCTATGAGTAATTTGAGCTAAGGCTCATATTATTGGGCTAAGGCCCTGACGTTTTAGAGTTAAAACTCGTTAACGCGTCTGAGCTTGAAGCTCGCGCATGTATGTTTTACTTCGTTTTATTTTTAGTTTGATGTCAATACAATGTTGTCATATTGCTCAAAATTAATAAAGGGAAGTGTGAAACATGTATGCAAAAGGTAATAGAACGCATATTAAGAAAAAATAGAGCGTATCATTATTCATAATGGCTTAAAAAGCCTTGATTACGAACTTGACAACTTTTACATGAAACATCTTCTAAGTTGTGCTGCGTTCCATGTGCGCGGAATCTTCTTTCCATTTAAGTCTTTTAAAGCGTATGCGCCTTTTCCCAATTCTTCCGAGACTTGATAAGGTCCCTCCCAGATGGGAGATATCTTTCCCGGGGGTATTGCGCGACTAGCTTCATTGTTCCGAAGGACAAAATCATTCTTCTTGAAGTGGCATTCTTTCACGCGCTGATTGTAGTATTTTTCTAGCTTTTTCTTGTATTTGGCTTCACTGATGATAGCCGCCTCTCTGCGTCCCTCAAGTAAATTGAGATCCAACCTCCTTTCTTGCTCGTTATCTGTCTTACTCATCATGAGCACTCTATAGGATGGGCATACAATCTCTGCTGGAATCATAGCCTCCGTTCCATAGGTTAGGCTGAAAGGGGACTCACCATTGCTGGTTTTGCTTAATGTCCTGTGCGCCCACAGGACATTGGGTAACTCCTCGACCCATGCATGGGACTCTCCCTCCAACCTTTTCTTCAGCCCATTCAGCAAGCTTTGGTTCGCGCGTTCCACTTGGCCATTCCCTTGAGGGTGGTATACTGAAGTGAAGACCTGATTGATGTGCAATTCTTTGAACCAACTGGATATCTTCCTGTCAGTGAATTGTTTGCCATTGTCGCTCACGATTTCCATGGGCAGGCCAAAACGGCATACGATGTGGCTCCAAATGAATTGCTTCATTGCCTCGGCTGTGATTTTTGTCAGTGGCTTGGCTTCAACCCATTTTGTGAAATAGTCTACTGCCACTACCAAAAACTTTACTCTCCCTAGCGCTTGTGGTAAGGGACCCACAATATCGATTGCCCACTTGTGGAAAGGCCATGCAGAGGTCACCAGAATCAAGTTGTTCTTTGGCCGCATGGTATTTGGCGCATAGCTCTGACACGCTTTGCATTTTTGGATCTCTTTTAACGCGTCCAAGTACATGCCTGGCCAATAGTAACCTGCGTTCATTGCCTTGGCGACCACCATGCGTGGGCCAGCATGTATTCCACAGATTCCTTCGTGTATCTCTCTGATCACATAGCTTGCTTCCTCGGCGTCTAGGCATTTCATGAGTGGTCCAAGATAAGAGCGTCGATATAACGTACCATCGAGCATTTCGTAGTTCTGCGACTTGTGTCTTATCTTCCTCGCCTGTGCGCGATCGTCTGGTACCTTTCCCTCCTTCAAGAATTCCATTATTGGAGTTATCCATGATGAAGGTGTTGTATGAATTACAAGAACAGACTTCGCTCCCACTGACGGGTTACTCATTACTTCCACCCTGACATCTTTGCCAAAATGATCGAAGCTTGTTGATGCCATCTTGCTTAGCGCGTCGGCAGACTTATTTTCACTGCGCGGAATGTGTATGATTCTGAAAAAGTCAAATTGTTCGGTGAGTTTCTTCGCCTGCTCTAGATACAGAGGCATGGTGTTCTCCTTGGCATCATAAAGGCCATTGACTTGTGCTGCTACCAGGTATGAATCTACATGAGCCTCTAGCTTTTTAACTCCGAACTTGTGCGCGATGTGCAAACCAGCCAGCAGGGCTTCATACTCAGCTTCATTATTGGTGCTCTTGAAATCCAACCTGATTGCGTAAGTATACTCATGATTTTCCGGGTCCACCAGTTTGAGGCCTGCGCCGGACCCTTCGTTGTTTGAAGCTCCATCAGTGAATAATCTCCAAACGTTTTCTTCATTATTGGCTTGCGGAGGGTCTACTTCGCGCTGAGCCTCTTCGACTTTTCCTTCAGGGATTTCTGCGATGAAATCAGCTAAGACTTGTCCCTTGATTGCTGGACGAGGCTTATAGGTGATCGTGTGCTCCCCTAATTCCAGCGCCCATTTTGTCAGCCTTTCTGAGAGCGCGGGATGTCGCAAGACTTGCTGGATGTTGTAATCAGTCAGGACTTCAATAGGATGACCATTGAAATATCAGTGAAGCTTGCGCGACGCATGCGTTAGTGATAAAACTAACTTTTCTATGATGGTGTAGCGCGTCTCAGGATCTGTCAGCACCCGACTTACATAATAAATTGGTGTTTGGATTCCCTTGCGATCCACCAATAATACTGCGCCAATGGCGCGCTCTCCTGCTGACAGGTACAACGTTAAAGTTTCACCAGGTAGTGGAGCTGTGAGCGCAGGCAGATTTATCAGACATTCTTTTATCCCACTGAAAGCTTGCTCGGCCTCAGGCGTCCACTTGAATTGGCTTTTCTTTAAGCAATTTCTCAATGTGTTAATGAATGGGGTAGATTTGCTTGCATGGTTTGATAGGAACCTGTTAATTGATACCAATCTACCATTCAACCTTTGAACTTCCTTCATGGTGGATGGTGAGGGCATGCCAAGGATAGCCTCCACCTTCTCTGGGTTCACCTTGAAACCATCCTTGGTGACCATTACGCCGAGAAATTTCCCTTCTTCCACGCCGAATGTGCATTTGCTCGGGTTGAGCTTCATGTTTACTTCCTTTAGGCGCCGAAGGGTTTCTTCGATGTCTTTGAGCATTTGTTTTTCCTCCCTGCTTTTAATCACCAAATCATCCACGTAGACTTCTAAGTTTTTTCCAATCTGCTCGTTGAAAATTGCATCCATGAGTCTTTGGTAAGTGGCTCCTGCGTTCTTCAAACCAAAAGGCATTTTTGTGTAATAGAAAACACCCTTGTCAGTTCTGAAAGCAGTCTTGTCTTCATCCTGTGGTGCCATTTGAATTTGGTGATAGCCCTTATAGGCATCCAGGAAACATTTGAGCTTAAATGGTTCCACAGAGTCCACCTTCATGTCAATGTTTGGGAGGGGGTAACAATCTTTTGGACACGCCTTGTTGAGGTCCTTGAAATCAATGCACATTCTCCATGACCCATTGCTCTTCTTTACCATCACAGGATTGGCTACCCATGTTTGATATCGTATTGGGCGAATGATATTCGCGCGCAGTAGATCTTCTACTTGCTCATTCATGGCCTTTGTCTTCTCGTCTCCCATGACTCTTTTCTTTTGAGCAATTGGCTCCACGGACTTGAATGTGTTGAGAGAGTGCTGCGCCAGGTCTCGCGGAACCCCAGTCATATCAGAATGTTGCAACGCGAAGACTGACATATACGTTGTGAGCAATCTTTTCATTCGCACTCTTGTGTCATCTGATATCGTAGCTCCGATTGTGATTGTTTGTTCTGGGAATTTTGGGTTGAGAATCCATTCCTCTAGCGCGTTGTTTGCCACTGGAAGCTTCATTCTCCCTTCTCGAGGTACACTTGTTACTGTGCATAAATGATCTCGGTACACAAATGTTACTCCTGTTGGTGTTGGGAACCCCAACGCGCCATGCGCTGGTGACGGTATGGCGTTGAATTGGGCAATCGTTCCTCTACCCAAGATCTGAAGTGGTGGGCAAGACCAGGAAGTTGACAATTTCAGCTCGCTTGTGCTTCTCATCCCCCATAGTTAGTTCGAATTGTATCTGACCTAGGGGGTGAATAATTTCGTTTGAGACACCCGAGATTGGTGCATTCACAACTTCGAGCCTTGCTTGGTCTGCTGGATCCAACTTCCTGAAACATTGCTCATACATGATGTCTGACTCACTACCGGTGTCCACCAGGACTCTTGACACCTCATAATGAGCGATGTGTGCAGTGATGACTAGAGGACTGCTGATAGACGGGCCTCCTCTGATTCTTGGAAAGATTACTTGTTGCTCGCGCCAATCCCCTTGGATTTGCGCGCTTCTCTTCCTCGATCCTTGCCCTTGCCTTCTTCCTTCAGCTACACAGATTCTTTTGAATTTTTTACTATCTGAGGCTCCGTCTGGTTGTTCGTTCTCTGGTCTTGGATTTTTTACCAGGTGAGCCAACTTGCCTGATTTCACATCTTTTTCGATCGCATCCTTCAAATGATGGCATGCATCGGTGTTGTGCCCTGTGGATTTGTGAAACTCACAATATTTGCCACTGTTCGGTGGTCCCTTATGGAGTAATGGCCTGGGGTTTTTAAACTGGACATTCTCTGTGCTTAACACTTGCGAAGGCGTTTTGGTGAGGGGAGTCCATATTCTTGGTAGAGGTCTGTTAGGCTCTCTGCTGCCTTCCTTCTTGTCACCTTCTCCGCGATTAAGAATGTCTTTTTGGGGTTGGGGTGAACTTTGTTGCGCTTGCTTTTCTGCGGGAGAATAATTGGTTTGTTGCAACCTGGACCATACGGAGTTTTGTTTGCCCCTCCTTTCATTGTTGCGTGGTGCTTCTGTTTGATGCCTTTTATCTCTTGCTCTGTCTAAGGCAATTTGTTTTTCATTTCGCGCGAAGACTCGCGATGCTTCCATAAGCTTAGCCCAAGTGGTTGGCATGCCTTCTCTGCTCACGAGAGCTCTGCGGAGTTGATCACTGCGCGCACCTTGTATAAAGGCCACGCGCAAGAGTTGTTCAGTGATGCCTCCAATTGCAAGAGATTCCTGATTGAAACGAGTTATGTAGTCTTCAATGGTTTCATCATTCCTGCGTACGCAGTGCATGATGTCATCGGGGTCGCGCGTGTGTCTGCGCTGCTGTACAAAGTGAGCCTGGAACTTTTCCAATAGCTCTTCGAACCCATCGATTTGTTCTGTTGGAAAGCTTTCGAACCAGACACGCGCTGCACCCGTGAGGCAGCGAGCAAACATGTGACACCATGTTGGCATCGTCCAGCTTTCTAAGTTTCCAGTGTTATAAAAACCTTGTAAGAAATCATCTGGATCTGTTGTACCATCGTACTTGCCTAAACCACTTGGCATCTTGGTTTTGTGTTGAATGAGAGCCTTCGCAATGCGCTTAGCGAATTTTGAATGTTTTACCAAGATGGCTGGCCTATATGGTGTGGTTATGTCCACTTGCTCTTTCGCTTGTGGGTTGTATGGTGTGTATAAATCCATATCAGCTTTTGCTCCAGGTGCTATGAGCATGTGTGCGCGAAGCTGTGAACCTCCTGCATGAGTATCTCGCGTCTTCTTCATGCTGTGCACCTCTTCCTCATCACTAATATCAGCTTGTTCGGTGTGAACAGAATGACCGTCTTCCGGCGCGCGCGTCTTTTTTGTTGTTCCCTGAATGGTTTGTTTATTAAATGCGAGCCTTTGTGTTACATCGGCTAACTTTTTGTGTTTTACCAACTCATTGTATTTGTCCATTAAGCGCCGTTGTTCGTTTATGAGCCATTCTTTAGGGTCATTGGTTTCAACTTCCGGGCCCATTGGTCCTTTTTGTTTTGTACCAGTCAGAATTTGGAACGTGAGATTGTCTGGGGGAGTTTCAGTTTGACTATGAGGTGTTGTGTTGAAGGGATGGTTACTGGTGGTGCGCGCAGTGTCACGCGGCGCCCTCAGAACCTGATATCCCTCATTAACATACTCAAGCTCATTATCCGCCAGAACTTGATCGTTGTTTCGAACACCGGAAACCATGGTGAAGATTTTCAGAGAGAAAATTGATGAAATAGTGGTTTTGTTGCCGTTGTAACAGGTGATGGCGCCAATAAAGAAGCGTGAATCGACTTACTTGTATACGATCAACGTTCCTCGGGTACGAGTGTGCTATATCACCGATGGTTTTCCGAGATATGAGTTCTTCCACCTACAAAACGAACAGCACCGTGAGCTTACCCCTCAGAAATGGACAGAGGGGTCCTCTTTGGGGTAACCCTCCGGTGTGAGAATCAGATCTTGTAGGAGAAGATAATAAGGATGTGAAAATGAGTAAAGGACTTGGAATATATTTTCTTGTCTGCCGCCAACTGTTGAGGTAGTGTGGTATTTATAGTATTAGGGTTTCTGTAGGTTCCCAGCCGGATCTACACGAGATATCTCGTTCTACGTAGGTGCGGAATCCCTACGTAAGACGTTACGAGCATAGAAGACGATACGATTAAACACGTTAAAATAAACACAAACACGTTATATTGCAACCGGAAACACGTGATACGATGATCACTGATTACACAGAACCTCTTACTCTTAAACTCGAATAACAAACTGAATGAATGAATTAATAACTCAGCCGTAACCTAGCTGATTATATAGGCGACAACTTCGCCTGGCATGTTCAGGCGAAGTTGTCCCTAACTTCGCTTGTCTAACAAGTTCGCCCATATCAGCGAACTTGTTAGCTAACTTCGCTTATATCAATAACACAAATCTAACTAACACGATTACAAACACTAGACACTGAACTACTGACATCATGCACCAACAGACTCCCCCTTGGCAGTAGCTTCATCTCTTTAGCTTCAAACACGTGTCTTGTAATCTTCAACAATCTTGCATCTTCATCTTTAAGCATGAACTCCTTCGCGTACACAAACTGATACAACTCTTTGATATTTCTTCGCTTCGTCTTTCCAAGCAGGAATATAAAATATCTTCTTCTCATTCAACACCTGCAGATCAGCTTGTGACAAGTTCACTAGATGCATCGGATCATCAACTCTTAGCAGCTCTTGTTCATCTTCGTCCTCCATAACTGCTTCAGCTGTCTCACAATCTACATACCACCACTTTAGATCTTTGAGCACATCCTTGGGCATCTGTTTCATCGGTACTTCTTTCAAACACCGAATCGGTTTATACTTCATAATCATCCAAGGCTTTCCGTCTGCTCTCAACCCTCTATCTGTGTCTTCAACAAGTTTTCCCTTTTGGGGTTTTAACAGCTCAAACTTCTTCTCTTTTATACTCTCTTTCCAAACTATTTTCCCAATAACTCTAGCCATATTATCATCACTTCTGTTTATTAATCCCAATCTGGCTAAGTCTTTCACTTCACACTCTGGCAGTGTATTCAACGATCTCAACATTCTTTTGAAATACTGAACACCGTCATACCTTTTAATCACGAAGAGCCTCAACTGCTCATCATATATCCAGCAAATAATCCCTTTTCTCGATTCAGCATATCCTTTAATGTTGTAACTCTTCTTAAACATTGTAGGGACCGCTGGTTTCTTCGTTTTGACGAACCATTGAGCATAGCCTTCTTTCCATCTAGGCTGCTCTTCCCATTCCGTCTCATCACTTCCAATCTCTTTACACATGTCTGCCTTCTCAACATTTGGAATCTCATGCTCAATATTTTCCTCTACTATCTCTCCCTCTTCTATCTCATTATCAATAACGATCTCTTCACCAATCTTCTCTATCTCATCCACCGGTAATACATCATCATCACCAACCAACTCATCATCCATCTCCTCAACATCCACTACCACCACATCCTCACCACCAGCTGCAGTTGTCGACTCCCCCTGAGTTGTGGAAGTCCCAAGAGCTTGATCAGTTCTTGGCAACTCTCCACCTGCACCTTTCGATGCATTGGGATCATCGTCTCTATCATTTCGTCTCTTGGTCCTCAACTCATCGCCTTTACAGCTCGTCTCCCCCTGAGATGCCAAGAACTCCTTCAAAGCATCTATGATTTTGCCATGTTCTACCAGCAGGGACGACTGCATCTGATTCTCTGCAACTAGGCGTTGAATAGCCTGGGTCTGGATAAGATTTATCCTTGATTGTTCTGCCACGACCCGTTCAAGTGCTGCTATTCGTTCTGAGTCTGATAAGGTTGCATCGAAATCGAACCTCATATGTGATATGTCTTGAGTGTACTAAGGAGGAATTTCCGATTTAACTGGGACCTCAGAAGTAGTCATAGACGTAACCGCAGGTGGTATCGTCACCGATAACCCTGCAGTAGTAGCAACTACAGTCGACTCGATAAATCTCGCCACGACCTCCGTTGGAGTAAGAGTTGGAGGCGGCAGCGATACGATCTCAGGAGCCGAAAGTTGGAAAGTAGTGGGTGGGAGGCCAAATGATGATGAGGTAGCCACCACGGGAACATCCGTAGCGCTTGGCCTTGTAACCTGTAATGATGATGGAACTATACTCATACCGGTTAGTGCGGGTGGAGCGAAACGTACCACCCTTGAGCTTTCACCAGCTCCAGATCCTGCACCTATCCGTTCCCTTCTTGATCTGCGAATCAACTGTTGTACTTCTTCCTCATAATCTGACTCGCTGTCATCATCAGTTCTCTTCCTTTTACCATGAAACCGTTCTTGAGTTACCAAAATACGTCTGGCTTCAGCCACTTCATCATCAGAATCAGAACCAGCCACCGTAGCAGCTGTCCTAGTAACATGCACACTCGGAACCCTTTCAACTGAGACTTGCACATTCTCTACTGGGTCCACCCGCTCCATATCAAAGTAGCCTTGACCTCCAAACTCAGCATCAAGGTCCACGTTCTCCTCCGGTGACACAACAGGAGCAGCAGGTATAACTTGAGGCGCTCCTGCCAGTTGTGGTGCCGGGTCCCGAAACTCATCCCCACGAGCAGGCACATACCCTGGGTTGATTAAGTACCCAAAAAGTGGAGTATGTCGAGGACGGAGCTCAGGTTTGCTCCTCGCACTGGAAGATCTGCATTGGGCGAAGATTCTTTTATTCACACTTTCAACGTATCTGATTGGACGGCGCTGAGGTAGCGTTGGAGCGACATGATTCAAGATCATTTGTAGGAATCTTGGATACATGATAAATCTCTCACGCGCCATCGCTCTTCTCTGACGATCAATCTCATAAAAGACCATCTGACTAAAGCTGTAACGCTTATTGTAAGTCAGAGCAGTCATCGCCGACTGCATGGTCGCGCCCATGCCATCAGTGCCCGCCTTTCTCCCTGACATGCATACAATCATGACATGCATGAGAAAGCGCCACTGGTCGAGTAAGAACCCCTTCCTTCTCTGCGTATCCCCCAAGGGACCAGAGTATCCCATCCTCAGAAACGCTCCATCACGGAAAGGAGCCACAAATTCTGTCGGGTCATCCCTCGTCTCAGCTCCAAACCGTAAAGCCGCCCGGATTTGTTCAGGAGAGAACTGAACAATCTGATTGTTGACCGTTGCGCGCATCACCGGGGGCTCGACTCTACAATCATATTCCACGGTCTGCCAAAAATCCTCAATGTTTGGCAAGGATATCGGCAGTGTTGTTGTAATCGCGTGGAATATACGCGAGCGTAAAAGAAACGTGATGATTTCGCGGAAATCATCAACTCCGCTCGCCTCCGGGTCTAATGTTATGTACATGTTATGACCCGGGAAGAACTGTCTCTGGTTATCACCTCCGTCATCACCGCCTGCACCACCTGCTCCAGCTACAGCAGCCATATCCGCAACAAACACACTAAGTTAGATAAACGTCAAAGCAAATCACAAGTTCGCCTGTTACCATGAGCGAAGTTGTGATCTATTCTGTACAGGCGAAGTTAAAGGTGGGGCGAAGTTGGGAGCAACTTCGCTTCAACTTGAAATTCGTCTGTTAAATGTTAAGTAAAAAGGGCCAGGCGAAGTTAATGACAACTTCACCTAACCACAACATCGCCTCATAAAGTGTTTCAAAATCTATTGCCAGGCGAAGTTAAACCTCGGGCGAAGTTGTGGATAACTTCGTCTAAACTATAACTTCGCCGAATACGAATCGGCAACAGTTAAGGTTTCAATTCGACGTGTAGACGATGAAATTGGAGATCGAGGACTCCGTAACACATGATTTTATGAAGTTTTAGACGTTCAAGAAGTTTACGACCACGTAATAACAAGTTTGAAATCGGGTGTTTAAGGTTTCAAAAGACGAGGTCGAGAATCGAGTCGAAACGACCGATGATTAACCTTAAAAACATTGATTATACGAAACTAGAAACCTTACACACCTTTAATCGAAGTTGAAATCGAGAAAGAATGAACACAGAATGATCGATAGATTATACGATAAGTTCGCTTAGGTTTCGGAGAGAATAAGTTCGCTGAGGTTTTCGAAATAATAATACTGTTTGACCTAAAAACTTCTTTATATAGGGTCAGAGATTATACAGGCGAAGTTAAGGATAACTTCGCCTATTGCAGGCGAAGTTATGGATAAGTTCGCCTATATATGAAAATTTTCAAAACAAACCCCTATAATTTGAACAATTTGTAATTAAGTTTTAAAACATCCTTTAAAGAGTTAAATGAAATGATCAAGACCAAGTAACCACGTATAAAACAATACAACTACATAAGTAGAAAAATTTTAAAATTAAAGTACACGGGATCAAATTTCAGTCTCGACAGGGACTACCATGTTCTAGAAAAGATCCGAACATGAATCATACTAATTACGTGACTGTCACACAGATCCGTGTTCAGCTGTATTATGACATAAAGAAACAGGTTGTAAGCAGGTAATTTACTTAAAATGGTTTTCATCGTTTCTGTGATACGAGTTAGGTTCAATTAAGCTCAAAACTTGAGTGGGCAACAACTCAGAGATTATGATGCCTCCTATCTATTCTCAAAGCGTATTTGGCTTTCCCCAAGTCACCCCGAATTGACCTCGACCCGTAGTGTCTGATTAAGTAGTAATTACTCTTCGATCTTAGACTCTGCTTCCCGTTCACCTTCTTGCGTCTTGATTGAGAATCATTAACATTATGAACTCTATAATACAATATTTTTTTTTTAAGTCAAACAATAAGTATTTACACAACGTCAAGTAGATAACAACTGCAAGTCCCGAATCTGGATCACTGCAGTGTCTTGACACTCTATCTTCACGGGAATCAGAACACTCACGGGCTCGTGTATGACTGGGTAATCGCTTTTCTGCCTATCATTCGGAAAGATATATATGAAGACATGCACAACTCTTAAGGAGTTTCCACGTAAAATCGAGTAGATTTAGTTAGTATCACTTCTACTTTTACGCACCATAAAAAGCTACCATGACATACAATGACTGTTCTAAAGTCTTTTAGGCCTAATAACTTCACTAGTTAAGCACACAGAATCAGTATATCTATCATTTTCCAAGGTTGGGTCAATTTTCTGTTAAACATAGTAAAGGAACTTCTTACGAAGTAGTAGACTTGAAAAATAATTTCATCTCCCGAAAAAAAAAGTTAACTTCAATCGCCCCGATCAAAGCTAAGTTTTCAGGTAAACGGCTATCCCGAAGATCCAATGGATCAGCTGGACCGACCACATACAAGTATGTGTCCTTCTAACTAAGTATGATAGACTAATTTTCAGCAAAAGAATTAAAACACATCATAAACCGCCCCGGTCACTTTCAGTCATCTGGTTAATGGCTATCCTCATATTCTACAAGTAGAAATAAGGACCAAACATATCCGAAGATATGTCCTTCAAACTGAGGCAACTGACATAATTCTAAGCGATAGTGACGTTTTTTTTTTTTTTTTTTTTTTAACAAACAAAGACAAAAAGCACGGTTACTCGGGATTGATCATCCCATTCAGCTCAACAAGGTTTTGAAATCTTGTTTTGTCAAACGCTTTCGTGAACAAGTCAGCGAAATTATCTAACGTGTCAACCTTTTCGAGCACAATCAGTTTCTTCTCAGCACAATCCCGTATAAAATGATGACGAATGTCAATATGTTTAGTTTTACTGTGCTTTACGAGATTGTTAGTTACTGAGATAGCTGCAGTGTTATCAATGCAAATAGGAGTAAGTGAGAAATTCAGACCATAGTCGCGCAACTGTTGTTGAATCCAAAGAACCTGGGAGCAGCAGTTGGATGCTGCCTTGTATTCTGCTTCACAGGTTGAAATGGCGACTGAGGTCTGCTTCTTGCATTGCCACGACACTAATCTGCCACCAAGAAACTGACATCCACCTGTCGTTGACTTCCGACTCTGATTGCACCCTCCATAATCAGAATCTGTGTAGGCGACTAGCTCCAAGTCTCCTCCTCTCGAGTACCACAACCCCAGCTTCGGCTTGCCTTTGAGATACCGCAGTATCCTCTTCGCACCCTTCAAATGAGATTCTTCAAGGGAACACCCAGCACAAGCCCATTTTTGATAATGTAGTTCATTTTCCGAAGATGAATATGCCCCATTCTCCTATGCCATAATTCGGACTCCGATTCAGTTGCTTTCGACAGAAGACACGATTCTTCTTTGGCCATTTCAGTCGACCTCATATCCATGATATACGTATTCTTCTCTCTTGGAGCCTTCATAACAATCCAATCCTCTGGTATCTTGAAACCAGGATATAGCACGATCGCCTCATTCTTGGTAAAATGTACGGTGTACTCTTTGTCACAGATCTGCGAAACACTCAGCAGATTATGTTTCAGTTCTTCAACAAAATTTACTTTCTCTAACGTCATCTTCCCATTCGTCACCGTCCCTATTCCTGTAATCCTTCCACCGCTTTCTCCTGCGAAACTCACTCTTCCTCCTTGAACAGGTTTCCAGTCGTGTAACAATTTCTTGTTACCCGTCATGTGCCGGGAACAGCCGCTATCCACAACCCATTGATTGTTGGCAGCCCTGTTCAACTGTTCCTGCACGATTAAAGCAGAGGATTAAAATCTGGGGACCCAAGACCGATTGGTCTTGGGTCGATACATCCCGTACCTTGGCTGTCCAAAGTTAGTATCATAATAATTTCTGTAAGTCCTAACAGGATACCTTCTTGTAGATTGACTATGAGGCCATCCAAACCTTCGTGAATTAAAAGAATTATTACTTATGGTTTGGTTGTTAGCAGTGAAAAACTGAGCTCGATTTCTTTGAAAACCTGGATTAGTCCAATTTCTGAATTTTGATGGGTTTTCATTTTTACCATTACCGTTAGGTCTATTCTCAGTTTTTGACGGTCTCATACCTCTGAATCTCTGCTTCAGAGGGCAATCAGCAATTAGGTGTCCTAATTGATTACATCTAAAATAACTCCTGTGTTCAACTTTCTTAGCAATAGTTGTCTTAGATGTTGAGGCTGTGTTACTGCCCGTTTATCTCACATACGGTGGGACATACGGGTTTAGTGGAGACTTCTTTTCAGGTGTTTTATTTTTCTCTCCACTTTTTGGTAACACTTCCTCTTGTTTTGTCTCACTCGACTCGGATGACTTGTCCGAGTTTGATGCGACAGGACTAGGAGCAGAAATCTTAACCTTAGAAACAGGCTTACTCGTTTCGCCTTTACTAACTTCTGGTTCTTTAATCGTTACCTTAACCGGAACTATCTGACCATAGTCAACATCAACAGATTTCTGATTACTAGGATCATAAGTGTAGTTATGATTGTAAGGTGGTGGAACTTCATGATAACCAATTCCTCCCCTTTTTGGGGAACCTTGATCACTAACGAGGTGATCAAGTATAGCGGAGGAATTTCTGAATTGCTCAAGTTTCCTGTTAAGTTCCACCACTTTCACCTGGTGATCAGCTATCTGTTTATCCCTTTCAGCTATTAGTTTGGTTTTCTCTTCTAGCACTTCATAACTAAGATCAATCATTTGAATCTTCTCAGCAAGCTTTGCTTTAAGACTTTTAATATCTTTCTCACTAGCTTTAATTTTTACTTTGTAACTATTTTCTCTAGCTTTAGTAAAATGATGATCTTCTTTTAAAGTTTTAAATTGCGCATCCAAACTAACAAACTGATCAGTTATAGTTGTCAGTTGTTCAGACATATTTTCACATTTAGTACATGGGAGTTCGGTACTTACCTCGGAGAGCTGGTCTGTCACATCTGCCATGTAAGCTTCATTTTCGCCAGTTCCTTTCTCACTATCTGCAGTTTCGATGTTTGCCAAATTGGCCTATTCAAATACTTCTTCAACATGCAGATTCCAGTTGTACTCCCCGTTCTGTCTGGAAATCATGGCTCTATTATCATTACCACTACCACTCTGCTGTGTAGACCTGTTTTGACTGCGTTCTACACGTTCATTTGTGCACTCTTTTGCAAAGTGGCCATTCTGCTGACAGTTATAACAGCGAACCTTTGACTTATCGAACCCTGGCCTCTCACCGATAAACTTCCTGCCAGTCTTCTTCATGAACCTCTTCACCCTTCTCACAAGCATCGCCATCTGCCACTGCAAATCCATCTCTTCCAGATCATCAGCATCGATCTGGTCATAGTCTTCATCTAATGTTGCAGGATCAACAATCTTACCTCCAATATAATTTTCATACGAAGCAATAAAAGATGCATAGAGAGCAAACTGCTGTTCAGCAGATTTAACACTCATGGGCATCTTCGAGTAGTTGTTGTTTGAAACACTTGGGGAAAAACTACTCTTGGTCGCTTGAGGTTGAGAAGCATTTGATCATCCAGCTACAAAGCACACATCACCGTTCATGTTGAGAGATACATGACCTTCATGTGTTGAGTTAGCGCCCGACTCTCCCTTAGAGTAGTAAGCAGATGATTCAGACTTCGAACTTGAACCTGAGTTAACCTTTGCACCATACATTCCTGGATCTTGAACCTGATCAGTAGGTGTCTCCTTTCGAACCATGTTCAGTTTAAACGTTCTTAGCTTGTTAACTGCTGTTTCCAAGTCATAGTCGGCAAAGTCTTTGTCTTCCTTCATCAACACAGTATACATCTCCCATTTCGGTGGGAGAGCATCAAGAAGCTTTTCAACAATCTCATCTTCTTTGTAAACAATTGAATAATAGCTGAGTTCAGTCATCAGATGATAATATCTAGTGATGATATCATCAAGTGATTCATTCTTCAGATACTTGAAGACCGAGAATTGGGTTTTTAGAAGTTTAATCTTTGACGCACGAATTCCCACATTACCCTCAAACCGGTTCTCAAGTGCTTCCCAAAGCTCTCTAGTAGTTTTATACTTTCTGAAGGTGTGAAGAATCTCTTGTGGAAGAGCCATTGTAATTGCTGCATGAGCTTTGCTTTCGGCCTCATACATTTTCTTCTCTTCCTCTTCTATCTTGCTGTATTTCTTAATCTGATCACGACCCTCATACTCAGCAGTTGGTGGGATGTACCCATCTTGTATGCACACCCACATCTTGGCGTCTTGGTATTTGACATATTGTTCAAACCGATCCTTCCACGCCACGAAGTCGGTTCCTTTCAGCATCTTTGGGGCCTTAGTAGCTGAACCCGCTTCCACTTCCATCTTCACCAGTTCCGTAATGTTTATTGAAGTCATCTTTTACGAAACACAAAGAAACTCGAAAAAATAAAAATTTGATTCTTAACAGTACTGTAGGCGAAGTTGTGGATAACTTCGCTTAAGTCTGAACTTCGCTGATTCTGAACTTCGCTCTCTTTCTTAAATTCGCCTGATTTGGCGAAGTAGTGAATAACTTCGCTTGAGGTAAGCGAACTTGTGAGGTAGGCGAAGTTTGTGGGTAACTTCGCTTAGGGCGAACTTGTGAGGTAGGCGAAGTTGTGGATAACTTCGCTTAACCTTATATCTTCGCCGAAACCCTACTAACAGTGACGGCAACTTCGCCTGATGAACACGATGGTTTTGCAGGTTTGATTTCTTGAATTTGCGAGGTTTGTGAAGGTGTAAAGGGTTGTTTATGATTGTAGGAGGTGAGTAGGACACAAAAACTCAGTAAACTCGTCCCGCGAATAGTCGAACGGAACGATTTCTACACCCCCGTGATAATCCCGAACCACAATCACGAGCAAAAGCTCTGATCGATACGATCGATACGAGATCCGCACGATGTCTAGGAGTGCGTAATCCTCCTAGACTCGTTTATTGGTGTAGAAGACGAAGAACACGATTACACACAAACACATACACGAACAAACACACGAATGGAATAAACACATCTGCAGATCTTTTATATAATAATCGAAACACATTACATACCAAACCCGAAAACAAATGACGGCCGACCCGAGGTGAGCTCTACCTCGGGCCGTCCCACACGACTCTCCCTCTTGGTTTCTCTCTAGCTACTTGAACTAAACACACAATACTCTTAATTTTCTCGATACTCAAACCTAAACAAGACACACCTATATATAAACTTCGCGGGCTTGGGCTTGGGCCAGCAGGCGAAGTTGTTCTAACTTCGCCTAAGGCGAAGTTGTTCTAACTTCGCCTAAGGCGAAGTTGTTCTAACTTCGCCTATGGCAGAAGTTGTTACAACTTCGCCTATGGCGAAGTTGTTCCAACTTCGTACATCGTTTCCGCTGATCAGAATTGCATAGCGACGGTCACAAAATGCACCAACAGTTTCCAATGATTGGGCTCAGACCCAATTAGGGCCTTTTTGGCCTCCTCCTATCGCTTCGCGCCACGTGTACTTAGGACACCTGGTGCTTTTTCATTGATTATTCTCTGACCAAGGTATTTCACCTGACCCATGTGCCATCACGTGGTGGCACATGGGCTTTGCTGAGTTGTCCACCCTTCAGTGGCAGCTGTCAATATCAGCACATTCTTTATTCCTTAAAAGATACCTTCTGGAAGGTTGTCTGATGAGTACAATCATGGTTGTCCTTATCCTGATTTGGATTAGACTATTGTCTCATTTGTTGTGTGTCGCTTACGCGCGGCCTTTATGCGCCTATCCCGTGGATGTGCAGGGTCTTCTCTTTATTCTCACACCAAATGTGTGTGTTGTGTCCATATGTGATATGCGCCACGCGCAGGTGTTTCATGCGCTTGCGCATAGGTTTTGGCTTTGTGTCTTCATGACATCCTGATTTCAAGCCTCCTGTCTATATTTTGTGGGTTGACCCGCCCCGCTCGATGTTAAGGCGGGTGCATACCCCTTCACGATCAATTGCTATTCAATTCTATTAAGATGCCGTTTATTTTACAACAACCTAGGCTGCGTCCCCAGCAAATTTCTCCAATGAAGGTAAAAGTTTATTGCGTTCTTTGTATGTGTATTTTGATCGTCTCTTTATGTTTTCTTCGAATTTATAAATTGTTTGAAGATTTACTTCATTTGTTGTTATTTGGTTGCATGATTTGTGCTATAAATCTAATTGGTGATGTTATATTGGGTGTGGTTAATAGTGAACTAAATTGATGTACGAGGCAGAGATCACATTCGAAACTGGTGCTACAGATTACCGATGTTCAGATTGTGCAAACGCAAACTTCGACCTTCGGTATATGGTTTTACTCATTGTCTTTTTTTATTGATCTCATCCCTACTTTAGTTGATAGAACTCGATAAAACTGGATAAGCCAACCCAAAGTGAAAAAAGCGGACTGAAACAAAAAACCGCCGTTTCGGTTTTATGTTTTTGTAAAAAAAACTGAATTTATGATTTGGATTTGGTTTTGCAAGTAATAGAAACCGAAAAGAAAAAAAAACGACATAACCGAATTTATAGATTTTCATTTTTTTTATACTAAGTAAATTATAACAATTAAATACATATGTAACTCAAATATATAACCCGAATGTATAATAATCAATTAGTTATTAAACTAAAAATGATTTACATCGAAATTCATTATTTTGAGCAAAACAATTTCAAGCTTAAATGGCAAAACAAAGACCAAATCAAACCCAAAACCGAACGGTGTCAAAAAAAATCAAAAATTAAAGTTTTGGTTTTTGTAATGTTCATATATCTGGAATTGTAATTTTGGTTTGTTGTATATATTCATGTGAAAATTGGCATATTGAGTGCAGTTGCTTCAATTGTATGTGTTGTTAGAACATTTTACTGCTTTATGTGTAAAGTGAATGATTTGGTTTATGTGCAAAGTGAATAATTTGGTTTGTTTAAACTGGTGTGTGTTTAAAGTATGTATTTAAATTTGTTATATGCAATGATTTATATTTGAGAAGTGGCTCACAAGCCTGCTTATTTTGTTCTTGGTATAGTAAAACCAACATATTATAAATATAGTACACATGACTCTTAAACTCTTAAATGAACTACAATTTTATGTAAAATCAATCTTAGTATGGAATCTTTTGATGAAATATTGAATTAGGAAGGTTCACATGGTTGTTGATCTTAACGAATGTGGAGGACCCATGAGTGTATGTTGATTGACTTTTATTTTTGCCTGTTTTATATTTTAACAAGTTAGGCAAGAATTGACTTTAACTTTGTTTCTCAACAAGCAGATTGTAACCCTTGAAGATGTTGCTGGTGAAATTGTTGGCGAAATCTTTTATGGGAATGCACTCGAAGGTAAATATTTAAAAATTCAAAATTTTATAATGTTTACACTCGGAAATCGGGAATAGTTTAATAAATTACTTTATGTGTGGTCTACGAAGGGGTGTACGCTTAATGTATAAAAAAAGGCTCGTGCGTTAGACCACAAGGGTGCATTTTGCACTTTACTCTCCAGTAATTTATAAGAAATCAATAAACGGTGTAGCCAAAATAATATATGTGAAAATGTGTGATAATCACTTAATCATTAACCAATAAAAAGATTTTGGGTTATTTTTCGGCCTAAAGTTTTCAAGCCCAAATGGTAAAATCGAAACTAATAAAAATTGAAAACCAACGGATTTCGAAAACCCAAAAATCACTTTTTTTTTGTTTGGTATGATTCCAAAACCGACCCATACTCACCCTAATTTATTCATTTAACATGTAGATTGTTCTGCAAGTCAACTTGATTTATTGTTTGCTTATTGTCACGCAGGGCCGTCTCCAAGAATGACGAATAAAATTTAGGTCCCGTGCGAGATAAAATTAAGGCCTCCTCCTTATAATATAAACTCATCAGTTATGTATCAAAAACCACAATACGAATGCTTTGAGGTAGTTTTGACCAAGAAAAAACTTTTGTATACTCGACCCTTTGTAAGCCTTTGCTTTTGTTTTTCCCTCTGGCTACTCTTTACATTTTTTCAGCACTGCAGAGGTATTTGTATTTAAGAACAAGATGCGTGACTTCTAGACCAAACCAAACATATTTAAAGTTTCAGTTATTGATGTTATGAAATCAATATTACATTTTTATTTGGCTTTATAAACCCATTGTCAAGTTTATTCAATTTTTTTTTAAAAAATCATGAACGAGGTTGCCTGAGTTTTAGGAATTCCATTATTTGATTTTTTTCTAATAATATCACTACACAAAAGTTAAATAAAAAAAAAAGAAAAAAGCCACTGGTCTATTTAGCTTATTTGGATAAAAGTTGTGTTATAATCTATTAATAACCCAATAAATTTGATCATGAGTAATTATTTAAAATTTAAAATCTTTGGGCCCTTTAAGTATTTGGGCTATGATCCGATTTATGTCTTTGCAATGGATCTAGGTCACTTCCTATTTATTTAATTAAATTGAATTGGGCTTATATGTTATATAAGTTACAAAATATCTCTGGCCCTTTTAGCATTTGGGCCCCGTGCCAGCGCACGGGCTGCACTGCCCAAGAACCGGGGCTGTTGTCACGAAACAACTGCATTAGCTTTAAATTATGGACTTTTGATTTGGTGAGACAAGATTCTTGAAAATGCGAGACACACATCATAATCCACTTCAACCCGCCTCATACACTTTTTTGTTTAGAATCTTCCTCGGAAGGCCGATATACTTGGAAAAGTTTGTTCATCATGTTTTCATTTAATTCATCGAGTACAATTCGTATATCAACAGGCCAAAGGGTTAGTCTATGAAATATGTTTTTTTAAAGAATTTATTTGTTTTCATTAATATACAGCTTTTTGAGTAAAATATTTTTGAGGTTATATGCAACAAACTGGCCAAACTTTGACCAATTTGATTATCTCTTTAATTAGCATTTAATAAATATGAATAGTTTCAAATACGGGTCAACATGAAAATACTAGATGCAAATAATTTCAACATATAGTAACAGTTCAACTTGGTAGGAGCTGCTGTTCATTATGACATTGTTTTTTTATACCAATTTTGCAATCGGCCGGCCTTTTATCTGCCAATTACCAACAAATTTTGAGAATATTTTTTCTTGCAATTCATTTTGATTTCTTAAATATTTAACGATAAAGGTGAAGCGGGGGTATGGCTTAGTGGCCTTAAAGCACTAATATTATATGGATCTAAGAGAAATTGGGAAAACAAAATCAAGAAGTGATGAAATCCCATCTAAATCTATTATTTTCTAAACATGAAAACAAAGAAGCTCCCCTTTAAGTTGTCGATTTGGTAATTTCAATAGCTCACATTAGGTAAAAGTTGTAATCTGCAGATTTAATTTGCATCCGGTGGTAGTTAAGAAAAAATTCTTAAAAAAGTTGCAAAAGGGTTAATTTGTTTGTGTTAATAGCTCACAGAAGGTCTAAGTTAAAATCTAAATATTTATTTTGCATCAGTGGTAGTTTAGGAAAAAATATTAAAAAGAATTGCAAACGGGTCAAAATTTTGTTACAGGTAAAAGTTTAAAGGTTAATTGTCAGAGGACGTTTTAAGTCAAAAAAAACTTTACAGCGACATTTGTTCAGGTTTGTGGTGAAAGCTGGTCATTTACCGATATAGTCACATTGCGTATTAAAGGTTAGTATATGGGATTACAATTGAAGGTAAGGGGTACTTTCGGTACTTAAAATTCAACTTGTATTTCATTAGTCGTTCCTCAGTTACTGATTTGCAGATTTATTTAAGGGATATTTAGAACTGTTTTGAAAAACCAAAAAGTAAAAGAAAAAAATAGCAAATTTATTTTGCTCCAGGGGCATTTCGGGTATAATTTGTTGTTGCCGTTATAAAAATGCATTCCGGGTCAAAACTGGTAATTTTTTGGGGCGTCTCAAAATTCCCTAGAGTGATTGACTTGGTTAAGAAATGTTGTTTCATTATAAGGTAACATAATAACATATTCATGCACATTTGTGTTGTATCACATCAAAGTATGTTTATAGGACAAACAAAATAACTATTCTTGTATATAAGTAGAAGCAATATCAACCACTAATGATCATGTTTCTAATTCTAAGGCCTTAATGGCAGAGGGGCTTGAAATAGAAGTGAAGCGGTTATCTGAAACATCCTTAATCGACAAAGAAGGTAGGCAAATAACCTGCGCTCAAGACCCGTGTAATGCACGTGCTTGGCTTGAAATGATAGCGGAATTGACAAAGAAGGTGGGCAAACATGCTGCGCTCTAGACCCGTGTAATACACGTGCTTGGCTTGAAATGATAGCAGGAATGGATGTTTAATTTATATGCCCTAAAGCAATGTCAATATTCACATTCATTCTAGCAAAAAATATTTAAAGGTGATTGTTTAATGGTTATAAATATCATCGTTAGCTGTACATTATTATTAATATGTTGTTTAAAATACAAATTATCCTGAACGAACACGAACATGCCATTGTTCGTGGTCATCTATTTAACTTTAAACAAACATTTAATCGAACAAATATTTGTTTTCATGTTCGTTCGATTAAAAAATGAACATGTACATGTTCGTTTGCGTCTGTTCGTTAATAAGCTAAACGAACATAAGTGACCTAATTGAACAAATATAAATGAATATATATGAACAAGTGTAAACGGATATAAACATAAATGAACACTATTGAATTAATTTATATGAATATGTAAACTATAATGTATAAAATACAAATTTTATTTAATTTTTTCTGATATTATATAAATAAGCATAAATAAGCAAACATATATGAACAAACATAAAGGAACATTCATGAAAACTAAGTTAACCTCGGTACGTTGTTCATGTTATGCAGGTGGGTCCGTCATCCATGGACCATGTCCATGGGGTATTTACAACTTTGCATTGGACATTGGTAGCAAAATACTCATCTGACCATATTTTTGTTCAAGTATGTATACATAACCATACATATTTACTTTTAAGATTTAAGATAGAACGTGTTGAAATTTTAAAAAAGAAAGCATCATATAGCCCATCTCAGTTGGAAAAAACTACAACCAAAATGACATTAAAAGTGACAGCTGTAGTTTATGTAGATTAATTAAAATAACACAACAAATGATATATTCAAAATAACATTAAAAAACTCTAAATAAACCCATATATGGATGATTTCAAATAAGAACATATTGAGTTGTAAAACTTAAGAACTCATCTTAACCCTTGATTAATTATATTAATGGTTGTGATTTAATCTTGACTTTTAAGTATTTATATGTGGCTAGAAATTAGTAAGGGCATGATGATAATTTACATCTTTTTCTCTCTCCCTTGACCAAAATACACATCAATTAATATCTCATCCCTCTCTATTTCTCTATCCATTTCTTTTCTTTTTTTAAAAATTTAAAGAATATGAATTGAATTTAACGAGAATGATTTATTTGTGTTCAAAGGTAAAAAAATGGATAAGACATGTGTGAAGATCTTTCATATTATTGATTTAAATATTTTATTCTTATTTTTCTTTACAAACTGTTTCTAAAGTACTTACAATAAATAATCAAAACATATTACGTATGTGTATCAAATTACACATATCCAATTTATACTATTCTACAAATATTGTCGTTTGTTAGTTACTTCATGGATTATTTTTCAAAAAATTCTTTTGAATGAGATTGAAAAGTTAGTTCTAAAATATATAAACAAAGATGTAATTGAGTGGTTGATATGATAGATTGACTTATTAAAATTATTTAAAAAATTTAATCTCTTTTAAGTATACATTTGTACTAAAAATAGAATATATAAATATGTTAACAATTACATTTTTGTTAATTGTAAAATTCGTGTTTTTAAAACTGTCATTTTTTATTGAAAAATATATGAAATTAATTGTAAAATTGAGTGGTTGTTTAAAAGACAATAATACCCCTCCAGTCAATTAAGTATACATTATAATCAAACATTATAATATTTTAATCTCTTTTAATCACATCAAAAAAACCAAACAATTAATTGAATATGTGGTCAAAATTGGTTCTTAAAGTTCTAACAACTCAACAGGTTTTCAAAATATCCTCCCTGTGTATATATATATATATATATATAACAAATACAATGGACCTCTTATAATTTAAGGGGTACAACCTTGATTGCTTTAGGTACAATCTACATTGTATAAAGTTTTTGGATCTTAATGGTAATGTAGTCATTTGGTTACACTATGTATGGTTAATATTATTTGGCTAAAAAATATTTACAAATATGGTCCTTCAATTTAAAATAAATTTTTTGTCAATTTGATGAAGTTACATATTACCCCCTTATTTTAAATCAACCCCCCGATATTTAAACGACTATAAATTTTCATGCGTTAATATTTTTTAAAAGCATTACACCATAAAAACAAGCATTTTATTCTCTTTAATTTAAGTATGGTATTGCTATAATTTTTAAATTTTTGAAAAATAACATGTTACGTGATAGCCGGATAGGACAAAAAACGGGTCGGATCATGCAGGTTCGGGTCAAGGGTCATAACGGGTTATGGTTGAAATGGGTCGATAAAGGTTAATTTGGTTCTATTCGGGTCCGAATGGTTCAAATTAATTGAGGTCATGTTAGAATAGGTTTCGGGTTAGAATGGTGTCGGGTCGATTATTTGTCCAATATCTCACACTCTGGACATTTTAATTTGTATCCTCGAATACCTCACCCCACACTCGTTATAGTTCATACCGTCACCAGATTGCACACGTACACGCATTATGTGAAACGCTTACCGGCACCAAGTATTAATGAACCACCAGAATCGTATATATATGGGTTATGATTACAGGAATCAATCAACAAACTAGTGATATGATGAACCCTAGTTATCACAGATTGTTACAAGAACAAATAACACAAACGATTGTGGAGACAAATGTCTCAGTCGAATGATTGAGACTTAATGTTGAACAAGCATATTAGCATATGTGTGGTTGTGTTTGTATCGTCTTGATTAATGCAAAACTTCTGTCTTATAGATCTGAGAGAATGAGAGAGGAGTATGTACACCTATTGACAACTTTCATTTTCTTATCTAAGTCCACTAATTAAGCAATCATCCATGATCTTTTCTTTATTAGCAAATAACCCTTTTGACTTACTCGGGAAAGAGCATCGTAAATAAAGAAATAAAAACAGGAAATAATAATAATAATAATAATAATAATAATAATAATAATAACATGTACACACTTCATGATCTAGCTTGCATGAACAAACTTGGTTGTTACAATGAACATCTGCCTTTGTGCTTCTTCAAGCCCGTAATCTAGTATGAACAATTTATTTATTATAGGAGCAAAACTTTTTATGAATTTAGTTATTATTTTCAGAAATTTTATTGGATGAGCATGTACTTCTAAAAGTTTTTTGAATTTGGTTGTTAAAAAATGATGCTCCTAAAAGAGTACTGTTGTTACTTGTGGGTACCATTTATAATTTTTTTCACAAGTGGGGTTGTAACCTATGGTTACATCTCTGACTATTTTTAGCGACTTAATTTTTGAATTTTATAGGGTTTAAACCTATGACCTCGTATTTCATATGTAACACCCCAACCCGGATAGGCTAACGTGTCACAATGTACGGAGGTATACAGAGACAAAAAACATAATTCCATTGCTTCATTAGAGTCAAAAGTACATATGACTGATAGTTCAAATACTAAGTTCGAAATACATATTATTCAAATAACATAAGCTTAACATACATCTTCAGATTATTCCTAAGTTTTAAACTTCTCTCTTGATCCCGCCCAAGTGAACCTGAAGTGTAAAAAGATTTACGGAATGAGCTGAATGCCCAGTACGGAATATTAAGGCTCAAAAGCAAGTAATAATCAACTGAATCACAATATATGATAACATATAACTGATTAAAATTATATAACTGAAATAACTTAACTGAAACATATAATATGGATGTACCCATAGCATAATTGAGTCTGATAATATGTGACGACATATAGGGGGGCCGCTCCTATATGCCCATCACCCGAAATGGCGTAAGTTGGCATACCCACAACCATTTCCTGATACTGAAACTGAAAAAAAAAACTGAACTAGAATATATCCATACGCCTCCTAATAGCTATGTACCACACCTGTACTTAAGAGACGCCGTAAACTGATCTCTCCGTCACGGAAGGAGCACATAGCATCGATGCCACAATGTTATGCCCGTGGGACACTCCACAGGAAGGGAGTGCTCAGGGTAACAGAGTACAAATAATCTGAATTATATAATAACAATACTTATCTTAACAAATTACGGAACATGCGATAACGAGTACAATTTAATAATAAATATATCGCATGCTAACAAGTCAATTAACAAATCATAATCTGAACATGAATCGAACGGACGGTCAAATGAATCGAGGTGTCAAAGACGTTAGGAGTTCCAAAGGTATATAATATCAATGGGGTTTATAACAATCGAATATGATAACAATAGGGAGGGGGGTTAGGATCCGTACCTTGATTGCTGATTAGTTATCTTACAGAGATATGAAATATGAGTGACGCTCTTTTAATCAATCTACATCGTATACATGTAGTTCATAAGGTCGTGTACGGTTTATAACAAGTTAAAGTCGAATTTTATCTTATGTATATATAAAAACATAGAGTCGTTTGGTTAAGAAAAATAAGTATTATTAATGAGGTCGATATCTCTTATTTATATCTTTTAACGAAAATTATTTAGATGTTTTTTTTAAAAAATGATTATGGATGAATACTATTTAAACAAGGCTTAAAAGTAGTTTGTTATGGGTGGGGTTTGAACTTGTGACCAGTAGCTTAATTTTGGACAGGCAACATAACCAATTGGACCAATTCAATATTTGTTAATGTTTATAGAAACAGTTAAACAAATCAATTAAAGGGGCTGGTTATAAAAATGATTGCTGCCAGAGGGTTTCGAACCTGGGTTAGCTATGTTACAGACCAGCAGATCAACCAACAGGCCAACAAACAGTTTGTGTGATTAATCTTAGACACAGTTATCTATTTAGTTAAATGAGCTGATAATTATTAAAATCAAAACAAAGCAGATGCAGCAAGCGGGTTTAGGTTTCGAACCTGGGTTAGCTATGTTACAGACCAGCAGATCAACCAACAGGCCAACAAACAGTTTGTGTGATTAATCTTAGACACAGTTATCTATTTAGTTAAATGAGCTGATAATTATTAAAATCAAAACAAAGCAGATGCAGCAAGCGGGTTTAGGTTTCGAACCTGGGTTAGCTATGTTACAGACCAGCAGATCAACCAACAGGCCAACAAACAGTTTGTGTGATTAATCTTAGACACAGTTATCTATTTAGTTAAATGAGCTGATAATTATTAAAATCAAAACAAAGCAGATGCAGCAAGCGGGTTTCGAACACGGGACCTTTTGCTTATAAACTAAGCATCTTAACCAAATGAGCTTGCCAGTTTCATGTTAATTATTAAGATTTTCAATTCCTTTATTCACTAATCCTACTGGTTCATCTTCTCCATACTAACTCATCATAGTATAAGCTTTATAAACTCATGTTAAAAACTAAATGTCTGTGCTATAATTCACGTTCAAGATCTTAGATAGATAACTAATATAGACCTTGGTTTGGGTTACCTTAGTTTAACTCGCGATAAGGTGGCGAAAACACTTGCCGAGAAAACATGAACGACGACAACGGTGATGCTTTCCAAACAACCGATGGTTCCCCGGTAGTTTGTGATGGTCTACGGAAAAATGTAAGCACCCAGCGGCGCCTTAGCTCGCGGTTTGGAGGTTTCGGATGAGGATTCGAGAGTGTAGAGACGATGACTTGCGGTTACGTTGAGCGGTTTTTTTTTTCGCGGTGGTAGCGGACGTTTTGGTGTTTAACAGGTATATATGGTGGGTATGTTGAGTGATTCGATGGTGGTAGAGGTCGCCGGATAAACCTGCAACTTCCCGAAACAGGTTCGGAAATGTCGGACGTGACGTTCTGGGTTGCAAAGAAAGGTGATGATGATGTTGGTTTGGTGATTTGTAAAACTTTCTCGTCAATGGTTTGTGTAACCGGAACGTAACAGAGAAGAACTAGAGGGAGACGTGAGAGATAACAAAGATGGTGAAGTTGTGGTGTGTTGTTTGAGCCAAAGAAAGTTTCTATTTATAGCTTAGAAATGAAGCTTCTCGTTGATGCAAGTTGGTAAATGATATAAGAGGCTTGCTAAATATCTTCAACAGGTGTGTTACAGTGAAAATTAAATAGTTTAAACTTTGTATGCATTGTTCACCATTATGCTTGTGTACACGAAAAAAGGACATGGAAAGATGGCCAACATGAGTTTTATACATATATGCTTGTTTACTTGCAAGTCCCTACATATAATTACTATATTCACTTATTTTATAATTTTATCTATTCACTTCGTTTTCCACCAAACGTCATCTTGCTTTCCATTATTTTTCTTTTTAATCGATTTTGGCTTTTGATAACACTTTCTTTTTATTTAGCATGCATACAAATATATCTATTCAAATATATACATACAATTATCTTTTACCCCACTTAAAATCAAAACTTATAATACTATAAATATAAATTCACAATCCCTTTATGAATCAAATTTTCATACTAATGTTTTATGCTTTCGTTTGTTTTCAACCCTGAAATTTTCTTGAACTCGATGATACTTTAGACATGTTTCTAACACTTTATTTTTATACATTTGGTTTATAATTTATTTATTTTTATATTTATTTTAACATTGTGTACGGTTATTACAACTCTACCCCTCTTACATAAATTTTGTCCTCGAAATTTGTAGATCAGAATACGGATCCTGTCTGGGTCATAAACGAGAATTTCACATTAGAGACAAAGAATAGACATCAATTTACACATTAGGATTCCCATTAGTGCACATTTGTACTTGTAATTCACAATTACCACGCGTCCGTAATTGTCAATTACCGTACAACCATGCCCTAATAGCTTCCTAGAATGTATCTTAATGTCATATGGAAGTTGACGGAGAACGGATCAGATAACAGAGTAACTATTGGTACTCATACCATAGTTTAAAGACAGATCAGAGTATATATAATCACATAAGTAGTGTAAAGAATACATAGTTTAGAAAATGTCACAAATCGGAGGTAGGGTTCACAGTTACCTGGACTAAAGGTTTTATCACTCGAACAGATTCGGATATGCGGAACGAACTGACTCTTCAGTTTCCCATGTAGCTTCACGCTCGGAGTGGTTCTTCCATATAACCTTAACAAAAGGAATTACTTTTCTACGCATAACTCTTTCTTTTCGATCCAGAATTTGCTTCCGGTTCTTCCTCATACGATAGATCTTCATGGATTTTATGTAATGAATAACTAATGACGTGAAGCGGATGGTAATTATATCCTCTCAACAAGGACACATGAAACACGTTATGAACATGTGAAAGTTGTGGCGGTAGTGCCATACGATACGAAACTTCTCCAATTCTCTCGAGAATCTCAAATGGTCCGAAATAACGAGGCTAAGCTTTCCTTTCATACCGAATCTACGAACACCACGACAAGGTGATACTATGATCGGAATTACTTTCATTTCATATTTCCTTTTTCCGACTTTCTGGTAGGGTTCTTCCTACCATTTACTTTGCTTGACTCCCTCAGAGTTCGTACTTATAACCATTTATAGCATTTCCTAGATTTTTCCGTTCATATATCTTTAAATTAATATCTTTCGAACTTTCGGATGTATAAGAAACATAAAACTTCTTATATAAATATGATTTGTTATATATAATGTAACATTTTCAAATTTTTCAAAACATATGATGGAAAATATAAAATAAGAAAATGAAAATACCTCACTTTGAATAAAATGAAAGGATAAGTTCATCCCACATTGAAAGATGGAAAAATATGGAAGTTCCCACATGGGTATAAATATGGAATGTAATTTGATCTCACATGGAAACTTGAAAGAAAATGGAAGCTCTTTATAAGGAAATGAGTTTCCATAATAATATTCTTATATGATAGGTCTCAAGTGGTCCTAGCGGAGGGTGCGTAAGCACCCGAACGCGCACGGGCACGGGCGATGGGCGATGGGCGCAACGTGGCGCTTTGATGGCGCACTTTGCACTTCGCACGCTCGCATCGCCGCGAGCCGCTATAGGGCCGCCTTAGTATTTTTGTGGAAAATTAGAGTTTTTAGAAGTACGCGACGTGGAAGTTACGCAGACTGCCACGTCACCTGACACGCGTCAGAAATGGGGATGACTCATCAACCCGTCGCGGTACGCGACGCCTGTTTATTGAACCCATCGCGGTATGCGATGGGTCAGAAAATCAGCTATAAAAGGGGGCGAAATCAGCCTTCATTTCCTGCTCAGAATTTCCTTTCTCTCTCAAATTTTCTTAAGGATGTTGGTATAATACCCGAGTGGTCATAACGATATCCTATCCGATCGAAAGAAGCTTTTATACACGAATCCAAAAGCTCTACCTGAATAAGGTAAGACATTGTGTTATTGTGTAAAGTTTCTAATCTCGTGATTATTGTTATGATTATAGGATTATATTAACTTAGCTATACTACATTGTCTTTAACCTAGGTGCTTAATACCAGGAAGCTCATAAACCGTAAACTTGCAAGGTGAGACATTCGAGTTATTGTACCACTCATATTTGCGTGAGACAACTGTTTTTCCGACACTGTCATGATGATTTCAAAACCTATAAAACTCATGGCAGATGGTCTAAATATTTTCAAATATATTTTTAAAAGTATTTTAAATACATTACAGTGATTAAGTCTCTGTAGACTTACGGGATGGTTACTACTGGTATTGTGGGGGTTTGTATACAAGACTTGCCTACTGGGCTATTACACGTTACTTATTGGACAAGTGTTAGCCAATAAGTAATATGACCACAGTCACAGATACGGTCGAGTGACAAGTACCTTTCGGTAATTTGTAAGCAGGCAGGTGTAAAAACATCTTAATGCCGTAATTGTATATGTGGCATTATAAATGAATGTACTCACCAGTACTTCCCGCTGATCAAATATTTTAAAACATGTTTCAGGTGAGATGATAAAGATAAAGGGATGGTGCATGCGGGCCTTCCAGCTTAAATAAGTGGCTTATCACCAGAATAAAGAAACATGTTTTTTTTGTAAAATAGGGTTTATCCCTATAAAACATTTGTAAGGATATAAATAGATTATATCCAACTAGATGAAATGAAAATCAGGGTGTTTTACACGCTGATAATTTTTCTTAACTACGGTCCTGATGAATATTTTCCGCTGCTAAATAATAAACACCGATACCACCACTCGCGTTCACGGCTCCCCTCCTGGTTATGGATTCGGGGGCTGTGACAGAAGTGGTATCAGAAAAGTTGAGAGATGAAAGTTTTGGGATGTTTGTAGAGGAGTGAGAGGGTAAGTGAAGGAAAGAGAGGGTGACGTAAAGGTGAGAGATGAAAGTTTTGTTCTTTTAAAAAACCACCAAAAACATCTTTGTGAGAGTAAGTAGAAAAGAGAAGAGAGGAAAGAGAATAGAATGCTTTTAAAGGATTGTGAGAAAGCAAGTGACAACCACGTAACACTATTAAAAAAATCAATGTATTCATAACCGAATCGGAAAGCAAACCGGCGGACTTACTGGTTCACTGTAGGACTGGTTGAACCGGATGGATCGGTTTCAAGAATCGAATGACATCATAATTAATAATTAGTTTTTTAAATATAGTAAATAAATAGTCTACTTTATTTATTGTTTATCTATGTATAAATATATTGAAAATAGCAATTGTTTAAATCATAAAACTTAACTTACTATCAGTTATATGTATTTAGTTATATGTATTTTAATATAAAGTAATGAGTGTTCGTTACAAACTATTGATTAATTAGCATATGTTAGAATTCTATCCTTTAAAGTTGAAAGTTGAATTTTATAAATTTATTTTATAATCACACTAATAACATCAATATCAACTTGTTTGAGTTGGTAAATTACAAATCCACAAGTCAAAGCTCCCTTGTTCGAATCCTATAAAGCCCATCAAAAAGCTTTTTTAGTTTAAAAGCTTTCCTTTCTTTGTTTTGTATTTCCATGTCCCGCATCGCCCATATATAAAAGCCAAAAGCTTGTCCCTCTGTATAAAAGAACATATGTGCTGCATAATTAATTAGCCGGTTCAACCGCAAAATCGCATTAACCGGCCGATTAATTTGAAAATGGTTCTAGGGTAGTAAACCGGTCAGACCGGCCGTCCGGTCCAGTCCAATCTTCAAAACATTGGAAACAACTAAAAACATATTACAATTACCTCGGCTTATAAATCCTCATATTACAATTACCTTTTATACTAACATCATTCGTATCTTTATGACTTCATTCATTCTTACAAAAATGTAAGCACATTTGGACAACACTAAAAAAATGGGTCATTGACTCATCAATACGTTAAAGAATTCTGGCCAAACTCCAAAAAACACCAAGCCCAATTGCTGGTCCCCTGGTCAATCTTTGAACACCTCTAAAACAATTTGTGAGCATATTTGAACACTAAAACAACTTGTGATTCAAAGAATTTATCCAGCATATTTGAACACTAAAACAACTTGTGATTCAAACAATTTATCCATCAACACTTTGTGTTTTAGCTCGTTGTCTCTATAAACCTGTTAAAAAGTTTTATATAGCAGAATTCACGAGTCAACAAAACCCTTTTGACTTTCTAGTGTGACCTTTTATAACTCCGATCCAACTATCCAAAATCATGAAATTTTTTCTTGGTTCTTTCAATCTTTCAAAAGTTCTCTAGTCATCGCTCCGGTCCGTTTTGAACTTACAAAAACAATCAAAAGTAGATTTAGTTCCATGAAAATAAGTGTTTTATAAACTAATGAGAAGTAGATACAATAAATACATGATATGAGGAGAAAGTTAAGTGGGTGTTTGGGATTGCTTCTTTTTTTTGTTTTTTTGCTTTTTGGAGATGCAAAATGTCCAAAATGCCCCTCCCTCTAAAAGCACCTAAAAGCTCCAAATTGATGCTTTTAGGTGTTTTTAGAGGGACATTTTAGACATTTTGTCTCTCCAAAAAGCAAAAGGCAAAAAAAAGAAGCAATCCCAAACATGCCCTAAATGTTTAAAATGCTATATACATGCCTAAAAACACAACTAACGAATAGTCTAATTTTAACCAATGACTAACTGAAACATGTTACCCCAAATAAAACCCGAAAATACGAGTGGTTAAAAACTCCCAAAAAAAGTTGGAATCAATAAAATATCACCTGCAAGTTTATTTATGTTTTTGTATGTTATTGTAGAATACTTTGTCAAGGTCAACAAGGAGATTAGGGTCAAACTATGTAAAAATTTGATGATGAAATTTGCAACGCATGCTTAGAAGCTAGAATAGTTTGTATTGGTGAGGCTATGTGTTATGGTTGTTAAAGCAAGCGTTAGATAAGGCAAGGGTTAGAATAGCTAATTTATCTCATTCCCAAATTTGGTAGTTAATCTACCTGTAGTGACGTAATCGGTTGATCAATTTGTAGGTATCATTGTTTCATCATTAACACATGACACATACAATATGAACAATGAAACCAGAATAATAAAAGTTGGACAGCATATGTTTATAATAGAAATCAACTATACTTTTATACATGTATAAAATTGCTTACAAATTACAAAACATATAATAAACGATTTCCTAGCTAAACAAGTTTGGTGAAAACAATGCTGGTGATCTTAGCAAATTTCCTCTAAATTTCAAACAAACTGAATTTTATGGTAAACAGCTTGACGCAATAATTCTAGTGTCAAGTGTTGAAGGAATTCAGTGGAATCTCTTATATTTACATAGATGTTAAGATCGAGGAACACGACAATGACATCTAACGTTCTCTAGCATATTCCCTTTGACTAATGAGATGTTGGCACTCGATCAATAGGGTCGGAGACAGTTGGTTCTAGTGGCTTTGTTGCGTTGTGTTTTTGTTGGCGAGTCTTGGGTTTCATTTCCCGTTATATTGTTTATATATATTCTGTTGGCCGTTAAACATAAAAAAGAGAAATGAAAGATTGAGACACATACTTTATAAAAAATATATTTTTATAACAACAAAGTTTTTCACCTAAAATCCTTTGATTTTTCTTTGGAAGAACAAACACCAATAAATCATACCCAGTCGACGTTACCTTTAAATGTGTATTAATTAACTTACAGAAGTGACCCCACATAAGACGTCATAGTTTGCAATATATTTCACCAATTTTATGAGAAGTTAATGTCGCAATTATATAAAAATAAAACCGTGAACAAATCATACCAAAATCAACGTAGATAGGAAAAGCAAAAAGACAAAAAAAAAAATAAGAAACACGTCAACATGTGAAGAAGATCCTTTACTCAACGTCCACAAATTATTTGCCATGTGTCACCACCATCTACAACCATATTACACCCAAACAACAAAAGTGGATACAGCTATAGATGGTCCATTTGCTAAGGCCCACCCAAGCCTATCATCTAGAAAGAGCTCGACTCAAGTGATGGGCCAACAACGCCGGAGCACTCAGATGCGGCAGATGACCTTCAACGTTCATCATCTCCACCGTGCTCCGGCCACCCAGATGCTCCTTCAGGTACACCGCCACGGACGACGGCACGGACACGTCTTTGGCCGTCTGGATTATGCAGCACGGCACCTTGACCAGCCCTAACTTGGCTCTCAAGTCGCTGTTGAAAACAGTTCGAGAGACGAAGAGTGAGATGTCCGGGCGGACGTTGAACAAAGTCCTGCTGAATTCGCGTACTGCCGCGGGGACGTCCGCGCCCACGGCTAACGGAGCGTAGCCGTTCACCCAAGCCTCGTAGTTGGCTTCCATTGCCACAAAGACTTTCTCCACCTCGCCTTCTTCGAATCCGCCGTGGTAGTCTTTATCGTTTAGGAATCTGGATGGATGGATGGATAATTAGTTATTATAAACAAAATTCCGGTCAATTAACGCGATCTACTAATATATATTTATAAATAATTGAAAGTTGAAACACAAAGTGACCTTGGAGAAGCACCGATGAGGATGAGTTTGGCAAACAGCTCCGGCCTGCGAATCGCAGCAAGTATGCCGACCATCGAGGAGAGCGAGTGACCGACGTAGAAGCATCGATCCACTCGGAGCGAATCAAGGATTTGGAGAAGATCGTCAACGAAGCCGTCAAGCGTGTTGTACCGCCGGAAATCGAAGTAATCGGGGTTAACGCTGCCCGCGCACACCAGGTCGAACAGGATCACTTTGTAGTGCGTGCGGAAGTACGGCAGAATGCGACTCCAAACCGACTGATCGGTGCCTAAACCATGCGCCAGAACTAGAAACTTCTTGCCGGACCCGACGACTCGGACGTTGAGTGCCTCCAAAATACTTGGCCCCATAATAATAATAATATTATTATTGTTATCTAGTATCAAATGTTTTTGTTCGCATGGTGGTGGATGAAAACATTATCTAGGTTGTTATAATATATTATTATTATTATTATGATATGATTTATGAGAGAAGGAGTTATGTCGTTATGGAATATTTATAGCGACCAAAGTAAAAGCATTATCCATTTTAGTGGGACGCACCACGCATTCTTTTCCATCCTCCACACTCCACAAACAAAACAAACAAATCTTTATGTGATTCATATTGTAAAAGAGGTCGACTTTATTATAGAATAATTAGCTAGCTCAACATACTTAAAAATTTATATTTTATAGAATATTAACCTACTTTTTCCCGAGAAACGTTTTACGTATTTGTAAGAAATGTATAGGTTATGGGGTCATTGGTACCGTTATCAATCGGCTAGACAAAACATATCAATATGAACAACATAAATGATATAATGCGGTTAGACTAGAATCAACCGTCAGTTTAACCTTTGCATATGATTTATCAAATTGAATGATCTAGTAGTTTAGTCATAAAATCGAAAGTTTTTTGGTTACACTAGTTTGTTTGGTCTCGGAAAAATTGCGAGCATGCTCATGCGTAACATGTAGTATGAAACTTTGAATGTTTATTTATGAAAAAGCTCTTAAATTCTAAATATTGTAGTGATGGTCGTTAGAATATATGGTAATCCTACTATACTATTAAAACAATTGAGATTGGGTCCACATGGCACTACTTTATTGGTCTATTTCCTTTGTTTCCAAATATATCATATACTTCTTTATTTTTCTTAACAATTAAATAAATAAAAAAGAAATTCAATTACCAATAATTAATGTAATCATTTAAGTTTAAGAATAAGAATATAATTACAATTCCAATATTCCAATATTACAATACTAGGTTTCCTTATGAGTCGTCTAATATTGAATTCCTTTTAACCTAATCACCCATATCCCTCTTTCACTCCGTCATTATTTTACATCGATTCGATGATGATTTCATTAGATCCTGTAATTGTAATCAACCTTGGAGTTTGCCTAAATTAGTGTGATCGACGGTAAAGTAAGGCTCCATTATTTGAAGACAAGGATTGATTTGATTAGATCCGGCAATTGATTTCAGTAGATCCATAACGATGTACCTGCTCAGCATCCGGAAGTATACTGTTACTCATGTCTTCGCATCCATGGATGTTTTCCCCGTCAATCGACGTTTTTTCGGGTCACTAAACCATCAGGTTTGTATGATTAAACGATTTATTATTTTAGATTACTAATTTAGGTTAGTATGTTTAATGTTTAATTGTTAATTGATATGTTTCATATCGACTACTATGTTTAATTCCTATGTTTAATTGATTCCACATTTCAATTACAGTATATGTTAAATTTTTTTGATTTGTATTTTAGATTAGTAACTTACGTTAGTATGTTTAAATATATATTTAATGTTTTCGAGTAATGTTTTATACTATATGTTTAATTTAATGTTTAATGTATAATGTATGTTTAATCTTTAATTTAATGTATAATGTTTAATTGAAATTGCATCTATATGATTGAATATAAAATATCCTAAACACTTATTAGAATTTAAATTTTTAATTGATCATACTTTGGTTTATTTTTAGATGTATTGTGATTGATTTGTATTAATTCATATCATTATTACAACCTAACAACTTATTACGGATTTAAATTTAAATTCAAAGTCAACTTAATGTGTCTAATTTTATAAACATCAATTATAATTTAATTGATATGAGTTATTATTGTTCAGTTATAGAAAAATTCCTAATTACATTCTCTAAATTTACTATATTTATTACTACCAATATAAGTAAACTTCAATTATAATTTAATTGATACGAGTGATATGAGTTACGAGTTATGGTTTGGTTATTCAAAAATCCCTAATTGTATTCCCTAAATTTACTATATTTAGACATTTCCTTCTTATGGAACAATTCAAAATTTGAAACACAATCTATTTATCTATATATACTATAATCCGAATACACAAATTCTCACACTTCTCACTTCCTTACTCAAAATTCTTATTTGTGTCATTTTCAAGGTTTATAATTTTGTTCATACTTTCATATTTTTTTTAACTCTTGAAATGCACTTATGGATATAACTTCAGATATTGATTGATAGTTCCTTCTCTCTCATCAATTTATTATGATTCACTTCTTAGACAAACTCTTTATAGTGTGAGTTTGTTATTTTATTTAATAGGTATATTGAACTGTTGATTTCTCTATTTTGTGATTTTTTCTGACCAATGATTGTTGATGTTGTAGTTCTATGAAGATGCTTGATATACATTTGTGAAGAAGTCTAAAACTATTCTCCATTATATAAGAGGTAATAATTCTTACTTTATAGATATTAAAAACATGAAAAAATAAAATAAGCTGAATAAAGAAATTGTTGTGATAAAGAAAGAGAAATATATGTTAATATGACATTCACTTTTTTTTGTGAAGGTAATTTCAGTGATCAAATTAGGAATGGCAACGGGGCGGGTTTGGGGCGGGTTTTGCTTAACCCGAACCCGAACCCGAAACCAAAAACCATCCCCGTACCCGCCCCATTACCCGTCGGGTTTAATTCGGGGATTCCCCGTTTGGTTTTTTGTACCCCCCCGACCCGCCCCGTCCCCGAACCCGAAAACCCGAAAACCCGAAACCGATAAGAGAATTAGGGATCTTACATTACAGGTGGTAGCCTGGTAGAGTGGTAGGATGAGAACGAGGAGGAGGAGGGTGGTCCGGTGGTGCAGACGGGGCGATTGAGTGGATGGTGATGGTGGTGCAGACGGCGATTGAGTGAATCGGGGGCGGAATGGCGGTGGCGCACTGGTGCTGCAGATTGATGGTGCTGCGGACTGCCGATTGGTGGTGCACTGGTGCTGCAGATTGAGTGGTGCACTGGTGCTGCGGACTGCCGATTGGTGGTGCACTGGTGCTGCGGACTGCCGATTGGTGGTGCACTGGTGCACTGGTGGTGGATTGGCGGTGGATTGGTGGTGGATTGGTGGTGCACGGTGGATTGGTGGTTTAGGTACTGAGACAGTGGACGGCGATTCACGATTGTTAGGTTTAGATTTGAGATTGTTAGGTTTAGGTTTTTAATATATGTATATATATATTATTTTTATTTATATTTATATATATTATATCGGGGCGGGTCGGGGCGGGGGTACCCAAACCCGAACCCGAACCCGAACCCGAAACAATCCCCGAAACAATCTCCGAAACCCGACCCGAAACCGAAAAAACAAAACCCGACCCGACCCGAAATAAGCCGGTTTTCGGGTTTCCCCGTCGGATTCGGGGATTTTTGCCATCCCTAGATCAAATGCATAAGGTAGGTGTTTCGTTATCAAAGTCGTCATACGGTTTGGTCATTACTCTAAATGAACTAGAGGTGAACAAACATATCAACATTCATTTACTGATTATCATCAATATGGCATGTCATTACTTGATGTTATTTTTGGTCAACTGTTAGATCAAACTTGGAGAAATTCAATCCGAGCTTACGGATATGAATGCATACTCTGAAAAGTTAGAACTTGCTTATTATGAACTTTTAGAATATATGATCTTGGGTGTTTGTGCACATGTTGACCACAATCATGTAAGTTTTTACATCAAAACTATAATTTATTTCACGCAATGACATTTATTTTATTATGTTTTGTGTAAACATTTCACACTTACTACATATTAGTCAACTATGGGTAAGCAAGCTAAGGAGATTTATGTCACCAAGCTCCACAGGTATCTTAATTATTTTGATTTTTATATCCATTTTTATTTGATGTTATGTTTGGGGATTGAGGATTCTCATATCCTTTTAACTCTGCTAGGTTTTTATCCATCTTTTTAAGAAGCTTAATGTTGCACCTCGCAAATACAACGTCCAATTATGACTGAGCATGATGACAACGAGAAGTGTGAGAGTTAAGTGCACATTTATTTTTTTATATGAATTTGCAGTTTAGAAACTAATTTTGTACAAATCTTAATTTTATTATGACTTTTATGATTGTAGCATTTACACATACATCTAATTTTTTATTACTCATTATGTAAGTTTAGTTATGACATTGGTTTAATTTTAAGATTTATACATTTCGTGCAATTGGATGCTTATTGAAGTACTTGTTATGTATAATGGTCGGGCTGCTGGTTACACCTGGTAATCGACCGTTAAGGTGTACCGGCGTGGTATTGAGTGTTTCAGTTGGTTTGCTTGGGGTTGCTTGCCTGGTGCGGGTGCTCGGATAGTTGCATTAGCGAGAGTGGTCCCTGCACTGAAAGTTTTTCAGTAAACATATTCTGTATTAATTAATAACCTGATAATCTAATATAATAAAATCATATTCTTTAATTTGTTTAAATTACTTGCAAGGTTTATAGATGAACATACGCGACAGATGTACCTTCGAATCCACAATCTGCTTCATCGATCAATAGGCAAATTGTAGCTCTCCGTTTGAAACATGGATAGGTATAAATAACTACTAAATTGTATCTATGAGCATGTAGTATTGCTAAATGAAATGAATTTAGACCGATCCATGTAATTTGACCAATTCTAAATGGTGACAAACTAATATCTAATTTATGGATTCAAATATGGTGACAGTTATGTCCCTAGTTTTAAAGAAAACTTATGTTAGTTCAAGGAACTTTGGATTGTAGCTTATATCCAAAGCATATGGTGTTAGAGTTAGCTTCAAAGGTAACTAATTATATTTGTACGCATACTACATAAAGAATTTTTGAAAGAATTTATCTCCTAAAATTAGAAAACATAGGTACTTATGCTTTAAATTTTCTTTAGGAAACTACGAAATTAGTTTCTTGTAATCGGTTTATATAAGGAATTCAATAAATCTTATATTATAATGAAAGTTTCTTTGTATTTATTAAGAAAGGAGAAAAGTTTGTTACCATCAACCAAATTTTGTGCCTTAATTTTTGGTAGACATACTCAAGTAATTAACAAAACCACAATTTGCAGTTACAAATTATTTGAATATGAAGTTTATTTTTCCAAAAAAAACTAATTATTTGAATATTTAATTCATTAACAAAAATATATGAATTAAACAAACATAACTTAGTCAACAGTTTTTATAACATAACAAAAGATAAAAACGTATTTTCCAAAGAGAGACAACATTCAAACTACAAATTTAGTGCGGACAAGCATAACCATGAATAACTTCAGTCTGCAGCCTTTGAAATGACCAAAGTACGTAGAAAACAATCAATTTGCTTTCATGAATTTATCCCATTTTGCAAAATTAAACCTTATGCTATCTTTTGATCTTTCAGAATGTATCCTCGTCTTTTTGCTGACAATTGAGGACAAACCAAAGTGAAGCATGCCATCAAAAGGTTTAACCTTATCATATATACTTGGGAAAACGCTTCAATAACAACAAAAAGAAATTATATTATGTTAGAGCTACATGTTATAAAAGATTTGATATAAATAAAGAAGTATTTAGTTGGAATTACTCCAGATTTAAGGTTTAGGTACTTAGTAATAATGATTGAATGTTCATTAATTGGTTCATCGCCACTTGAATCATCAACCAAAATATGGGATTGTCAGTAATACCAGTCCCTGCACCGTCCATGAATAGAAACACATGATTAGGACTGGGAATTATAACTTCAAAACCTTCAAGCTTAAAGATATTAAACATCATTGTGTGATCGTTAAAACTCTCCACAACAACATAACAACCATCTGTTAAAGTCATCAGAGTATCAAAATCAAACCATCCATCGATTATAAAACAAACTTTTGAATTGAAATTATATTAAACTAGGGTATATACCCGCGTAACAGGCGGATGGAAAAACATGTCAACAAACATAATAAATTTAAATAAGAAATTCAAGCAACACAAAATTTCTTCAAACTTTCAGACCAAAACGTTAACCATTTACTTTGTCTAGATATTAAAAGTTAAAAGTTACAATAAGTTAATGTACACCAAACAAATAAAAAACATCAACAAAAGACGTAAACATGTTCTTTCATATTAAACCACCGTCAACTTCTTCAAACATTCTACCAAAAGAAACTCATTTTGCTTCACCACCTGAAAATTTAATAAAACAATACCATCCAAATTAAATATATTATAATAAATAATACTATTATTAGAATAAATTGTTAAACTTCTTCAAACATTCTACCAACATAAACTCATCTTGAACACTTATTTTTTATTTTTGACTAATCTTGCAACAAACTTTTAAATCATTAACATTAATATTTTGTTAAACTTGCAAAACTTAAAAACTTTTTACAATAAATGAATTTTCAAATAACTTTGGAAAGATTGTTTAATTTTATGTTGACTTTGGAAATATTAACTTTATCATAAAATCGATTGCTAAATAAGTGTGTGTGTGTATATACATATATATATATATATATGTGTGTGTGTGTGTGTGTGTGTGCGTGTTAAAAGGAAAATCAATCCCGAGCTGACCCATTAAAAAATATGTATTTAACTCTAAAATGTTTTAAAATATAATTTGTTATTATGGAAATGTCAAATCCGTTTTAAACTAATTTATTGACTGATTAACAAAAATGTTTGTAAAAACAATCAAAAATTTAATTTGTTCTTATATGAAATTCAAAATGTTGACAAAAAATTAAAACATAATAGGATTAGATAATATTAATTTTGTTAAACGTATTATGTATATAAACTTTCTAAACATAAGTTTGAATATAATAAACCGGTTTATTGTAAATAATTATCTCCAAAAATAACATATTGATTATAAAAATACTATTATTAGAATAATTATACATTGAATATTATAAATTAAAAAAATAAATTATATTCAATAATAATGTCCAAAAATAACCGATTGATTATAAAAAAAAAGTTTTATTAGAATGTATTATATTCTAATATTAATATTTCCATGTTTAAGGTTTTTTGAAAATCAGTTAATATTTAATAATAAGACATTGAATACTTTAAGAATCAAATAATAACAATAATAAAAACATAAATTATTTCCTTATTTATTGTTTTTATAGTCAAAGATTTAAATAGAATTTGAATTTCAAATTATAGTAAACATGTCAACTAATAATGGATTAAGTTAATGTACATTTATATTTTTAGAGAATTCTTGAATAATTATATTTGGAAGATCAATATTATTATACTTTAATATGTATTTTAAAGATCAATATTATAATATAGTAAATTTAGTAAATTTATAATTTAGTAAATATTAATAAAAAATTAGTAAATTTATAATTATTAGTTGAAAGAGGAATACACTTATGCATATATTGATAACATTTAATTAAATAAATACTTAACCATGAATAAATGATAGAATTAACAAATATAATTTTAGCCTTTTCTTTTTCTTTCAGAATTCGTAATTATGACGTCAATCAATTGGATTTTTGGAAACCGTAATTACAGGGCCAATTAATTGAATTTATACAAAAATAAATTTTTTCTTTAATACATCGGTTCTGATTAAAATATATTAAATGGACAAAACCAACAACTATATATGATTGATTATATAAAAATCAAATAAATTACATGAATTGTGAAAAATACATAAATACATGAATAATAACAAAAATAAACATCAATATTAAACAAAAAAATAAGATATCTTATCAACAAATCTTCAACTCATGAAATTAGCTATATCAACTTGGGAACATAACCTGAAATCAGAAAATTAAATATTAATATTCGTTTTACAAATAATAAATTTTAATCGTGGTAATGTTACATGTTATGAAAAATTTACCCAATAATTCATAAAATTCAACTTTAATTTAAATTTGGAAATTTATAAATTTTAAATTGCATCGTTTTAGAAATAATAAATTTTAGTGATGGTAATTTTAGAAATTATGAATGTTTGTTTAATCACCCATTTAAGTTCAACTTAAAGTTAAAATCAACTTTAATGTTTGACCAGACAATTTTAAAATGTTTGACCAACTTAAACGTTTGACCAACAATTAAATAAAAAAATCAACTTAAATTTAAACTTTTTTAATCAATTAGTTTTAAAAAATAATAAATTATAATGATGGTAAGTTTAGACATTATGGAATATTGACCAACCATTTACAAATTTCAACTTTAACTTAAATTTGGAATTTAAAATTTGAAATTGTAATCGTTTTATAAATAAAAAAAATGAAAGAAAAAAACAAATATAATTAATGCAATTATGGCGTCAATCAATTAATGTTCCTAATTAATAATAAACTCAATTAATGCAAAATCAATGGTTCTGTTTAATTAAATAAATTTTTAACCATAAATAAATGGTATAATTAACAAATAGAATTTTAGCTTTCCTTTTTCTTCCAGAATTCGTAATTATGGCGTAAATCAAATATATTTTTGGAAACCGTAATTACAGGGCCAATTAATTGAATTTATAGAAACTTCGTAACCTTCCAAATTCTTACTCCAAATTGGTGTTCACGGTTTCAACTTAATCAGATCGTGGTTCGAAACGTACCGGAAAAACGTAAAAACGTAGAAATATTAGCTTCATAGCCGTTTTTTATTTAGAACCTAAACTGATTTTAAAAAAATCAGTTAACAATGAAAACAAAGATAAAAAGGTTAGATCGACAATAACCGGAAGAAAATATGATATTGCTGGAAAAATATATAACCTTGCCGGAAAATCATATAACATTGTTGGCCATTAGAGTATAACATATAACTTTACCAGAAAACGATTAATCTCGATTTGCATTTCCGGAATATAGAAGATGGTGGATGGTGGAGTTAGTAAGCCGAGAGAGATAGGGAGAAAGAGATAGAGTTTAAATACAAACAAAAATTTTATCGGAAAACCGTAATAACTTCAAAATATCAATTCAATCTTGGATTTTGATATACATCCTAAAGAGATTATTACAAAATCATATAACAATTAAAATAAATATAAAACCATATCGGAAAACATTACCGAAAAAAGATATTACCTTGCCGGAAAATCAAATAACATTGTAGGCTAATAGAGTATAATATATAACCTTACCGGAAAATGATTAATCCCGATCTACATTACCGGAATATAGAAGATGGTACGTGGATGGTGGAGTTAGTAAGTCGAGAGAGAGAGAGAGAGGGAGAGAGAGATTAAAATGATTTTGGTGGAAAATATTAAGCTTTAAATAGGTTTTTTGGTGTTTGGTCAACGTGACACATGGCACAATATTTGAGCTTCTGAAAATGGTAATTTGATGACTGGATGTACATGTGGACAGCCTAGTTGAAGGACATGTGGAAGCATTGTGTTGATTTAATAGATTAGTAAGATGTAGAGAAAAGACACAATGTAGAGAAAAAAGACACAATGCTGAAAATGAACAAACAACACAATGATAAATAAAAAAAGACACAATTGGTCACAAAATTTAACACAATGGCGAACAAAATATAATACAATGTTGAGTAATATAACACGATATCAAGAGAAAAACGACACAATATCAAAGAAAAAATACACAATCAATGACAAAAATAAACACAAAAGACAATAATAAATAAAAAAACACAATGTTATGATGTTTTTTCTCAACATCGTGTTTTTTTTAGATCGAGGAAGTGGAAACTTTTTTTTCGTTTTTACATTATTAATTTTTTATTAAATTTTTAAGTTATAATTTATTTAATTAATTTTTCAATATTTGTTTTAATTAAGACTTTTTTTACTAAAAATCTTTTTCATTCTTCTCATTTCCATCCTTATTTATAAAATAACTTCGACACCGACTCAAGTGTGGGTTGAATTCCAATTTAAAAAGACAAAAGATAACATTTTGCAAGATAATTATATATAGGATTTAAAAAGGAGATTTTTCAACAAAGGGGTTGACTGTTTTATCACTTAAATTTTCGATATCAAAATTTTCTTTTTCGAAGATCTTGCATTTTATATTTTAAAAACTTATGTTCAGATATTTTTTCCAACACTTTTCATTGTTCATTTCAAAAAAACATAATTATTTACGACCTTTGAAACTCATCGTCATTCTTAAATGAGTTGTCACCAATATAAAAAGTAGAAGTCGAACTTACCTAAGTTGTTTCAAGATTCATGACCAATTGTTTTTTTCTTTTTTAGAATTTTTCATTTTCATGACCATTTGACTTATTATTTGTCGGATAATTCTGTACGTGGGACGGGATGATCAACTAAATGAGCCTGCGATCTGACATGGACCTTTAGTGACTTGGACTTGCAGGTAAACTCATCCTACATCTTTACAAGTATTGCAGCTCGTGCTTCCACATAGGGAATTTCGTCATTTTCAGTGCCAAGCTTAGCTGCTAGCCGGGATCTCCTGTAAAATATTCGTCTGTGATTGGTTGACATTAGTGATGAAAAAACAAGTCTTATTATAGTAAAATCCTCGTCAACTATGCCTAATTTGATAAATTTGTCAAAATATGATCGATATGAAAAAAAATTGACACTCGTAATGTGTAGATGTGTAGGTACAAAGCGTATGGGGTCAGAGCATGTACTTGATTATTTAATCATACATTTAATAATTTACATGTTTAAGCATAATGAATGTTAACTAAAGAAATATAGTTGCCAACATAAGAAAATTGTTTTTAATTTAATATTAACTATAACAAGTTAACAACGCACAAGTTTCTAATAAAACCTATGGGTATTTAACCACTAATAAAGAGATAAGCTGATTCAACATTTTATCGTATATGCTTAACAAATAAATATACCATCATAATAATTAAGTTAGAATGGATAAGTTTCTAGTCTTTAATAACTGATAAAATATTAGACTAGTGAGGATCAAGATTAAATTCCAAAATATGTACATTGGATATGTATGATGATTTTAAAATAAATGAGCGGCGGAATCAAAAGACTACAATATTTTCAAACATTTTGATTTCTCAACAAATGATCAAATACTCAAAGAACACAAAATATGTTTTTAAAGAATTTTTTTTCTTCTAAAAAACTTTCTTTGTGATCAAATTTCTATGAAGGATTCTCTGAAGGAGAATAAATATCGTAAGCCACTAAGCCATGAGAATTTTATGTGAAACACATGCATGACATCAATAATATAATCTTATATTATATTGAAGGTATAGAAAACGAAAGTCGCCTGCTTTATTAGAACGAAAAAACAAACAAATGGATAATTGTTAACGAACTGTGTTATACTGTTATTATAACATGATGATGCACAATATTAAAAGCATGGACCTAAGAATCTTCAACAATAGAATTTGAAATTAAAAATCAAAATGAACACACATATATAATATAAGAAAATATATAATCATCATCATACTCAGTAAATCCCACCAATAGCAAAGCTGTGGTAGGGTCTGAGGAGGATAAGATATAGACAACCTTACCTTTACCCCGTAGGAATAGAGAGGCTGCTTCCGGTGAGACCCCCGGCTCGATAGTAATTTTGCATCAAGCCTTGGACATAAGGCACATAACACTCAACCATTGGTACACCCACTGATTGGTGCATGTACGTTTGTCTTTCGGCCATCAACGCCACCACATGATGCCTGATTAACCTTCCGCCACTTTTGACGTTATTTTCACGAAATTAGTAAAATAACGTCAAAGTTAGTGCAATTTCACTTTTGCCCACCTGAGGGCCCACGCATATATACATTATATGCGCGCACCGCAACTAGGGCATTATGTACTTGAATTTGCAAAGGGGTTTGTTCCATACACCATATGGTGTTTCCAAGCACCCACCAAATACGACACGGATTGGGCGATCTGTCTTGGATTGCTGGGTTGTTTTGGAAAATGTGTTTTTTTTTGTCATTTTACTGTATTTTTTTTGTTATTTTATTGTGTTTTTGTCTTTTTTGTTGTATTTTCTTTTATTTCCTTTCTTTTGTTTGTCTTGTTTTTTTTGTTAGTCGGATGTAATCATTTTTTGATCGGTTTTTAAGGTGACAACGAAACAACAATTTTAAAATTGAAAACGAACAAAATAAAAAGAACGAGATTTATATAATAATAATGACTACATAACGAGTTCTGTTTGTTTTCTTTTTTTGTTAGTCGGGTGTAACCAATTTTTGATTGGTTTTAAAGTATCAACGAAACAACAATTTTAAAATTGAAAACGAACAAAATAAGCATAACGAGATTTATATAATAATAATAATAGTAATAATAATAATAATTAATACATTACGATTTCGAAAAAAACAAAACGAGTTCGGGAAAAAGAAACATCATACAAAAACAAATCTAAAATGCAGCACCACCCGTGTCGTCATCACTCCCCTCCTCGTCGAAACGTGGCGCTGATGTTGTGTACTGGGCTCCATGCTGTTGGGCAGCCATATACCCCACCATCCAGGTCATCTGACTACGGAGCTGTGACACGTCACGTTCTACTCTCCGTAGCCAGGAGTCAGTGGCCGCATTCAAACGCACGGCGCGATATGTACGCGGAACGTGCTACGGGTGCTGATGCGGTGGCTGTTATGAACACAATAAATTAACGTAAATAACACGAAGATACAAACAAAATATTAAACGATAAAATAGAACGTACTTGATCACCGTCCTCGCCCTCACCGTCCGCATTGTCAACCCCGACGTTCTGAATATGCACCTCCGGCTCCTCGATTGGCGGAGGCTCAGCAAGTGGGACCTTAACGTACGGGGGAGCATGTAGATCAATGACCATGTGATACCTGCCGTTAATCTTCCGGATTATGCGCATGCCCTGTACCCATGAACGGCCCAGCTCTCGCGGGAGAATCGGCGGCTGAATGAGTAGGCTATCCAGTCGGTCCTCGTATCCCAAAGCAATTGCAATCTGGGTAATGTACGTGCCACCGACCAACGACCCACGGCCCTGCCTGTGCCAGTAAATGGCGAAGTAGTCGACGAACGCGCGAGCTAGGTTGAAGTGTCTCCCCGTAAGCAGGTATCGCAAAAAAAAAAAAAAAACAGGTCACGGAGGTTGCAGTGATCTGCCCCCTGGTGACGACCTTGTATGGTCTGAGCGATAAGCCTGTATAGATACTTGTACAAAAATACAATATAATATTATTATATTATATTATAGTATATTATGTTATATTATTTTATATTATACATATACATATACATACCTGTGCAACGGGTCCCTGATGGATGAGATTCGGGAGTCTGGGCCATCGGTAGGCCAAGGATCATCGCTAATCTCCGTCCAAAACCGCATCAACAGGTCATCTGGTGTATCGTGTATGCTCTCCGTGTAAACAGGCTCGAGTTGTGACATTCTTCAATTTCGGGTCTGATTTGTATTCGTTTATCATGTAAACCGATCCGTTTTGTAAACCGAAACTTATGATATAATCAAAATGATGGATTTTATGTTACAATATTGTTTTACACTTGTTGGTCTCAAAAACATCCTTTTCGATCCTTAAAACGCTTTAAAAACACTTAAAATCAACTCCAGGGGACCATTTTTGACATTTCTGAAATTTTAAAATCATCATGCCGCCCACCTCATCGCTACGCGATGGGGGAGCCCCCTATCCGTCATGTATAGCGACCCCCTGCAGGTCTGCAAATTATGTTTTGTTGTTGGTGCTATTATCCAATCCGAATTTTACCCATTGGATCTCATGCTTAACCCTCCCAAATCCTTTCCTATATATACAAGACCCTCTCCTTCATTAATCCCTCCTCACACTTCATTTCCTCTCTCAAATTCAAGTTCTTTCAAGGTTGTTTTCATTGTTCTTTGAAGTTTGACTTCCAAAAGTCAAACTGATTAAAGTCTTTCATTTTAATTAACTTATATAGTCTTATTAATACTTGAAGATGATTATACCATACACACACACACACACACACACACACACACACATATATATAATACACACCTTGTTACCTTTGGTGGTCAGTTACCCGGTCTCGGTCGGTGGAGTGTCGGGCCTCGTAAGGCAATGCTTCATGGAGGACTTTCGTAGTACTTGACGTATATATGTATATATATACTAATATAGCTTGTTTATACATATTAATCATGCTTAACTTCTGCTCGTTTTATTTTGTGTATTATATTTATGAAGTTCCATGGTTATGGGTTTGAAGAGACTAGCCTTGGTTTAACCGTAAATAGTTCCACCGTAAACCGAACTTTGTTTACTAGTTTTGTTAAATAATTGTTTAAACATGCTTTATGGTAGATTTAAGTTTCTAAAATCATTTTTATAAGTTCTATGGTTATGGTTTTGTAGAATCTTACCTCGGTCTTAAACCGAAACAAGATCCGAACCGAAAACCGAACTTCCGTTTAAATACTTTATTGTTAACTTTTTGAATGTAAAACTTAATGTATCATCATTTATACTTAATTATACAAGTTCTTTGATATTTTGGCATGTGGCAACCATCCATGAATTTATTATGAGATGGAAACCGAACCAAACCAAACCGAACTAAACCGATTTTCTCTCGCTTAACTCATACAAGTGTGTTTCTAGCTATCAAGACTTGTTCTTTAAAAATAGTTTATAAACTGAATTTAATTATTTTCTTAAGGTACTTGGAATGTTGAATCCAATTTGATCTTATAACAAAGTTTGGACCGACAAAACCGAACACTCGCTTAACGGACGTTGTTAGCTATAAAACAATAGAACTACATACTTGGTTAAGTCTTATTAAATTCTATTGAGTTATCTCATAACATTCATTATTTTGGAAAGTTGACTTTGGGTTTGACCAATTATCAAGACCAGAACCAACAACCCGAACACTCGTTAAAACCCGTTTTAGTATCTGTATTATAAAGGGACTTACATTCTTGCATTTTTATCCACCTTATTACTTAACATAGGTTGAGTAAATATTAAGGCTAGATACTTTAACCCGGTTTCGAGCAAACTTATATTTTTAAAGAACTATTGTTATAATTTCTTAAATATTTACATTTTAAACCTTAAACTTTAATTGTTTACATTTCCCATCATTTTTTTTATTTAAAGACTTTCAAGACAACTTTTCTAATATAAGACTTCTTTTCTTTTAGGATTTGTTCGTTAAACTCGTCGTTCCGGTTAATCCCCAAATTACCAATCTTTCAAGTTTATTACTTGAATGTGAGTACTTTCATTCCCCATTTTCCATCTTTCGTTTTGAGGGTGATATTGCATACTTATTCAAACTAAATGTTTTATACTTGAGTCTTAAGCCACAAACTTTATTGTATACTTTACTTAAATAAATGATCGATTTGGTGTTCTATGCTTACATGCTTATATGATAATGTGTTTACCGCTTTTGTTTGGTTGATTCATAAATCTGAGTATATTTGGCATCCCCTTATAGAAAGGTGTTGTTAATGTAATCTTATTAACGATTTCATATAAATCCGAAGCTATTTGGCATTCTCTTATAGCCAGGTGTCGTTAATGTATTCTTATTAACGATTTTATTATCTAAATTGTTGCTATTATTTATTGTTTTGAATACAAGTTGTGGAATTTCCTATTATATACATATTGTTCCAAACTATGATATTGCTCACCAACCTTTGTGTTGATAAATTCTATTTTATGCAATGTTATAGGTTTGAATTTAGCTTGACTCGAGACTTGAAGAAAACGTTACCAAGACTTTTAGGATATTAGCAAAATGAACAATATATTATTTGCTATATTTGAATTTGGTGTTTTGTATGAACAAGTTATGTGACTCTTATGATTTTTTGGAATTAAATGAGTTGATTATATATTGTCGCTTTAATATCGTCTTGTGTTTTGGGCAATCCGTTGCAGCCCGACATGTTCCGCCGCCTTTGGTCGGGGTGTGACAAATTGGTATCAGAGCCACAAGACAATAAGATAGGTGGTTAGACGTAACGACCTAGTATAGTTTGTGCTCTAAGGTCTTTATACGTGTGCTTATACGTGTTTACTCGATTGTTCATTACAGTTATTTATTTATAAACTTATTTATTTCAACAAAATCATAAATTTACACATACACACACTTTCATAGTATACTCAAGGTATCCTTACCTTAAAATGCAAAAACATTGATTTTTATTGTGTTTTATGGATTACAAGCCTAACTTGGATCCGTTGTTTAAAATCCCTTAAATGTTGCATTTATATCGGATTTCTAGCCGTCATAGAGGGCAAAATACTATGAAACGACCATTTGACAAAAAGATTCCAAGAATCAAAGGCGATTTACTTCCTGGGATTGTTGAATAGCAGTGTTCGTTTTCTAGGCCAACGAACCGTGCTATACATGTTAATACTTTAAGTAGTCGAATGCGAGCATTCCGGTTGCCATCCTAATTTTCAATGTTGAAACAATAGAGCCACGGTGGTTCGTGGACTAGTGTTTCGACATGACGTTGTATTCAGATTTATTATTTTTGTTGCAATCGTTATTTGAGTCGAAAACATGAAAAAGACGCGGTGGTACGTGCACATGTTTAGACTCCAATATGGTGTTTTATAAATATTTTAGTGTCGGAATATCAAATCATGGTGGTTCATATACGATTTTCCCGACTCTACAAATCTCAAAATCTCAAAATTTTCAAGCTTCGACTTCTCAAAATCATTTACCTTTTGTTTACGAATTGTTATTTATATACAAAGTTTTATATTTTTTTTTAAACACTAACATTCCCTCCTCACTAACTCTAGGAATTCACAATCAAACTTAAACTCCTTTTTTATTTTTATACACCCTCATTTTCATTCTATTTACCTCAAACTTATTTCATTTCTTTATAATTTATAGAATGCCTACACTAAGACGCCAACCGCGCAAGAACTCCAACCGACGCATGGCTTCTTTCGTCGTCAAACAAATGGCCGCGGTGATTCTTGAACTTTTAAATCAAATACAAGCCACTCAACCTGTTGTCGCATCCGTTGAACCCAAACCCGCATCCTATTGCTATAAAAAATTTACAAGTGCTAATCCAACCGAGTTCTTTGGTACAAAATGTGTGACTACCTTGTTGCAATGGTTTGAAACAATGGAGAGTGTGTTTCGCCATAGCGAGTTCCCCGATGAAAAAAAGACAAATTTCTTTTCGAGCATGTTTAAGAAAATAGCTCTTACATGGTGGGGTAGTTTCATGCACCTCTAAGGGACGGATACGGCTATGGAGCTTCCATGGTCCGATCTTAAGGCACTCATGATGAAAAAGTTTTGTCCCAAACACGAGCTCCAAAAGCTGGAGGAGGAATTTTGGAACTTGAAACAAGAAAGTGGTGGTAATGCCGCCTACTCACTCCGTTTCCATGAGTTGAGCATCCTTGTCCCTCATTTGGTTACCCCGGATGAACGTGAACTTAACAAATACATTGGGGGTTTACCTATGCAAATTCGGGACTTAGTAATGAGTAGCAACCCGCGAACCTTGAGGACGCCATTACTCTAGCCAATGCGCTATCGGAGAACCATGTGAAAGCGGGTATCCTGACCCTTAAGAAGCCAAGTGAGAAAAGCAAAACCGAACCCGCACCTCAAGCCAAAGTTGACCCACCACCTCAAGCCATCAACTACTCAAACTCCTCCCGCCATAACAACAAAAAGAAACGAAAAACCAATCACCTAAAATTTGTCGTTACCCAACCACAACCTCAACAACAACCACAAGCTCCTCCACAAAATTAAAAACCCTATACCGGTACTTTCCCACTATGCAACAATTGCCAACTTCACCACCCGTCACACCTACCTTGTCGTCATTGCAACCTTTGTAACCGATTTGGTCACTTAAACCAGTGTTTTAAAAACCGGTTCAAACCGGCTGGTTGAACCGGTTAAACCGGATTTTGTACAGCAGGTCGGTTTTTTGAGTCCGGTATTTTTCACTGGTTTGCTTAAACATCTTACTGGCGTTTTTGTCTAAAATACCGGTTTTTACCGGTAAACCGATTTTAAGTCCGAGAAATTTTTTATTTTTGCGGCCCATATTTTTTCAAAACTACTTTTAACCCAAACTTAACATTCAAAGGTGTAAACTTTAGTACTATTTTTTTTTATAAATTGAGTGTTTTTGCATTATTATTTTTAATATAGATTAACTTTTGGATTATTTTTTGTTATGGAATTCATATAGTTTTGAGTTATTTTTGAATTGAAGTTACATTTATAGGAAATTATAAGGTAAAATATTCAGCCGGTTGAACCTCCTGGTATAGCACGGTTTAACCGGTTGTACCATTTTTTAGCCCAATCCGGTACAAGTAAAATACCGGTTTTTAAAACATTGACCTAAACACCACATGTCGATCCGCACAACGAACCCAACCCAATCAACCAAGAACCACTCCCCAAAATACCCAAAACCGTTTTGCATCATACCCACAAAACCCTCCTCAACAACCCTGAGCTTGCTTTAACTGTGGTGATCCTAACCATTTCCGCAACAATTACCCTCGCCTAGCCTATGCCAACCAAGCCCAAACCTTGACCGTACCCTACTATCAAACCCATGCCTACCAAGTCCAAACCTACAAACCTCAACTTCCCCTACTCAATGCACCACTCATCAAACCCATCCAAGCCATCCAAGCACCACCTCCTCCTCCCCCTCAAGTGCCTCAAGGAAACCCCGGTAATCAATGACGAGTTTTCATGATGAATGCTAATCAAGCTCAAGTGGCAAACGATGTTGTGAACAGTATGTTATTAGTGAACCAACATTTGGCTTCTATTTTATTTGATACGGGTTCCGATAAAAGTTTTATTTCTTTGAAATTTGAGTCTAAAATTGCCGTGTTTCGAACCAAGATTTCTCGACCGCTTTCTGTTGAAGTCACCAATGGAAATTGTATCACCATCAACTCCGTCGTCCGCGATTGTACTCTCATTCTTTCTAATCATAAATTCTCCATCTATCTCTTCCCGATGCAAATGGGAATCTTCGATGTCATAGTAGGCATGGATTGGTTATCTTTGCATCGTGCCGGAGTCGTTTGCTTCGATAAATTCATTCGAATTCCGCTCGTCAACGGTAAAGTTCTAAAAGTCTTCGGAAAAGCAACTTCTATAACGCTAAATCTCATGTCGTTCTCTCAATCTCAAAAATACTTACGCCAAAAGTATGTTCCATTCCTAGCTCTTGCGGTGGTAAAAGACAAAAAGGAAAAGAAAATCCAGGATATTTCTATTGTTCGTGATTTCCTCGACGTCTTTCCCGACGATGTCACCAGTCTTCCAGCCGTTCATCCGGTTGAATTTCGAATCTATCTTGTGCCCGGCGAAATGCCCGTGGCCAAGGATCCTTATCGTTTAGCCCCGTCGGCAATGCAAGAATTGTGGAACCAACTCGAAGAACTTTTCGATAAAGGTTTCATTTGTCCAAGCTCTTCTCCTTGGGGCGCTCCCGTTCTCTTCATGAAAAAGAAGGATTGTTCGTTTCATATGTGTATCGATTATCAAGAGCTTAACAAACTCACTATTAAAAAATGTAATCCTTTACCACGAATATACGATTTTTTCGACCAACTTCAAGGCGCAACTTGTTTCTCAAAAATTGATCTTCGATCGGGTTATCATCAATTGCGCGTTCGCGAAGAAGACATTACAAAAACCGCTTTCCGTACTTGATATGGACATTTCGAATTTTTGGTCATGCCCTTCGGGGTAACCAATGCACCTCGTGTGTTTATGGACCTCATGAACCGAGTTTGCAAACCATTTCTTGATAAATTAGTTATTGTATTTATTGATGACATTCTCATCTTTTCCAAGACCCTAGCCGAACATGAACATCATTTGCGTTCCATTTTCGAGCTCCTTAGAAACGAACGACTTTATGCCAAGTTCTCAAAAAGTGAATTTTGGCAAGAGGAAGTTCAATTTTTGGGACATATCGTAAACGACAAAGGTATTCATGTTGACCCCGCTAAAATTGAGGCCGTTAAGTATTCGAAAACTCCAGTGACTCCCACGGTAATTCGATCTTTCCTTGGTTCGGCCGGATATTATCGGTGATTCATTCGAAACTTTTCCAAAATCTCTTTACCCCTCACCTCCCTCACTCATAAGGGAAAACCATTCGATTGGGGTTCGAAACAAGAAGAAGCCTTTCTCACTCTCAAGGACATGCTTTGCAATGATCCTGTTCTAACCCTTCCCGATAGAAACGACGATTTTGTTGTATTTTGCGATGCATCTCATCAAGTCTTGGTTGTGTTCTCATGCAACGAGGTTAAGTCATCGCTTACACATCAATGCAACTTAAGGTCAACGAGAAGAATTATACGACTCAAGATATCGAACTTGGTGCCGTCATTTTCGCTCTCAAAATCTTGAGACATTAAAAGCATTCAACATATTTTTGACCAAAAATATCTCAACATGAGACAAGGACGATGGGCTGAATTACTTAGTCTCGGTAAAGCGAATGTTGTCCCCGGCACCCGAAGTCTAAAGGTTAATGTTAAATCCATTATGCTTTTAAACGTTGTTCAAATGATCTTCAAATTCGTGCCTTTCAAGCTCAATGTACCTCCGTTGAAGAAGGTATCATGAACGGCTAAATGTCATGTAGAGCCGAACTTCAACTCGAAACTAAACCCGATGGTCTTTTGTAATTTCTCAATCTTTTGTGGGTTCCCCATTGCGATGATATTCGTACTTGTATACTCGACGAATCTCACAAGTCACGATATTCCGTTCATCCCGGTGCGGATAAAATGTATTTCGATTTTCGTGCTACCTTTTGGTGTCCGGGTATGAAAAATGATGTAGCGTTGTATATATCTAAATGTCTTACTTGCTCAAAAGTCAAAGCCGAAAATCATAGACCTTTTGGTCTACTCGAGCAACCACCGATTCCCGTTTGGAAATGGGATGATATTTCTATGGACTTTATCACTAAACTACCCAATACCCAAAAAGGAAACAATAGTATTTGGGTGATCATCGATCGTTTAACCAAGTTTGCTCATTTCATTCCGATCCGCGATAAGTACTTTTTCGAGCAACTTGATCAAATCTATGTTCGGGAAATTGTGTGCCGACACGGTTTGCCATTGTCTATCATCTCCGATCGCGATGCTCGTTTTACCTCTTAGGTTTTGCAATCACTTCAAGAAACTTTGGGAACACGACTCGATCTTAGCACCGCTTCATCCTTAAACGGACCGAGAATCCGAACGTACGATTCAAACACTCGAGGATATGATTCGAGTGTGTGTTCTTGATTTCGGTGGGAATTGGGATTCTCACATTCCTTTCATCGAGTTTTCTTATAATAACAATTATCATTCTAGCATCGAGATGGCTCCTATTGAAGCTCTTTACGGTCGTAAATGTTGTTCTCCGATTAGTTGGAATGAAATCGGTGAAGCTCAAATCACGGGACTTGAAATGGTCCAAGGAGCCACCGGCATTATCTATCAAATCCATATGAACCTCCTAGCCGATAGAAGTCGTCAAAAGAGTTACGCCGATAAACGACGAAAACCGATCGAATTTAATGTTGACGATCTTGTCCTTCTAAAAGTATCTCCTTGGAAGGGGGTAGTCCGTTTTGGAAAGAAGGGTAAGCTAGCTCCTCGTTTCGTTGGTCCTTTCAAAATTCTTGAACGTGTTGGGAAGGTAGCTTATCGACTCGAACTACCGGAAGAACTTGCCGGTGTTCATCCAACTTTTCATGTTTCGAACCTGAAAAAGTGCTTAGCCGAGGGTAATCTCCATATACCTCTCGACGAAATGCATGTCGATGAGTCAATGATCATGGTTGAACGACCCGTTGAGATCATGGATCGCAACGAGAAGAAAACCAAGCGTAGTCGTATTCGGTTACTCAAAGTTCGATGGGAATCACAGCGTGGCACGGAGTTCACTTGGGAAACAAAAGACACAATGAAGGAAAAGTATCCACACTTGTTTGCATCATCATCTTCATCTTAATTTCGGGACGAAATTTCCTAAAGTAGGGGATACTGTGACATTCGTCAATTTCAGGTCCGATTTTTATTCGTTTTGTATTCGTTTATCATGTAAACCGACCCGTTTTGTAAACCAAAACTTATGATATAATCAAAAATATGGATTTTATGTTAAAATATTGTTTTACACTTGTTGGGTCTCAAAAACATCCTTTTCGGTCCTTAAAATGCCTTAAAAACACTTAAAACCAACACCAGGGACCATTTTTGACATTTCTGAAAGTTTGAAATCATTAGGCCACCCACCCCATCGCGATACGCGATGGGGAGCCCCCTAGTCGTCGAGTATAGCGATCCCCCTGCAGGTCTGCAGATTATGTTTTGTTGTTGGTGCTATTATCCAATCCGAATTTTACCCATTGGATCTCATGCTTAACCCTCCCAAATCTTATCCTATATATACAAGACTCTCTCCTTCATTATCCCTACTCACACTATCCTCTCTCAAATTCAAGTTCTTACAAGGTTATTTTCATTGTTCTTGGAAGTTTGACTTCCAAAAGTCAAACTGATTAAAGTTTTTCATTTTAATTAACCTATATAGACTTATTAATACTTGAAGATGGTTATACCACATATATATATAATAAACACCCCTTCTTACCTTTGGTGGCCACTTCCCCCGTCTCAGATGGTGGAGTGTCGGGCCTCGTAGGCAAGGCTTCATGGACGACTTTCGTAGTCCTTGATATATATATACTTATATAACTTGTTTATACATATTAATCATGCTTAAATTCTGCTCATTTTAGTTTGTGTATTATATTTATGAAGTTCCATAGTTATGGGTTTGAAGAGACTAGCCTTGGTTTAACCGTAAATAGTTCCAAACCGTAAACCGAACTTTTTTTTACTAGTTTTGTTAAATAATTGTTTAAACATGATTTATGTTAGATTTAAGTTTCTAAAATCAATTTTATAAGTTCAATGGTTATGGGTTTGTAGAATCTTACCTTGGTCTTAACCTGAAACAAGATCCAAACTAAAAACTGAACTTTCGTTTAAAGACTTTATTGTTAAATTTTTGAATGTAAAACTTAAAGTATCATCATTATACTTAATTATACAAGTTCTTTGATATTTGGGCATGTGGCAACCATCCATGAACTTATTGCACGATGGAAACCGAACTAAATCGATTTTCACTCGCTTAAGACACACAAGTGTGTTTCTAGCTATCCAGACTTGTATATTTCTTTAAAAATAGTTTATAAACTAATTTTAATTATTTTCTTAAAGTACTTAGAATATTGAATCCAACTTGATCTTATAGCAAAGTTTGGACCGACAAAACCGAACACTCGCTTAACGGACATTGTTAGCTCTAAAACAATAGAACTACATACTTGGTTAAGTCTTATTAAATTCTATTGAGTTATCTCATAACATTCATTATTTTGGAAAGTTGACTTTGGGTTTGACCAATTATCAAGACCCGAACCAACAACCCGAACACTCGTTAAAACCCGTTTTAGTATCTATATTATAAAGGGACTTGCATTCTTGCATATTATCCACCTTATTGCTTAACATAGGTTGAGTAAATATTAAGGCTAGATAATTTAACCCGGTTTCGAGCAAACTTATATTTTTAAAGGACTATTGTTATAATTTCTTAAATATTTACCTCTTAAACCTTAAACTTTAATTGTTTACATTTCTCATCATATATTTTTATTAAATACTTTCAAAATTTTTTTTCTAATATAAGACTTCTTTTCATTTAGGCTTTGTTCGTTAAGCTCGTCGTTCCGGTTAATCTCCAAATTACATATCTTTCAAGTTTATTACTTGAATGTGAGTACTTTCATTCCCCGTTTTTCATCTTTCGTTTTGGGGGTGATACTGCATACTTATTCAAAATAAATGTTTTATACTTGAGTCTTAAACTACAAACTTTATTGTACACTTCACTTAAATAAATGCCCGATTCGGTGTTCTATGCTTACATGCTTATATCCTAATGTGTTTATCGCTTTTGATTGGTTGATTCATAAATCCGAGTATATTTGGCATCCCCTTATAGAAAGGTGTCGTTAATGTATTCTTATTAATGATTTCAAAAAAATCCGAAGCTATTTGGCATTCTCTTATAGAAAGGTGTCGTTAATGTGTTCTTATTAACGATTTCATTATCTAAATTGTTGCTATTATTTATTGTTTTGTATACAAGTTGTGGAATTTCCTATTATATACATATTGTTCCAAACTATGATATTGCTCACCAACCTTTGTGTTGATAAATTCTATTTTATGCAATGTTACAGGTTTGAATTTAGCTTGACTAGAGACTTGAAGAAAACGTTACCAAAACTTTTAGGATATTAGCAAAATGAAAAATATATTATTTGCTATATTCCAATTTGGTGTTTTGTATGAACAAGTTATTTGACTCTTATGATTTTGTGGAATTAAATGAGTTGATTAAATATTGTTGCTTTAATAGAGTCTGGTGTTTTGGGCAATCTGTTGCACCCCGGCATGTTCCGTCGCCTTTGGTCGAGGTGTGACACGATTAAATCCTCCGGTGTGTATAAGCCTAGCGCTAATGCAAAGTCCTCCATCGACAGATAACGGTCCTCCCCGAACAAACCGAACCGAACCTCCGCATGACGGGTATCCGCACCATCAAGCAACATCTGGACCTGCAGCTCTCCATCCGGGCGTGGCCTGAATATTTACACGTTCGTTAAATCTACTTTATAAGTTATTTGAAAAGAAACAAAATACATGAAAATGAACGTAGAGTAAAACTCTAGCGTGAGCGTCCGGCGGTAAACAATCTTTCCCACGGTGTATTAGCCACAACAATATTTTGTATCCTATCTTCCGCCCGAACACTTTTTATAAACTTCTCAGACAAGGTCGTGCAAGGTTGCGGCACCATACACAGAAGTTGCATAAACTGGACATGGTAATCGGACTCTGGGTCAAACGTCAAAGGCACGTAGCCATGTAGAAGCTCATCTCCTTCAATGTAGGTATTCGCCATCTATATTTAAGATATAAATATAATGTTTATTTTGATTTTATTATAATTATATAATACAGATAACCCGTGTCCTAACCCGTTTCATTATCAAACCCGTTTGTTAACCTCAAATCCAAATCTAACCTGTTTCATTATGAAACCCGTGTGTTAACCGAGGAACCAAATTTAACCCGTTTCAAATCCAACCTGTTTTGAAACATGTTTCGTAACCTAATACCCAAATTTAACCCGTTTCAAATCCAACCCATTTTGAAACATGTTTCGTAACCTAATACCCATATTTAACCCGTTTCATTTTCAATCCCTTATGTTAACCGAGGAATCCAATTTAACCCGTTTCAAATCCAACCCGTTTTAAAACAAGTTTCGTAACCTAATACCCAAATCTAACCTCAAACCCTTAATCCAACCCGTTTTCAAACCCCAACCCTTAATCTAAATCAAAACCTATATCAAACTAGAGTATAATCCAAGTATTTATTTACCTTGATGTTGCCGGGTTGGATCTTGAATAGTTTATGTCAAACGGAAATGGGTCGGACAGAAGGGTGTGTATTTGTTTTGTTTGAAAGTGGTAACTGATGAGGCACAGAGGGATGTATCATCTCTGGGTCTATCCACCATGGATAGACCTCTCCACCACGGATTGCTTTTTAAATCAAATCCGCCACGGATTGACTATATGTGGCAGATTGACATTAAAATATTTTTAACATTTTTAAATATTGTGAGTAATATTTATATAAACTAAAACACGTTTGTTATATAATTTTTATATATTGTGAGTTCCAATAATAATTTTTTTATAGCAATAATAAATTACAAATAATAATAACCCAATATTAAATTACAAATTTGAATAATTACATCAAAAAAACATCTATACAACGACTATTTTCCTAATAATCTTCGGGCTTATTAGCAGTTCTTTTGGATAACCACTCGAAAAATAGCATCTACACAACAAATCTTTGCCGCAGCGCTCCAGCCACCTGGAAAGTGAGCAAATATGTGTCGGTCACAGCACTCCAGTCACCGGAATGCCAAATCCGGCAGGATACACCAGATAACTGTAAATAAGGTACCCTATACAAGTACCGTTATACCCGCATATCTCCTCCATTAGTTGTGTCAACCCTTGCTGATATTATTGAGTCACTGATCGGTTAACATCAGCAAGGCGACAATTTGGGGTGGCACCGAATTCATCAAAAACCAAAGATTGTTTAATGAACCCCATGTGGTTGCATCGGTGCAATCTTTGTTGATACTGGACAACCCCAAGTAGGTTGGTAAGGGACTTTATTATGTGGCTGACCAATGCTGATCCTCACAATCACCACAATCCCCAATTAAGTACACTGTTGGGATTTATGAAGGCGGACTACAATAGTGTTCCGCCAGCTCTCGACAGCTGCACTGGTAGCACATATGTTCAAAATAGCATCTACACAGTCAACATATGGTTTTATTTTGTAATAATAACGGACTCTAAAGTAGCCTTTACACAACCATCACTATTTCTGAACGAAATTATTATGGCTGTGTAGATGCTATTTTCGGACCCCGTCATCATTATTTTCCGCCAACATATGGTTTTATTTGGGCTTTTATTTTGTAATAATAACGGACTCCAAATAGCCTTTACACAGCCACCACTATTTCTGAATGAAATTATTATGGCTGTGTAGATGCTATTTTCGGACCCCGTCGTCATTATTTTCCGCCAACATATGGTTTTATTTAGGCTTTTATTTTGTAATAATAACGGACCCCAAAATAGCCTTTACATAGCCACCACTTTTTCTGAACGAAATTATTATGGCTGCATAGATGCTATTTTCGGACCCCGTCGTCATTATTTTCCGCCAAAATATAATCTGGTGATGTTTTGATAGAAAAGTTGAGCATTTTTTAGGTTTTGGCGTGTTGAACGGTTATAACCCGTGTGTATTTAACATGATGAAATATGGATTAGATCCGCCATGGATCGCTCTATCCTCCACGAGTTTGATCTGCAGCAGTATTCTGCAGCAGAATCCGCAACGGATCAGCCTATCCCCCACGGATCCGATCTGCATCCAGATATTATTTTATATAATTTTTAATATATATTTATTTTATATACATTATTTTATATTATATTCAATATATATTTTATTATATATATATATAATTTTGTATTATATTTAATATATAATTTATTTTCTAAATATATATTTTTAATATTTATTTTATTTTATACATATTATTTTATATATATTATTTTACATTGTTTTTAATTTATATTTTATTTTACAAATATATATTTTTAATAAATATTTTATTATTTGTTTACATTACATTCTCAAGTAAGTATATAAAAAAGTATATGTAAAAATCATTGTTGATAATACAAACATTTTATTAATAATTATTCATAATAATACAAATATTTTATTCAAAGTTTTTCAAACTATAGTGTACACATTATCCTAAATAAACTGACTCTTCGGTTTGCACTCACCAAGTTTCCCTTATTCGCAGATAATCTTTTATACGATCTTCGTACAAAGACTTCCATTCGTGTGCCGCTTCATTGGCGTATCCTTTCCATTGACATGCTGGTAGCGGCACCGGGTAATTCTCTTCTAATTGTATGTTGAGCCAATGATTATCTTTGACAATTAAAGTAGCTATCACTGGAATCTAAGATAGTGGTTCTAGACTCTGTCTCATAGGGAAGTAACTCTCACTGGAAGCCAGATGGAGATTGATTAAAACACAGTCAAACGTTTGAGCCAGTACGTGTTCGTGACCAGGTACCGAAAACCAGCTACTCTTTTGTTGGAATAAAGCTGACGTCGAGTAGTCTAGCGAATCACGAACCGTGTCATAATTACCGGTTGTCTCTTAGTTCAACCTGTGCCTCCGCCACGATTGGTTAGTGTCCATCTCATTCCTCATGTGTGCTCTAGTGTTCTTCCAGTTTATTTGACGCATGCCTAAATCGAGAGCGATTTCTCGGAAACCGCAATTACCATATGGCTTTACATCACTTATTCCTGAGATGAACGGGTATGCCCAGGTGGAAATGATGTGCGTATACTTTTCTATGATTGGGACGTCCTTTGGGTAACGCAGAAATGGGAAACCAAGATCGGTTGCGGTCTGTTGCTTTTTAGATGAACATTTCGGTGGTTTAGGTATCTTAAACCGGGGTTGAAACTGGGAACGCGATAACAAATGGGTGGGGGTTTCGGGTGTTGGTTCCCGTGACAGGGAGGGGGTGTACAAGCTGTGTCTGTGGGGATCAAATGACGGGGATGGGGCGTACGAGCTGTATCTGTGGGGATCAAATGACGGGGACGGGGCGTACGAGCTATGTCTGCGGGGATCAAATGACGGGGACGGGGAGTACAAGCTCTGTCTGTGGGGATCAAATGACGGGGATGGGGAGTACGAGCTCTGTCTGTGGGGATAAAATGACGGGGACGAGAGCACGAGCTCTGCCTGTGGGGATCAAATGACGGGGACGGGGAGTACGAGCTCTGTCTGTGGGGATCAAATGACGGGGATGGGGAGTACGAGCTCTGTCTGTGGGGATCAAATGAAGGGGACGGGAAGTACGAGCTCTGTCAGTGGGGATCAAATGACGGGGACGGGGAGTACAAGCTCTGTCTAGGGGTTTCTTGTTTTCTGGCTTGTTAGTTTAGAATTGGACGCCCCCGAGGGTCCTCTCGATTCTCATGTTCCTCCTTGTTTGATTTCCCATAAAGAACATACATTATCTTTGAGAGTGGACTTTTTTTTTTGCATTCGGTTGTTTAGTCGAAGAACTTGTTCGGCCTCGGAAGGTGTCTCTTCAAGTTCGCGTGCTGGCCCTCTACTATGTTTGTTGTATGCTCGCCGAAGTTTAGGCGGTCGTCAATCCAGCAGGACACGAACTTTTCCTTGTATGGTTCCAACCAGTTGTCGCGAATATAATACCAAGCCTCTAGAAACAAATTAGAAAAAAAAAACAATTTATTCAATGTACAACTAGAATCTAAAATCATATGTATATACGGACAAAGACTTTACCACGTCTGCCGTGTCCAGCTAACGTTGCTTCCATTTGACCGCAGTTGTAGTCGTACATAGATTTTGTTGGCGACTCGTACAGTACTTTTCACCAGTAAGAGAAGGATTCAAAGATATCTGTCTGAAAAAGACTCTTATGTTTTTTCTTTATGTTCTGTGTCATGTGCCACCTACAAAGGTTTTTTTAGCTTCTGAAAAGACTATGTCACAGGATTTCATCAAGGCTTGGTCCTTGTCAATCAGGATCACACGCGGCTCCCTACAATCGCCGAGCATGTCTTTAAGTCGTTCCGGGGCCCATGTGAAGTTACACTGTTGTTCCCTAAAGATAACTACGTGCGCAATACAGAAAGACTTTGATGTCGACGTCACACCAACAAAATGAACAAACGACCACTTGTACATTTTGGTGTTGTACGTTGTGTCAATCAACAACAAATCAGGGAACATACGCCACATGGTATGTGACTTCTCATGAGAAAAGAAAACATTCTCCATCCTGTTGGTGGAAGGATTCTCCCATGTGTAAAAGGTGAAGCCATGGATTTGGAGAAAGTGTTCAAGTACCTACATTGGGTTTAATAAAATATTCTTATTAAATATCAGAATAATAATAAAAATAATGTAAGATAATAATATAATAAAACCAAATAATATATATTAAAAATAGTCTTACAAAATAATATATATTATTAAAAATTTACTAAATAATAATATTCTTACAAAAAGTACCTGCATGGGGGTGTCACCAATTCATCAACGAGCTTCACGATATTGTATATGTCCCTATTAATACATTTGTTAACAGGAAAGCATTCCTTTATGGCTGTATTAATTTGAGTAGGCCTCATACCCTGCCTATGTAACGTCGCAACCATATCAATTTCCTCGTCGGCTAGTTTCCTTAGAGCCTGGTGCCCCTCCTCAAACACAACGGGACCGTGGTTGTGCGTCTCGTTGACAACCTCTATCTTCCAACAATCACCTGCCGCATTGTACCTCCTGACGAGTTTAAATGGACAACCCCTTTTAATACTCCTGGTATGCCTCACCCTGGCCTTGAGTTTTGATTCCCCTCCTCGATTTCATACAAGTTCAACACTTTTGTTCCTTGAACGTTGGATAGAGATAACACAACCATGCTCCCGTCCTGTCTTCTTAACCCAATCCACCAACTCATCAAGACAATTAAAATACTGATATCAAGAAATGTAAATAAAGTATTACTTAGTAACGTGTTGAAAAAAAATAATAACTTAAAAAAAACATAGGTCATACATTATCAGTTACATATGAACATGTCTTCTGGCGTATGTAACGATCATCATCATCATCGTCGTCGTCATCATCATCATCATCATCATCATCATCATCATCATCATCATCATCATCATCATCATCATCATCATCATCATCATCGCGTCCTTCGCCGTGAGCCTCTTGAATACCATCAACGACGTTGCTCGTGACTGGTCGTGACATGTATGGTTGCTCTTCTAAAGGTAACTGGTTGTACGAACTCTGTATTTCGTAATACGGACTGTTTACATATAACTGTTGCGAAGACTGACCATAAGGCTGTTCGGGACTGGAATCGTATGTATTCGGCGATGTCCTATTATCCCCCGGCCAGGAAGGGTGACTACAGTATATCATATACCCCTGATAAAATATAATGGCAACGTGTAATATTTAAAAAATAACTAGCGCGCTATTGTACTATATAGATATACTAAATAACCTGGTTAGGATTTAGTAAGTCGTACTGCTCGATATTTGCATAGCCGGACTCATGGTTTGAGTCTGGAAATTCATGCAAATCTGGCAAGCCCGACTGTTCCAGCTGATCGTTATATGCGTAGCCCGACTGCTCGTCGTTCCGTCACCAAACAAAATATCATACAACGACATTTTCTTTGTAAGACACTTAAAAAATACTTTGTTGTAGAAAAAGGGATGGATGCATGCATATATAGAATAGAAAAAAGGGAGACGGGTGCCTTAAAATTCAATTATTGAATCAATCCGTGGCGGGTCGCTCAATCCGTGGCGGACTGTGTACGAGGTCAGACAGATTTGATAGTCCGAGGTTGACGTGTACGAGATCTGTGGCGGATAGGGTACATACATAATAAGACAAAAACTTTTGACATAATAAGACAAAAACTGTTGATCCGTGGCGGATTGGATATGTGTTTTTAATTTGTGGTGGTGTCTCCAGTAAGACCCTTTGCAAATTATGTGAAATAGGGTTTACGTACACTCACATATAGCATAACCAATTAACTATCAATAAAAAAGAGACAGTTTCTCCTAAAATTGACCCTTTACCTATCAGAAAATAATAAACCATACTTTTGAATTGATAGAATATTACAATTGATATAAATACAAGATCAAAACTCTATGAATTAAATATTATACATATAAATATAAATATATGTAACGCATAACTTATAAAAAGATAGGTTCATTTTAAGTAACCATAATTCATGAATTAATTATCAGGAATGAATTGATTAATATCCTTGATAGTACCAACCATTAACAATAAGTACGAGAGATGCTTGTCCAAATATACGGAGGTATCGTGGGATGATCACATCAATTGTATGAAAGATGGCAATGAAACGCGCATTAGTAACTCGATTCCTGTACCTAATGAGAAAACCGCAACCCATACCCGTTGGGTGCTCATTACACATTACCCAATTACTGAGTTTGCATCAACAACGGTATACCCATTTACTGTTTTATGATAAAAAAGGGTTATACCCAGGGGACGTCCGTTATCTAAAACACGGTATTAAACCTACGTAAAAAAAATGACTTGAAAGGTTAGATACTCAAATACATGTATAATAATTCTATGCTTTTGATAATCAATTTTCTAAAACTTCAATATACTATTATTATATTTTTAAGATCGTATAGCATATTGTTGTATTATGTTTTGATAGGGGTAAACATGCTTTCGTAGTCGGGCAGTCTCACATAATACCACACCCTTCCCAAACCAGTGTTTTTTTTTTTAAAAATTGTGTAAACTCGATCTCATACCTGAATACATGTTTTATCACCCATCTTTAATGTTTCAGTTTACCCTTTGGGTTTAGATTCTTTTGACTGGTACCAATGTATCATAATGAGTTCAGACAACTTCCAGCTATAGAATAGAGCACCTTGAGATCGTTACAAGAAAAGGAGTGTGTGTGTAGGGGGGGGGGGCTCTTCTTGTAACCACCCTCGGCGTGAGAATTTGTATTGTAAGTGGTAGAGTGATTTCTTAGAGAGATCAGGTTCTACATCCTGTTACCTTTGATCTTCTCAGAGTATTTATAATCGAAGGGAAGGAGAACGACTGGTCCAGCTGTCCCTTTTAGTGGAACCTTCCAATTTTGTAGCTGAGCATGATAATAATTCTTGATTAGACGGACAACTAGCATATAGAGATATCCGTTGCTGGCATATAAAACACTGGCCTTTTGTTATTGGTCCATCGTACAATCATGGGCATTATGGGGAAAACTGTGATTGGTCTTTCCCTTCAGTGTTACGCGATGTCCCACCTGTTAAGCACAACCATATATTCAGCTTAACACTTTGAATTATTTCGTGGAGGTTATGTCTTCTATGTGGATGTTCCACCATTTCACGGACGCTTGGCTTTGCCTTGTTGTGTTACGCAGATGATTTTGTACCTTACCTCCACAAGTACCCCAATCAATTGTTTCTTCCGCGTTGAATCTAAGCGGATGGGTTTTTGGACTTGTTTCTTTAGAATTTTTGCTATTGTTTATGTCCGCTGCCTATGGGGTCATTTATTAAGGTAGACACAATGACTATAAAGTGGCGAGAACCTAATTTCGAAACCCTATTTCTTGCTATTGTCTTTCTTCGGAGTAAGAGCCAGAATTTCCCGTCGATGGTAGCACCACGATGGATTCTACGACTGGCAAGCTGACTCTGTATGCTGACTTTTTCGGCCATGGAAACTTCTGTTTGCCTATCACTACCTTCCTTCGCGAATTTTGTTGACTTATGGCTTACATATCACCAATGTTCATCCACCTAGGAAGATGCACGTACGCCATTTCGATTTTTGTTGTTTGACTCAAGGTTTGATATCCACTGTTGAGAAGTTCAAGGTCTTTTACAATCTTTACACGAATAGTAGTTGGTTTGGGTTCCACCTGTGAGATAAAGAAGTACCTTGTGTTGGGGAAGCTCCGTGGAGCTTGTATGACTGGAAACAAAATGTTTTTTTTCCACACGGATGCTATTCCTTTACCTATGTCTTATAGTGATCCTACTGAGAAGATTGATGACTTGGCTCTGATGGATTACAAGAACTAGTACTGGTACCAAACTTTGGATTCTCAGGTTACGCACCCTCTTTTTTATTCAAGAGTCTACTATAGATGTAAGCATGAGCCGCATCTCGTGGAAGCCAGATAAGTTATTATCTATGAATTGAAAGGTTAGATACTCAAATACATGTATAATAATTCTATGATTTTGATAATCAATTTTCTACAACTTCAATATACTATTATTATATTTTTAAGATTGTAAAGCATATTGTTGTATTATGTTTTTGTGACATTCATGATAAAACGAGGTACACTATATTCATTACGTAACAAGAAAACGATAAATCGGTTAATTCGTAGTGCTTAAACGAGTAACCGACCGATACTAATTATGACCCGTATACATACTGAGGGGTCATATACGAGTTATATATATGTTATAGAGGCTAACATATTGATATTTAGGCCCCGGTACGTTTAAAACTCTTTAAACGAAAAAGGTTTCGTTTATCGATACGCTATAAGTTTAAACGCAATCGTTAATATCAAAACAAGCATTGTAGCATCCGTTAAGCCGAAAAAGATTTATAAAACACTTATATGACATGTTCTAAGCAATCCGTGAAAATATTTTGGAATTTTACAACGAGTCAGTACGTTTTTCTTATTTTACAAAAATAAGCTGAAAAACACTCGTTTTTACGCTATTTCTTACACCCGAATTAATTTTCTTGCGAAAAACCGAACCCGAACTAAATTTAAAATGGGCTTTTCATGTTTGGGCTTGTATGAATAATTAAATGGGCCAAAACAGCTCATTAAGGGCCTCTAAATAATTCCGAACGGAACTATTGTTCCCACCAAACATCACACCTTTTAATAACTTACATCCTAAGACTTCTTATTCATTATAACATACTGAATTTTCAAGTCCAGCAGCTCAAAACCTCTGCTCTCTCAACTTCCTTTCAAAAACCCTAAGGTAAGATCAAAGTTTATAAAGATTTAACAAAACTTGATGCATATAATTAACATATAAACATGTTTTAGTTAGTTTTAAACATGTTTAACCATCCAAAAACCCTAAAAATCAAGTAAAATTATGTTTTGATGTTAAACATGTTTACAAACCAGGAACATATACTTTTTTGGTCAAAAACGCGGATTAGAACATGAATACAACGTTTTTACGGTTAGAAAGTTCGGTTTGAACCCAAAACCGAAACCCTAATTATCAAGGCTGTTACATGGATGATTTATGCTTGGTTTGATGTTATATGATATGTAGATATACTGAGTTTGCAACCCGAGACCCGGAAAGTCGTTTAAGCTAGCAAAATTCATCGAAAACCGACAAGGTAAACCCGTAATACTCGTTTAGGGGCTGTTTAGTATTAGGTTGTGACGTGCTTGTTGTTAGCTTGTGAAAACTTTCAGAGACATTAGGGATCATATAAATGAGTCCCTGTTCAAATTTGGTAATTTTTCGATAAACGGAGAATATTTGGTGAATTTATTCCCGTTTATGAGCGTTTATTTGGGAAAAATAGCTAAACATATTGAAAAATTATGAAACTTGGTTTTGGAGTTTGATATGGGATGGTAAGATCACTGGTAAAGTTTGGGAATCATTGGAAATGTCTAAGTATGGTTTGTGCGATCATGGCTTAACCGAATTTTAACAGCCGAAAAACGCACAAAAAGGCATTTTTTCAAAAAAGTTAGGTTCTGGAAATTTTGCAGGGGCTATGTAATGACATTGAGGCCATTGGTAAAAATTATCGGATTTTTCAGAGGTCGTTTGATATAAACGGGCCATTTATTACACGATTGTAACCTATTAAATGAATTTTTATAAATAAATAATTAATCATAAAATTTCTGGAAATATTTTTATAAAATTCTCCATGTCATAATGTATTTTTACAAAAATTTACATAATTTATATATAATTACATATTTAGTTATGATTTATCAAAGATTTAAATTATAATTGTTTTAACGAAACCGGCAGTTTTGTGTTTAACGGACTGACTGGTATGTCAAAATATCGAAAGTGGTCAAATACCATATTTTTGAATGATATTAATAAAAACAAACTTTTTACGAAAATTCCGGACAATTCGGGTGGATTGTGCGCGTTTTGTATAATCAAACCCGTGTGAAAACGGAAACGAGCCCTGCAATCAAACCAGATACCGAAACTTTAAAATTCTTTCATAAATCAACTTATTTTATCAATCAATATATTTACTTAAGTTTTATGTGATCTTACCTAATCCCGAAACGTATAAACAATCAACTGAGCTAGACTCGGAAAACGGTGAAACTGAGCCAAATCCAGTTTTAAACATTTCATAGTATAAAACGTCACAATCTAAGACTATGGTCATGTTCTGGGCCTAACAGCTATACCCAGATTATCTATACATCCCGACTTAGCTTGAACACTGTACTAGTATTAACGATACGATACCGTTTATAGGAATCAGGCTATAAACGAGGCAATTGATTTACTGACACGTAAATTCTGTGCGAACTACAATAAGGTGAGTTTCACGACCCCCACTTTCTAAACTGTTTTACGAACTTTTGGGGTGAAAAGCATGTTTACATAAACTGATATACTTGAAAACGTGTGATGATGTGGATTATCTAAGTACTAACACTTGACAAGTCCCCACAAACACAAGTGATTAACTTCGTGCCGGTGGCGTGTGGATAGTACTATCGGTTTGACAAACCCAACTGTGACAGAGCCGGTGGGGTAAGCCGGAACATATGTAAAACCAGTTGCACATTGTCATTATATATTTATATACTGCTATGTGGTGTTAGACATAGTACATACATGGGGCAAAATTGGCTGTTAAATGCCAACAGGAGTGCATGGGCAGGAGAGGCCATGCAGTATAGCTCGTTTCGGTTTCACTTGTGGCTTTGTATAATGCATCATACACAGACATATATACATACACACTGTAAACTTTACAAACTCGTGTACTGATTTCATTGAAACGCGTGAAACTTGAAACTCACCAACTAGACGAAGTTGACACATTTTAACATGCTTTTCAGGTAAAGCAAAGGTGGAATGATTTGCTTACATGCTTGGTGTTAGGAAGAAAGTTGAATAGCTGTGAATAGACGCTGATATAATACTGTATAAGAAGCTCGTAAACCGGTTATGTGTTTTTCACCTAGTTTGTAAACATAGTACCTACCCATGTAATATGATGTAAATTAGTTTGTTGAATTTTTTTTATAAACAATGTGGTTGATACCAGTGTTATCTGTTACATTCCCGTATTACGCTTCCGCAACTACCTAGTCGGGGTGTGACAGTTTTGGTAGGGGTAAACATGCTTTCGTAGTCGGGCAGTCTCACATAATACCACACCCTTCCCAAACCAGTGATTTTTTTAAAAAAATTGTGTAGATACTCGATCTCATACCTGAATACATGTTTTATCACCCATCTTTAATGTTTCAGTTTACCCTTTGGTTTTAGATTCTTTGGACTGGTACCAATGTATCGCTATGAGTTCAGAAAACTTCCACCTATAGAATAGAGCACCGTGAGATCGTTACGAGAAAAGGAGTGTGTGTGTAGGGGGGCGGGGTCTTCTTGTAACCACCCTCCGGTGGGAGAATCCGTATTGTAAGTTATAGAGTAATTTCTTAGAGAGACCAGGTTGAAGATCCTGTTACCTTTGATCTTCTCAGAGTATTTATAGCCGAAGGGAAGGAGAACGACTGGTCCAGCTGTCCCTTTCATTGGAACCTTCCAATTTTGTAGCGGTGCATTATAATAATTCTTGATTGGACGGACAACTAGCATACAGAGATATTCGTTGCTGGCATATAAAACACAGGCCTTTTGTTATTGCTCCATCGTACAATCATGGGCATTATGGGGAAAACTATGATTGGTCTTTCCCTTCAGTGTTACGCGATGTCCCACCTGTTAAGCACAACATATCTTCAGCTTAACTCTTTGAGTTATTTAGTATAAGGTGTGTCTTCCGTGGAGGTTATGTCTTCTATGTGGATGTTCCTCCGTTTCGCGGACGCTTGGCTTTGCCTTGTGGTGTTAGGCAGATGATTTTGTACCTGACCTCCACAAGTACCCCAATCAATTGTTTCTTCCGTGTTGAATCTAAGCGGATGGAATTTTGGACTTGTTTCTTTAGAAGTTTTAGCTATTGTTTATGTCCGCTGCCTATGGGAGTCATTTATTAAGGTAGACACCATGACTATAAAGTGGCGAGAACATAATTTCGAAACCCTATTTCTAGCTATTGTCTTTCTCCGGAGTAGGAGCCGGAATTTCCCGTCGATGGTAGCACCGCGATGGATTCTACGACTGGCAAGCTGACTCTGTAAGCCGACTTTTTCGGCCATGGAAACTTCTGTTGCCTATCACTACCTTCCTTCGCGACTTTTGTTGACTTATGGCTTACATATCACCAATGTTCATCCACCTGGGAAGATGCACATACGCCATTTCGATTTTTGTTGTTTGACTCAAGGTTTGATATTCACTGTTGAGAAGTTCAAGGTCTTTTAAAATCTTTACACGAATAGTAGTTGGTTTTGGTTCCACCTGTGAGATAAAGAAGTACCTTGTGTTGGGGAAGCTCCGTGGATCTTGTTTGACTAGAAACAAAATGTTCTTTTTCCACACGGATACTATTCCATTACCTATGTCTTATAGTGATCCTACTGAGAAGATTGATGACTTGGCTCTGATGGATTACAAGAACTAGTACTGGTACCAAACTATGGATTCTCAGGTTAGGCACCCTCTTTTTTATTCAAGAGTCTGCTATAGTTGATGTAAGCATGAGCCGCATCTCGTGGAAGCCAGATAAGTTATTAACTATGACTTGAAAGGTTAGATACTCAAATACAAGTATAATAATTCTATGATTTTGATAATCAATTTTCTACAACTTCAATATACTATTATTATATTTTTATGATTGTATAGCATATGGTTGTATTATGTTTTGGTAGGGGTAAACATGCTTTCGTAGTCGGGCAGTCTCACATAATACCACACCCTTCCCAAACCAGTGATTTTTTTAAAAAAATTGTGAAGATACTCGATCTCATACCTGAATACATGTTTTATCACCCATCTTTAATGTTTCAGTTTACCCTTTGGTTTTAGATTCTTTTGACTGGTACCAATGTATCGTTATGAGTTCCGAAAACATCCACCTATCGAATAGAGCACCGTGAGATCGTTACGAGAAAAGGAGTGTGTGTGTAGGGGGGAGGGTCTTCTTGTAACCACCCTCCGGTGGGAGAATCCGTATTGTAAGTGGTAGAGTTATTTCTTAGAGAGACCAGGTTGAAGATCCTGTTACCTTTGATCTTCTCAGAGTATTTATAGCCGAAGGGAAGGAACGACTGGTCCAGCTGTCCCTTTCAGTGGAACCTTCCAATTTTGTAGCTGTGCATGATAATAATTCTTGATTGGACGGACAACTAGCATACAGAGATATTCGTTGCTGGCATATAAAACACTGGCCTTTTGTTATTGGTCCATCGTACAATCATGGGCATTATGGGGAAAACTGTGATGGGGTCTTTTCTTTCAGTGTTACGCGATGTCCCACCTGTTAAGCACAACATATCTTCAGCTTAACTCTTTGAGTTATTTAGTATAAAGTGTGTCTTCCGTGGAGGTTATGTCTTCTATGTGGATGTTCCTCCATTTCACGGACGCTTGGCTTTGCCTTGTGGTGTTAGGCAGATGATTTTGTACCTTACCTCCACAAGTACCCCAATCAATTGTTTCTTCCGCGTTGAATCTAAGCGGATGGAATTTTGGACTTGTTTCTTTAGAAGTTTTAGCTATTGTTTAAGTCCGCTGCCTATGGGGGGTCATTTATTAAGGTAGACACCATGACTATAAAGTGCGAGAACATAATTTCGAAACCCTATTTCTAGCTATTGTCTTTCTCCGGAGTAGGAGCCGGAATTTCCCGTCGATGGTAGCACCGCGATGGATTCTACGACTGGCAAGCTGACTCTGTATGCCGACTTTTTCGGCCTTGGAAACTTCTGTTTGCCTATCACTACCTTCCTTCGCGACTTTTGTTGACTTATGGCTTACATATCACCAATGTTCATCCACCTAGGAAGATGCACATATGCCATTTCGATTTTTGTTGTTTGACTCAAGGTTTGATATCCACTGTTGAGAAGTTCAAGGTCTTTTACAATCTTTACACGAATAGTAGTTGGTTTGGGTTCCACCTGTGAGATAAAGAAGTACCTTGTGTTGGGGAAGCTCCGTGGAGCTTGTTTGACTGGAAACAAAATGTTTTTTTTCCACACGGATGCTATTCCTTTACCTATGTCTTATAGTGATCCTACTGAGAAGATTGATGACTTGGCTCTGATGGATTACAAGAACTAGTACTGGTACCAAACTTTGGATTCTCAGGTTACGCACCCTCTTTTTTATTCAAGAGTCTGCTATAGTTGATGTAAGCATGAGCCGCATCTCGTGGAAGCCAGATAAAATATTATCTATGACTTGAAAGGTTAGATACTCAAATACATGTATAATAATTCTATGATTTTGATAATCAATTTTCTACAACTTCAATATACTATTATTATATTTTTAAGATTGTATAGCATATTGTTGTATTATGTTTTGGTAGGGGTAAACATGCTTTCGTAGTCGGGCAGTCTCACATAATACCACACCCTTCCCAAACCAGTGATTTTTTTTTAAAAAATTGTGTAGATACTTGATCTCATACCTGAATACATGTTTTATCACCCATCTTTAATGTTTCAGTTTACCCTTTGGGTTTAGATTCTTTTGATTCGTACCAATGTATCGTTATGAGTTCAGAAAACTTCCACCTATAGAATAGACCACCGTGAGATAGTTACGAGAAAAGGAGTGTGTGTGTGTTGGGGGGGGGGGGGGTTCTTCTTGTAACCACCCTCCGGTGTGAGAATCCGTATTGTAAGTGGTAGAGTAATTTCTTAGAGAGACCCGGTTGTAGATCCTGTTACCTTTGATCTTCTCAGAGTATTTATAGCCGAAGGAAGGAGAAGGAATGGTCCAGCTGTCGCTTTCAGTGGAACCTTCCATTTTTGTAGCTGAGCATGATAATTATTCTTGATTGGACGGACAACTAGCATACAGAGATATCCGTTGCTGGCATATAAAACACTGGCCTTTTGATATTGGTCCATCGTACAATCATGGGCATTATGGGGAAAACTGTGATTGGTCTTTCCCTTCAGTGTTACGCGATGTCCCACCTGTTAAGCACAACATATCTTCAGCTTAACTCTTTGAGTTATTTAGTATAAGGTGTGTCTTCCGTGGAGGTTATGTCTTCAATGTGGATGTTCCTCCGTTTCGCGGACGCTTGGCTTTGCCTTGTGGTGTTAGGCAGATGATTTTGTACCTTACCTCCACAAGTACCCCAATCAATTGTTTCTTCCGCGTTGAATCTAAGCGGATGGAATTTTGGAATTGTTTCTTTAGAAGTTTTAGCTATTGTTTATGTCCGCTGCCTATGGGGGTCATTTATTAAGGAAGACACCATGACAATAAAGTGGCGAGAACATAATTTCGAAATCCTATTTCTAGCTATTGTCTTTCTCCGGAGAAGGAGCCAGAATTTCCCATCGATGGTAGCACCGCGATGGATTCTACGACAGGCAAGCTGACTCTGTATGCCGACTTTTTCGGCCATGGAAACTTCTGTTTGCCTATCACTACCTTCCTTCGCGACTTTTGTTGACTTATGGATTACATATCACCAATGTTCATCCACCTGGGAAGATGCACATACGCCATTTCGATTTTTGTAGCTTGACTCAAGGTTTGATATCCACTGTTGAGAAGTTCAAGGTCTTTTACAATCTTTACACGAAAAGTAGTTGGTTTTGGTTCCACCTGTGAGATAAAGAAGTACCTTGTGTTGGGGAAGCACCGTGGAGCTTGTTTGACTGGAAACAAAATCCACACGGATGCTATTCCTTTACCTATGTCTTATAGTGATCCTACTGAGAAGATTGATGACTTGGCTCTGATGGAATACAAGAACTAGTAATGGTACCAAACTTTGGATTCTCATGTTACGCACCCTCTTTTTTATTCAAGAGTCTGCTATAGTTGATGTAAGCATGAGCCGCATCTCGTGGAAGCCAGATAAGATATTATCTATGACTTGAAAGGTTAGATACTCAAATACATGTATAATAATTCTATGATTTTGATAATCAATTTTCTACAACTTCAATATACTATTATTATATTTTTATGATTGTATAGCATATTGTTGTATTATGTTTTGGTAGGGGTAAACATGCTTTCGTAGTCGGGCAGTCTCACATAATACCACACCCTTCCCAAACCAGTGTTTTTTTTAAAAAAATTGTGTAGATACTCGATCTCATACCCGAATACATGTTTTATCACCCATCTTTAATGTTTCAGTTTACCCTTTGGTTTTAGATTCTTTTGACAGGTACCAATGTATCGTTATGAGTTCAGAAAACTTCCACCTATAGAATAGAGCACCGTGAGATCGTTACGGGAAAAGGAGTGTGTGTGTGTAGGGGGGGGGGGGGTCTTCTTGTAACCACCCTCCGGTGGGAGAATCCGTATTGTAAGTGGTAGAGTAATTTCTTAGAGAAACCAGGTTGAAGATCCTGTTACCTTTGATCTTCTCAGAGTATTTATAGCTAAAGGGAAGGAGAACGACTGGTCCAGCTGTCGCTTTCAGTGGAACCTTCCATTTTTGTAGCTGAGCATGATAATAATTCTTGATTGGACGGACAACTAGCATACAGAGATATCCGTTGCTGGCATATAAAACACTGGCCTTTTGTTATTGGTCCATCGTATAATCATGGGCATTATGGGGAAAACTGTGATTGGTCTTTCCCTTCAGTGTTACGCGATGTCCCACCTGTTAAGCACAACATATCTTCAGCTTAACTCTTTGAGTTATTTAGTATAAGGTGTGTCTTCCGTGGAGGTTATGTCTTCTATGTGCATGTTCCTCCGTTTCGCGGACGCTTGGCTTTGCCTTGTGGTGTTAGGCAGATGATTTTGTACCTTACCTCCACAAGTACCCCAATCAATTGTTTCTTCCGCGTCGAATCTAAGCGGATGGAATTTTGGACTTGTTTCTTTAGAAGTTTTAGCTATTGTTTATGTCCGCTGCCTATGGGGGTCATTTATTAAGGTAGACACCATGACAATAAAGTGGCGAGAACATAATTTCGAAACCCTATTTCTAGCTATTGTCTTTCTCCGGAGTAGGAGCCGAAATTTCCTGTCGATGGTAGTACCGCGATGGATTCTACGACTGGCAAGCTGACTCTGTATGCCTACTTTTTCGGCCATGGAAACTTCTGTTTGCCTATCACTACTTTCTTTCGCGACTTTTGTTGACTTATGGATTACATATCACCAATGTTCATCCACCTGGGAAGATGCATATACGCCATTTCGATTTTTGTAGCTTGACTCAAGGTTTGATATCCACTGTTGAGAAGTTCAAGGTCTTTTACAATCTTTACATGAATAGTAGTTGGTTTTGGTTCCACCTGTGAGATAAAGAAGTACCTTGTGTTGGGGAAGCTCCGTGGAGCTTGTTTGACTGGAAACAAAATGTTTTTTTCCACACGGATGCTATTCCTTTACCTATGTCTTATAGTGATCCTACTGAGAAGATTGATGACTTGGCTCTGATGGATTACAAGAACTAGTACTGGTACCAAACATTGGATTCTCAGGTTACGCACCCTCTTTTTTATTCAAGCGTTTGCTATAGTTGATGTAAGCATGTGCCGCATCTCGCGGAAGCCAGATAAGATATTATCTATGACTTAAAAGGTTAGATACTCAAATACATGTATAATAATTCCATGATTTTGATAATCAATTTTCTACAACTTCAATATACTATTATTATATTTTTAAGATTGTATAGCATATTGTTGTATTATGTTTTGGTAAGGGTAAACATGCTTTCGTAGTCGGGCAGTCTCACATAATACCACACCCTTCCCAAACCAGTGTTTTTTTTAAAAAAATTGTGTAGATACTCAATCTCATACCTGAATACATGTTTTATCACCCATCTTTAATGTTTAAGTTTACCCTTTGGTTTTAGATTCTTTTGACTGGTACCAATGTATCGTTATGAGTTCTGAAAACTTCCACCTATAGAATAGAGCACCGTGAGATCGTTACGAGAAAAGGAGTGTGTGTGTGTAGGGGGGAGGGTCTTCTTGTAACCACCCTCCGGTGGGAAAATCCGTATTGTAAGTGGTAGAGTAATTTCTTAGAGAGACCAGGTTGAAGATCCTGTTACCTTTGATCTTCTCAGAGTATTTATAGCCGAAGGGAAGGAGAACGACTGGTCCAGCTGTCGCTTTCAGTGGAACCTTCCATTTTTGTAGCTGAGCATGATAATAATTCTTGATTGGACGGACAACTAGCATACAGAGATATCCGTTGCTGGCATATAAAACACTGGCCTTTTGTTATTGGTCCATCATACAATCATGGACATTATGGGGAAAACTGTGATTGGTCTTTCCATTCAGTGTTACGCGATGTCCCACCTGTTAAGCACAACATATCTTCAGCTTAACTCTTTGAGTTATTTTGTATAAGGTGTGTCTTCCGTGGAGGTTATGTCTTCTATGTGGATGTTCCTCCGTTTCGCGGACGCTTGGCTTTGCCTTGTGGTGTTAGGCAGATGATTTTGTACCTTACCTCCACAAGTACCCCAATCAATTGTTTTTTCAGCGTTGAATCTAAGCGGATGGAATTTTGGACTTGTTTCTTTAGAAGTTTTAGCTATTGTTTATGTCCGCTGCCTATGGGGGTCATTTATTAAGGTAGAAACCATGACTATAAAGTGGCGAGAACATAATTTCGAAACCCTATTTCTAGCTATTGTCTTTCTCCGGAGTAGGAGCCGAAATTTCCCGTCGATGGTAGCACCGCGATGGATTCTACGACTGGCAAGCTGACTCTGTATGCCTACTTTTTCGGCCATGGAAACTTCTGTTTGCCTATCACTACCTTCCTTCGCGACTTTTGTTGACTAATGGATTACATATCACCAATGTTCATCCACCTGGGAAGATGCACATACGCCATTTCGATTTTTGTAGCTTGACTCAAGGTTTGATATCCACTGTTGAGAAGTTCAAGGTCTTTTACAATCTTTACACGAATAGTAGTTGGTTTTGGTTCCACCTGTGAGATAAAGAAGTACCTTGTGTTGGGGAAGTTTCGTGGATCTTGTATGACTGGAAACCAAATGTTTTTTTTTAACACGGATGCTATTCCTTTACCTATGTCTTACAGTGATCCTACTGAGAAGATTGATTACTTGGCTCTGATGGATTACAAGAACTAGTACTGTTACCAAACTTTGGATTCTCAGGTTACGCCCCCTATTTTTTATTCAAGAGTCTGCTTTAGTTGATGTAAGCATGAGCCTCATCTCGTGGAAGCCAGATAAGTTATTAACTATGACTTGAAAGGTTAGATACTCAAATACATGTATAATAATTCTATGCTTTTGATAATCAATTTTCTACAACTTCAATATACTATTATTATATTTTTAAGATCGTATAGCATATTGTTGTATTATGTTTCGATAGGAGTAAACATGTTTCGCAGTCGGGCAGTCTCACATAATACCACACCATTCCAAAAACAGTGATTTTTTTTTAAAATTGTGTAGATACTCGATCTCATACCTGAATACATGTTTTATCACCCATCTTTAATGTTTCAGTTTACCCTTTGGGTTTAGATTCTTTTGATTGGTACCAATGTATCGTTATGAGTTCAGAAAACTTCCACCTATAGAATAGACCACCGTGAGATCTTTACGAGAAAAGGAGTGTGTTTGTCGGGGGGGGGGGGGTCTTCTTGTAACCACCCTCCGGTGGGAGAATTCGTATTGTAAGTGGTAGAGTAATTTCTTAGAGAGACCAGGTTGAAGATCCTGTTACCTTTGATCTTCTCAGAGTATTTATAGCCGAAGGGAAGGAGAACGACTGGTCCAGCTGTCCCTTTCAGTGGAACCTTCCAATTTTGTAGCGGTGCATGATAATAATTCTTGATTGGACGGACAACTAGCATACAGAGATATTCGTTGCTGGCATATAAAACACTGGCCTTTTGTTATTGGTCCATCGTACAATAATGGGCATTATGGGGAAAACTGTGATTGGTCTTTTCCTTCAGTGTTACGCGATGTCCCACCTGTTAAGCACAACATATCTTCAGCTTAACTCTTTGAGTTATTAAGTATAAAGTGTGTCTTCCGTGGAGGTTATGTCTTCTATGTGGATGTTACTCCGTTTCGCGGACGCTTGGCTTTGCCTTGTGGTGTTAGGCAGATGATTTTGTACCTTACCTCCACAAGTACCCCAATCAATTGTTTCTTCCGCGTTGAATCTAAGCGGATGGAATTTTGGACTTGTTTCTTTAGAAGTTTAAGCTATTGTTTATGTCCGCTGCCTATGGGGGTCATTTATTAAGGTAGACACCATGACTATAAAGTGGCGAGAACATAATTTCGAAACCCTATTTCTAGCTATTGTCTATTTCCGAAGTAGGGGCCGAAATTTCCCGTCGATGGTAGCACCGCAATGGATTCTACGACTGGCAAGCTGACTCTGTATGCCGACTTTTTCGGCCATGGAAACTTCTGTTTGCCTATCACTACCTTCCTTCACGACTTTTGTTGACTCTTGGCTTTCATATCACCAATGTTCATCCACCTGGGAAGATGCAAATACGCCATTTCGATTTTTGTTGTTTGACTCAAGGTTTGATATCCACTGTTGAGAAGTTCAAGGTCTTTTACAATCTTTACACGAATAGTAGTTGGTTTTGGTTCCACCTGTGAGATAAAGAAGTACCTTGTGTTGGGGAAGCTCCGTGGAGCTTGTTTGACTGGAAACAAAATGTTTTTTTCCACACGGATGCTATTCCTTTACCTATGTCTTATAGTGATCCTACTGAGAAGATTGATGACTTGGCTCTGATGGATTACAAGAACTAGTACTGTTACCAAACTTTGGATTCTCAGGTTACGCCCCTATTTTTTATTCAAGAGTCTGCTTTAGTTGATGTAAGCATGAGCCGCATCTCGTGGAAGCCAGATAAGTTATTATCTATGACTTGAAAGGTTAGATACTCAAATACATGTATAATAATTCTATGCTTTTGATAATCAATTTTCTGCAACTTCAATATACAATTATTATATTTTTAAGATCGTATAGCATATTGTTGTATTATGTTTCGATAGGGGTAAACATGCTTTCGTAGTCGGGCAGTCTCACATAATACCACACCCTTCCCAAAACAGTGATTTTTTTTTAAAATTGTGTAGATACTCGATCTCATACCTGAATACATGTTTTATCACCCATCTTTAATGTTTCAGTTTACCCTTTGGGCTTAGATTCTTTTGATTGGTACCAATGTATCGCTATGAGTTCAGAAAACTTCCACCTATAGAATAGACCACCGTGAGATCTTTACGAGAAAAGGAGTGTGTTTGTCGGGGGGGGGGGGGGGGGGGTCTTCTTGTAACCACCCTCCGGTGGGAGAATCCGTATTGTAAGTGGTAGAGTAATTTCTTAGAGAGACCAGGTTGAAGATCCTGTTACCTTTGATCTTCTCAGAGTATTTATAGCCGAAGGGAAGGAGAACGACTGGTCCAGCTGTCCCTTTCAGTGGAACCTTCCAATTTTGTAGCGGTGCATGACAATAATTCTTGATTGGACGGACAACTAGCATACAGAGATACTCGTTGCTGGCATATAAAACACTGGCCTTTTGTAATTGGTCCATCGTACAATCATGGGCATTATGGGGAAAACTGTGATTGGTCTTTTCCTTCAGTGTTACGCGATGTCCCACCTGTTAAGCACAACATATCTTCAGCTTAACTCTTTGAGTTATTTAGTATAAAGTGTGTCTTCCGTGGAGGTTATGTCTTCTATGTGGATGTTCTTCCGTTTCGCGGACGCTTGGCTTTGCCTTGTGGTGTTAGGAAGATGATTTTGTACCTTACCTCCACAAGTACCCCAATCAATTGTTTCTTCCGCGTTGAATCTAAGCGGATGGAATTTTGGACTTGTTTCTTTAGAAGTTTTAGCTATTGTTTATGTCCGCTGCCAATGGGGTCATTTATTAAGGTAGACACCATGACAATAAAGTGGCGAGAACATAATTTCGAAACCCTATTTCTAGCTATTGTCTATTTCCGAAGTAGGAGCCGAAATTTCCCGTCGATGGTAGCACCGCGATGGATTCTACGACTGGCAAGCTGACTCTGTATGCCGACTTTTTCGGCCATGGAAACTTCTGTTTGCCTATCACTACCTTCCTTCGCGACTTTTGTTGACTTATGGCTTACATATCACCAATGTTCATCCACCTGGGAAGATGCAAATACGCCATTTCGATTTTTGTTGTTTGACTCAAGGTTTGATATCCACTGTTGAGAAGTTCAAGGTCTTTTACAATCTTTACACGAATAGTAGTTGGTTTGGGTTCCACCTGTGAGATAAAGAAGTACCTTGTGTTGGGGAAGTTTCGTGGATCTTGTATGACTGGAAACCAAATGTTTTTTTAACACGGATGCTTTACCTATGTCTTACAGTGATCCTACTGAGAAGATTGATTACTTGGCTCTGATGGATTACAAGAACTAGTACTGTTACCAAACTTTGGATTCTCAGGTTACGCCCCCTATTTTTTATTCAAGAGTCTGCTTTAGTTGATGTAATCATGAGCCGCATCTCGTGGAAGCCAGATAAGTTATTAACTATGACTTGAAAGGTTAGATACTCAAATACATGTATAATAATTCTATGCTTTTGATAATCAATTTTCTACAACTTCAATATACTATTATTATATTTTTAAGATCGTATAGCATATTGTTGTGTTATGTTTCGATAGGGGTAAATATGCTTTCATAGTCGGGCAGTCTCACATAATACCACACCCTTCCCAAAACAGTGATTTTTTTTTTTAAAATTGTGTAGATACTCGATCTCATACCTGAATACATGTTTTATCACCCATCTTTAGTGTTTCAGTTTACCCTTTGGGTTTAGATTCTTTTGATTGGTACCAATGTATCGTTATGAGTTCAGAAAACTTCCACCTATAGAATAGACCACCGTGAGATCGTTACGAGAATAGGAGTGTGTTTGTCGGGGGGGGGGGGGGGTCTTCTTGTAACCACCCTCCGGTGGGAGAATCCGTGTTGTAAGTGGTAGAGTAATTTCTTAGAGAGACCAGGTTGAAGATCCTGTTACCTTTGATCTTCTCAGAGTATTTATAGCCGAAGGGAAGGAGAACGACTGGTCCAGCTGTCCCTTTCAGTGGAACCTTCCAATTTTGTAGCTGTGCATGATAATAATTCTTGATTGGACGGACAACTAGCATACAGAGATATTCGTTGCTGGCATATAAAACACTGGCCTTTTGTTATTGGTCCATCGTACAATCATGGGCATTATGGGGAAAACTGTGATTGGTCTTTTCCATCAGTGTTACGCGATGTCCCACCTGTTAAGCACAACATATCTTCAGCTTAACTCTTTGAGTTATTTAGTATAAGGTGTGTCTTCCGTGGAGGTTATGTCTTCTATGTGGATGTTCCTCCGTTTCGCGGACGCTTGGCTTTGCCTTGTGGTGTTAGGCAGATGATTTTGTACCTTACCTCCACAAGTACCCCAATCAATTGTTTCTTCCGCGTTGAATCTAAGTGGATGGAATTTTGGACTTGTTTCTTTAGAAGTTTTAGCTATTGTTTATGTCCGCTGCATATGGGGGTCATTTATTATGGTAGACACCATGACTATAAAGTGGCGAGAACATAATTTCAAAACCCTATTTCTAGCTATTGTCTTTCTCCGGAGTAGGAGCCGAAATTTCCTGTCGATGGTAGCACCGCGATGGATTCTACGACTGGTAAGCTGACTCTGTATGCCTACTTTTTCGGCCATGGAAACTTCTGTTTGCCTATCACTACCTTCCTTCGCGACTTTTGTTGACTTATGGATTACATATCACCAATGTTCATCCACTTGGGAAGATGCACATACGCCATTTCGATTTTTGTAGCTTGACTCAAGGTTTGATATCCACTGTTGAGAAGCTCAAGGTCTTTTACAATCTTTACACGAAAAGTAGTTGGTTTTGGTTCCACCTGTGAGATAAAGAAGTACCTTGTGTTGGGGAAGTTTCGTGGATCTTGTATGACTGGAAACCAAATGTTTTTTTTAACGCGGATGCTATTCCTTTACCTATGTCTTACAGTGATCCTACTGAGAAGATTGATTACTTGGCTCTGATGGATTACAAGAACTAGTACTGTTACCAAACTTTGGATTCTCAGGTAACGCCCCCTATTTTTTATTCAAGAATCTGCTTTAGTTGATGTAAGCATGAGCCGCATCTCGTGGAAGCCAGATAAGTTATTAACTATGACTTGAAAGGTTAGATACTCAAATACATGTATAATAATTCTATGCTTTTGATAATCAATTTTCTACAACTTCAATATACTATTATTATATTTTTAAGATCGTATAGCATATAGTTGTATTATGTTTCGACAGGGGTAAACATGTTTCGTAGTCGGGCAGTCTCACATAATACCACACCCTTCCCAAAACAGTGATTTTTTTTTAAATTGTGTAGATACTCGATCTCGTACCTGAATACATGTTTTATCACCCATCTTTAATGTTTCAGTTTACCCTTTGGGCTTAGATTCTTTTGATTGGTACCAATGTATCGCTATGAGTTCAGAAAACTTCCACCTATAGAATAGACCACCGTGACATCTTTACGACAAAAGGAGCGTGTTTGTCAGGGGGGGGTCTTCTTGTAACCACCCTCCGGTGGGAGAATCCGTATTGTAAGTGGTAGAGTAATTTCTTAGAGAGACCAGGTTGTCGATCCTGTTACCTTTGATCTTCTCAGAGTATTTATAGCCGAAGGGAAGGAGAACGACTGGTCCAGCTGTCCCTTTCAGTGGAACCTTCCAATTTTGTTGCGGTGCATGATAATAATTCTTGATTGGACGGCCAACTAGCATACAGAGATATTCGTTGCTGGCATATAAAACACTGGCCTTTTGTTATTGGTCCATCGTACAATCATGGGCATTATGGGGAAAACTGTGATTGGTCTTTTCCTTCAGTGTTACGCGATGTCCCACCTGTTAAGCACAACATATCTTCAGCTTAACTCTTTGAGTTATTTAGTATAAAGTGTGTCTTCCGTGGAGGTTATGTCTTCTATGTGGATGTTCCTCCGTTTAGCGGACGCTTGGCTTTGCCTTGTGGTGTTAGGAAGATGATTTTGTAACTTACCTCCACAAGTACCCCAATCAATTGTTTCTTTCGCGTTGAATCTAAGCGGATGGAATTTTGGACTTGTTTCTTTAGAAGTTTTAGCTATTGTTTATGTCCGCTGCCTATGGGGGTCATTTATTAAGGTAGACACCATGACAATAAAGTGGCGAGAACATAATTTCGAAACCCTATTTCTAGCTATTGTCTATTTCCGAAGTAGGAGCCGAAATTTCCCGTCGATGGTAGCACCGCGATGGATTCTACGACTGGCAAACTGACTCTGTATGCCGACTTTTTCGGCCATGGAAACTTCTGTTTGCCTATCACTACCTTCCTTCGCGACTTTTGTTGACTTATGGCTTACATATCACCAATGTTCATCCACCTGGGAAGATGCAAATACGCCATTTCGATTTTTGTTGTTTGACTCAAGGTTTGATATCCACTGTTGAAAAGTTCAAGGTCTTCTACAATCTTTACACGAATAGTAGTTGGTTTGGGTTCCACCTGTGAGATAAAGAAGTACCTTGTGTTGGGGAAGTTTCGTGGATCTTGTATGACTGGAAACCAAATGTTTTTTTAACACGGATGCTATTCCTTTACCTATGTCTTACAGTGATCCTACTGAGAAGATTGATTACTTGGCTCTGATGGATTACAAGAACTAGTACTGTTACCAAACTTTGGATTCTCAGGTTACGCCCCCTATTTGTAGGTTCCTGGAAGGATCGTACACGGGATGTCGCTAACAACGCAGGTGCGGAATCCCTGCGTAGGTAGATACGAGTGTAGAATATGTAGAGATCGAACACACAAGCAATAAACCAACCACGTTATATTGATAACAAACACGTGACCCGAGGTCACTGTTACAGACAATGACTCGTAACTCGTTTACTGAACAACTGAAACAAAACCCTAAAATGACCAACACAAACTGTTTCGCTGAAACAGTATATAAACACGACAACTTCGCCATAGGCGAAGTTGTCAATAACTTCGCTGATTCAACAAGTTCGCCATAGCGAACTTGTTGACAACTTCGCGTATTACACAAATAAACATAATCAAAACATAATTGCATTACAGACTCGATTACAAATGCTAGACTATGAACTACTGACACACATGTACCAACAGACTCCCCCTTGGCAGTAGCTTCATATCTTGATCTTCAAATCTTGAGTCTTGTAATCTTGCATCTTTATGCATGCGCCCCTTCTCTAACACATACCGACACCACCCGTTGATATTTCCTAGCTTGATCCTTCCAAGCAGGAATGTAGAAGATCTTCTTCTCGTTGAGCACTTTCAGATTAGCCTTCGATAGATTAACAAGATGCATCGGGTCGTAAACCCGAAGTACTTCTTGTTCATCCTCATCTTCCATTACCGCCTCAGCTGTCTCACAATCCACGTACCACCATTTTAGATCTTTGAGCACGTCCTTGTGCATGAACTTCATCGGTACTTCTTTAAGACACCGGATCGATTTGTATTTCATGACCATCCAAGGTTTTCCATCAACTCTCAGACCTCTATCCTTGTCTTCGACAAGTTTTCCCTTTTGTGGTTTCAGTAGCTCAAACTTTTTCTCTTTAACGCACTCTTTCCACACGATCTTCGCAATGATTCTAGCCATGTTGTCTTCACTTCTGTTTATCAATCCCAATCTGGCTAAATCTTTTACTTCACATTCTGGCAGTGTGTTTAGAGATCTCAACTTTCTCTGGAAGTACTGAATGCCATCGTATCTCTTGATCACGAAGAGCCGCAGCTGCTCGTCGTATAACCAGCAGATAATACCTTTCTTGGCTTCCGCGTATCCCTTAATATTGTAACTTTTTCTGAACATCTTAGGGACCGCCGGCTTCTTCGTCTTTACGAACCAGTGGGCACAACCCTCCTTCCATTTCGGTTGTTCCTCCCACTCAGCATCTTCCTCCGCGTTCTCATCACCCAAACCTGGTCTCTCAACCTCCGGAATCTCGTGTTCCACGGAGTCATCTACAATCTCACCTTCTTCTAACACGTTTTCAACCGTAATCTGCTCTCCAATCCTCTCGATCTCATCAACTGGCAGCACATCATCTTCCATCATAAACTCATCATCCTCCTCATCCAACTCTTTCAATGCGTCGATAACATCTTCAACATCAGCATCATCATCAACTGCTACCACGTCGTCACCAGCTGCATTTGTAGACTCCCCCTCAGCTGTGGAAGCCCCAAGAGCCTGAGAGGTTCTTGGCAGCTCACCACCTGCACCTTCCGGTGCATTGGGATCATCGTCATGATCTTCTCTCCGTTTCATCCTCAACTCATCACCCCTACACGTCTTCTCCCCCTGAGATGCCAAGAATGCCTTGAAGGCATCTATTACTTTTCCGTGTTCAACCAGGAGGACTGATTGTAGTCGATTGGATTCCACTAGGCTCTGAATGGTCTTTGTCTGATCAGCAACAATCTGCTCTAGTGATGTAATCCTCTCGGAATCTGAAGTAGGCGTTGGAGTTGGCGGGACATCAACAGCAGAAGTGACCGCAGGTGGTACACTTGGTAACCCTGCAGTAGTAGTGATGGTCGACTCCACAAATCGTGCAACTACCACCGGTGGATTAAGCGATTGGGGTGGTAGGGACACAATTGCTGGGGCCGACGTCTCGACAGCAGTAACCTGTGCTGTAGTAGGAATAAGAGACATACCAGACAAGGCAGGTGGAGCAAAACGTACCAGCCTTGAAGATTCTCCAGCTCCCGAACCCATACCTGTCTGTTCTCTTCTTGAACGTCTGAGCACAATCTGCACTGCCTCCTCTTCATCAATTTCGTCCTCATCCTCGTCTACAGTTCTCGGCCTCTTTCCCGTAGTTCTCTCCCGAGACACCATAAGTCGTCTCGCTTCAGCAAACGTTTCGTCTAGATCGGAGTCAGCTACCGAAGTAACTGCTCTAGTAACATCCACAAACTGAGGACCCGAGACATCCATATCAAACACACCATGTACGCCAAAGGCAGCATTAAGATCAACGTCTTCAGCAGTAGACACAGCAGGAGATACCGCAGCTGGCACAGCAGCAGAGGCAACAGTAGATACAACAGGCGCAGCTGATACAGCATGTGGTGCTGCCGCCTGATGTGGTTGCGGGTCTCTGAACTCGTCCCCTCCTGCAGGAACATACGCCGGATTGATGAGATACCCGAATAATGGAGTATGCCTGGGACGCAGCTCAGGCTTGCTACGAGTGCTCGAAGTGCGGCACTGAGCAAAGATACGTTTCGTCACGCATTCGACGTATCTAATCGGGCGTCTCTGCGGTAGCGACGGAGCGACATGATTCAAAATCATTTGTAAGAAACGAGGATACATAGTGAATCGCTCGCGCGCCACAGCCCTTCTCTGACGATCGATCTCGTAGAATATTAGCTGACTAAAAGAATATCTGCGGTTGTAAGTCAGCGCTATCATGGCCGACTGCATCGTCGCGCCCATCCCATATGTTCCTGCCTTCCTGCCGGACATGCATACAATCAATACATGCATCAGGAAGCGCCACTGATCCAGCAGAAACCCTTACCTCCTCTGCGAGTCCCCCAGCGGACCCGAATAACCCATCCTCAAATAAGCTCCATCACGGAAAGGAGCTACGAACTTCGTTGGGTCATCTCTTGTTTCTTCACCGAACTGCAGAGCCAACCGTATGTCTTCCGAGGAAAACTGTATGTTATGACCATTTACGGTTGCTCGCATCACCGGAGGCTCAGGCCTGCAATCATAGTACACTGTCTGCCAAAAGTCTTCAATGTTAGGCAGAGAAATGGGCGGTGTATTTGTGAGCGCGTGAAAGACTCTTGATCGCAGGAGAAACGTGATAATCTCCCTGTAGTCTTCTACGCCTCGTGCGTCTGGATCTAAAGTGATGTACTGGTTATGGGCTGGAAAGAATTGTCGTTGATCATCACCGTCGTCACCACCAGCACCTCCAACAGCAGCCATATCTGCACAAAACAAAACAAGTTAGACAGTTTGTAAGCAACCCACAAGTTCGCTTTGTACCACGTGCGAAGTTGTGATTAAACCTGTACAGGCGAACTTATTGGTGAGGCGAAGTTGGGAACAACTTCGCTTCAACTGTAAGTTTGTAAAAAACTGTTAAGTAAATTGGTATAGGCGAAGTTGATGATAACTTCGCCTTATCACAACATCGCCACAGGCGAAATTGAGTTCAAGGCGAAGTTACGGATAACTTCGCCACAGGCGAAATTAATCTCCTGGCGAAGTTGTGGATAACTTCGCCTAAACCTTAACTTCGCCTGAATCTGAAATGGCGACTGTTCAGATTCAAAAGGCATAGATCCGATGTTTTCGGACCGATTTGACGATACAGCAATGAAGAACAACATATCGTAATGGTGTTAAGATGTAAAGCTCGTCCATGAACACGTAACGTAAGGTTGAAAAACTTGGTTTTGAAGGTTCGACGACCCGAGGTCTCGAACCGGGTAAAACTATAACGAACGAGTAAGTTTGGATGATATTGACAACACATACCACGAGTATAGTAGAAACTAGAAACACAAGATCGAAAACGAATGGTAAAACGAGATCGCCGGAAAAATTAATTATAAGTTCGCCGGTAAATTGAAAATAATGAACTGGTACTGTATCAAAAGCCTTATATAGGGCAGAGTTGGGTCAGGCGAAGTTACTCCTAACTTCGCCTAGGCGAAGTTAAGCACAACTTCGCCGAATTCAACAACTTCGCCCGTAATTTTCAAAATCAACCCTTTAAGTATGAAGAATCTTGCACTAACATTAGAAGCTTCCAAAAAGAGTTAAACAAAAATGATCATGTCCAAGTAACCAGTTATAAGATAATACCACTACAAAAAAAGAAAAACTTATAAAAAATTTAACGAAATAAGGGATCAAATTTCAGTCTAGTCAGGGGCCACTATGTTTTTAGAAAAGATCCCAACAGGAATCATACTAACTATGTGACTGTCACTTGGATCCGTGTTTAGCTGTATTATGACATAGAGAAACAGGTTGTAAGCATGTAAATAACTTAAATGGTTTTCATCGTTTCTGTGATACGGATTAAGGTTCAGTTAAGCTCAAAATTTTAAGTGGGCAACAACTCAGAGATAATGATGTCTTTTATCTATTCTCAAAGCGTATTTGGCTATACCCAAGTCACCCCGAGTTGACTTCGACCCATAGTGTCTGATTAACTTGTATATACTCGTTGTCTGCTTCCCGTTCTCTTCTTACTCCAGAATTGAGAAGTCTTGATTGTTACTATGTCTCATAAGTACCAAAAAAAAAAAATATTCATGTATAATAATAATTTTTTTTTTTTTTTAACCAAACATTCTTATTGACTTCGGAGTACTAAACCACTGCAAGTCCCGAATCTGGATCACTGCAGTGTCTTGATATGCTTCCTTCACGGGAATCAGAACACTCACGGGCTCGTGTATGACTGGGTAGTTGCTTTTCTGCCTATCCTTCGAAAAGATATGTATGAAGACATACAAAACTCTTAAGGAGTTTCCACGTAAATTCGAGTAGTTTAAGTTAGTATCACATACACTTTTACGCACCATAAAAATTACCATGACATACAATGACTGTTCTAAAGCCTTTTAAGCCTAATAACTTCACTAGTTAAGCACACACAATCAGTATATATATCATTTTCCAAGGTTGGATCAATTTCCTGTTAAACACAGCAAAGAACTTCTTACGAAGTATTAGACTTGAAAAGTAATTTCATATCCCCATAAAATTGTGATTTCAATCGCCCCGATCACGTCTAAGTCGTCAGGTAAACGGCAATCCTGAAGATCCAATGGATCAACTGGACCGACCACATACAAGTATGTGTCCTTCTTACTAAGAATGACCGACTAATTTTCAGCAACTGAAAGAACACACGTCATAACTGCCCCGGTCACTTTCAGTCTTCCAGTTAATGGCTAACCTCATTCTCTAAGTCGAAACGAGGACCAAAACATATTCGAGGATATGTCCATCAAACTGAGGTAACCGACTAATTTTAAGCAATAATGACACAGTTTTTTTTTTTTTTTTTTTTAAACCAAACACAAAGGCATGGTTTCTCGGGATTGATCATCCCGTTCAGCTCAATTAGGTTTTGAAATCTGGATTTATCAAACGCTTTTGTAAACAAGTCAGCAAAATTTTCAAGTGTATCAACTTTTTCGATCTTGATCAGTTTCTTCTCAGCACAATCCCGTATGAAGTGATGACGAATGTCAATATGCTTAGTTTTACTGTGCTTCACGGGATTGTTAATTACTGAGATGGCGGCAGTGTTATCAATTAAAATAGGAGTGAGTAAGAAATTCAGACCATAGTCGCGTAATTGTTGCTGAATCCACAAAACCTGAGAGCAGCAGTTGGATGCTGCCATGTATTCAGCTTCGCATGTTGAAATTGCTACTGATGTCTGTTTCTTGCACTGCCAGGAAACTAATCTTCCTCCATGAAACTGACAGCCTCCTGTTGTTGACTTCCGACTCTGATTGCATCCCCCATAATCAGAATCTGTATATGCCACCAGTTCAACGTCTCCTCCCTTTGGGTACCACAACCCTAGTTTCGGCTTGCCCTTGAGATACCGTAGTACCCTCTTTGCACCTTTCAGATGAGATTCTTTCGGATTTGCCTGAAAACGTGCACAAAGACAAACAGCAAACATTATATCAGGCCTAGAAGCGGTTAAATACATTAATGAACCTATTATCGCCCGATACAGAGTTGGGTCCACATCTGCGTCACCATCTGATTCAGCACCCAATTTGTGATTGACGCAGATTGGAGTGTCATATGGAGAGCTGTCCTCCATCTTGAATCTTTTCAGCACATCATGAACGTACTTCGTTTGATGAATGAACATCCCGTCCTTCTTCTGATCAACCTGCAATCCTAGAAAGAAAGTTAGTTCACCCATAGCACTCATCTCGAATCGTTTCTTCATGACAGCTTCAAAATCCTGACACATGGAAACTCTTGATGCAGCAAAAATGATATCATCCACGTAGACTTGAACCAGTAGGAAGTCACATCCTTCTCTCTTTACAAACAACGTACTGTCAATCAATCCCCTTTCAAAACCATTTTCCAGCAAGTAGTCCGATAACGTTGAATACCAGGCACGAGGTGCCTGATGTAACCCATATAACGCCTTGCTCAACCTGTATACGTGATCAGGAAAGTCTGGGTCAGGAAAACCCGGAGGTTGCTCAACATACACAACCTCATCAACTTTCCCATTTAGAAACGCGCTCTTCACATCCAACTGAAATACCTTCATCTTTTTAAATGCAGCAAACGCCAAAAACAATCGAATCGCTTCTAACCGGGCAACAGGAGCGAACACCTCATTGTAATCAATACCCTCTTGCTGATTAAAACCTTTAACAACCAGCCTCGCCTTATTTCTTACGATAATTCCCTTATCATCTCTCTTACACTTGAACACCCATTTTGTGCCTATAGCGTTCACATTCCTTGGTTTTTCAACCAAAGTCCAAACTTCCATTTTCTCGAACTGAGCCAACTCTTCTTGCATGGCTTCGACCCATGAGCTGTCCTTTAAAGCCATTTGATAATTCTTTGGTTCAATTTGGCTTATAAAGCAGGAGTACAAACATTCGTTCAGTATACCCGTTTCCTTAATGCTTGTATAAACACAGGTGTGCTCATTCAAGCTACTTCTGGTTTGTACACCGGAGGACACATCACCTATAATATTCTCCAATGGGTGATCTTTGTGAATTCTCGTGGTCGGAACAGCACCGACATGCAAATTATCTTCCAAATTTGAAGAGATCTCATCTATGGTTGTTTCTGGCTGAGAGTGAAAAGGATTAATAAATTCTTCTTCAGTTGAGGCCGCTGGGGTATCGATAGGGTTTGATGTGGAAGGTTGAGATTTCTCAACCATCTGATGTTGCAATAGATTCTCTTCCTCATCAAGTATCATCTTCGTCACAGCTCTTTCGTCTTCTTCAGAAATTTCCAAATCAGGTACGTTAAACGACTTAAAAAGTTTAACATAGTCGAAAAGCTCAGCAGGTCCATTGCTTGGTTTTGGCGGTTGGTAACTAGTAATGTCGGTGTTACAAACCACCTCCACCTTGCAAGTCGACGTATTGAAGACCCGTCTGTTGGGAGTCCCAACAACATAACCGACTAGGATTCCCTCATCGGCTACTTCACCAAATTTCGAGTTAGTCTTCAAAATCGAACAAGGAGACCCAAATGGTTCAAGACCGCACAAGTTGGGCTTCCTTCCGTGCATAAGCTCATAACAAGTTTTTCCAAGTCTCTTAACGGTTAACACCCTATTCAGAACATAGCAGGCTGTAGCAACTGCTTCAGCCCAGAACATCACAGGAAGCTTCGAGTCTGCCAGCATAGTTCTGGCTCCTTCAATTAACGTTCGGTTCTTCCTTTCAGCCACTCCATTCTGTTGTGGAGTATACGGAGCGCTGTATTGATGTTCAATTCCCTTCTGAAGACAGAAGATTTCCATTTCAAAGTTCTTGAACTCGGTCCCATTGTCGCTTCTGATGTATTTAACTGATTTACTCATGACGTTCTCAACTTTTGTAATTAGATTCTTCACCATCTGAGTTGTCTCGTCTTTTGTTTTCAGAAAATATACCCACGAGTATCGCGAGTAGTCATCAGTTATCACCAAGCAGTAAGAGGTACCTCCTAGACTTTGTACATTCACGGGACCGAAGAGATCCATATGAAGTAGTTCTAGAGTACCGGCAATTGAGTTAATCTTCTTGGTGAGATGGGATTTCTTGTGTTGCTTTCCCTTCTTGCATGCTATACATTTGTCTTCAAAGTTAAAACTTTTTAAGGGAACGCCCATCACAAGCCCATTTTTGACAATGAAGTTCATCTTCCGAAGATGAATATGTCCCATTCTCCTGTGCCACAATTCTGATTCTGATTCGCTTGCTTTTGTCATTAAACAAGATTCTCCGGTGGCCATTTCAGTAGACCTCATGTCCATCACATATGTATTCGTTTCACGTGGAGCTTTCATTACTATCCATTCGTCTGGTATCTGAAAACCAGGCTTCAATACTATCGCTTCATTCTTCGTGAAATGGACAGTGTAATCTTTATCACAAATCTGCGACACACTCAGCAGATTATGCTTTAACTCCTCCACAAAGTTTACATTCTCAAGTGTCATTCTCCCATTCGACACAGTTCCTCTACCGGTAATCCTTCCTCCGCTCTCACCAGCAAAACTAACTCTTGCTCCCTGAACAGGTTTTAAATCTTGCAACAAGTGTTTGTTGCCCGTCATGTGCCGGGAACAACCGCTATCTACAATCCAAAGATTGTTGGCAGCCCTGTTCAACTGTTCCTGCACAATAAAACAAAGAGTTAGAATCTTGGGACCCAAGACCAATTGGTCTTGGATCGATACGTCCCGTACCCTGGCTTTCTCAAGTTAGCATCAGGATAATTTCTGTAAGTCCTGTTAGGGAATCTCCCTGCAGATTGAGTGTAATGCCTTCCAAACCTTTGAGAATTGAAAGTGTTATATCTTGTGGTTTGGTTGTAAAACTGAGGTTTGTTTTTATGAAAACTTGAATTCGTTACATTTTGGCATTTTTTAAAGTTTTCATTTTTAGCAGTAACAAAATGACGCTTATACTCAGTTTTATTTGGCTTCACACCTCTGAATCTCGGCTCCAGAGGGCAATCTGCAACTAAATGCCCTAATTTGTTACATCTAAAGCAACACCGACTCTCCATTTTCTTGTCAAATGTTGGTTTGGATGTAGAGGCAGTGTTACCAGCCGTTCGTCTCACATAAGGTGGGACGTACAGATTGAGTAGAGAACTCTTTTTAGAAACTTTATTTTTATCTCCATCGGTGGGTAACCCTACCTTCTCTTTTGTCTGACCAGATTCGGACAACTTATCCGAATCCGATGAGACTGGACTCGAAACAGAAATATTCACATTAGAAACAGGCGAACTTGTTTCGCCACAGCTAACACTTGGTTTTACACTTATAATCTTGATTGGAGTTGTCTGAGGAACTTCGAAATCAACAGATTTCTGAACACTCGGATTATAAGTATAGTTGTGGTTAAAGGGTGGTGGAACTTCGTTATATCCGATTCCTCCCCTCTTTGCAGAGGTACCTTGATCACTCACGAGGTGATCAAGGATTGCCGAGGAATTCCTGAACTGCTCAAGTTTGCGGTTCAGTTCCACCACCTTTACCTGGTGGTCAGCAATCTGTTTATCCCGATCAGCAATCACTTTAGTTTTTTCCTCCAAAACTTCATAACTAAGATCAATTATTTCAATTTTCTCAGCAAGTTTAAGCTTTAAGCTTTGAATGTCTTTTTCACATGCTTTTATTTTAATTTTATAACTTGTTTCTCTTGCTTTCGTAAAATGGTGATCTTCTTTAATAGTTTTAAAATCAGCATCTAAACGGACGTACTGATCAGTTATCGTAGTGAGTTGCTCAGACAAATTCTCACAACTAGTACAAATATTCTTAGTACTTACCTCGGAGCGATTATCCTTGTCATCTGCCATGAAAGCGGTTTCTTCTTCATTAGCTTTCTCATTTCCAACAACCTTCTCACATTCTTCAACTTCAGACTCAGCCATGTTCGCTTGCTCACCAGAACCACTTGAATGCGGGTTCCAGTTGTACTCACCAGCTTCTCTGGTCAACATGGCGTTAATCTCTCTGTTAACTCCAGAGTGTTGTGTAGGCCGACCTTGTCCTCGTTCAACCCTCTCATTTCTGCATTCCTTGGCAAAGTGCCCGTACTGTTGACAATTATAGCACCTTACCTTGGATTTGTCGAACCCGGGCCTACCACCAACAAACTTTCTCCCAGTTTTGTTCATAAACCGTTTTACACGCCTCACAATCATTGCCATTTGCCATTGCAAATCCATCTCCTCCAGATCATCAGCATCGATCTGGTCGTAGTCCTCATCCAGTACAGCAGGGTCCACAATCTTCCCCTGGATGTAGTTTTCGTAGGAAGCAATAAATGATGCATAGACTGCAAGTTGCTCTTCAGCAGATTTTACACTCATAGGCATCTTGGAATAATTATTGCTTGAGGCATTTGCAGAAAAACCACTTGAGGATGCTTGAGGCTTTGAAGTACTTGATCCTCCAGCAACGAAACAGACATCACCATTCGAGTTTACAGAAACGTTTCCATCATGAGACGAGTCAGACCCTGACTCCCCTTTTGAGTAATAAGCAGCAGATTCAGGCCTCGAACTTGAGCCTGAGTTAACCTTTGCACCATACATACCAGGGTCTTGTATCTGATCTGTTGGTGTTTCTTTTCGAACCATATTAAGCTCATAAGTTCTGAGCTTGTTTACTGCCGTTTCAAGATCATAATTAGGAAAGTCTCTGTCTTCCCTCATAAGAACGGTGTACATTTCCCATTTCGGTGGGAGAGCGTCGAGAAGCTTTTCAACAATCTCTTCTTCTCGGTAAGCAATCGAATAATTGCTAAGCTCTGTCATTAGATGATAGTATCTGGTGATAATATCATCCAGTGATTCGTTCTTCAAAAATTTGAAGACGGAGAACTGGGTCTTTAAGAGTTTGATCTTTGATGCACGGATACCCACATTCCCCTCGAATCTATTTTCAAGAGCATCCCAAAGCTCTCTCGCAGAAGTGTACTTTCGGAACGTATGGAGAACCTCTTGAGGAAGTGCCATTGTTATCGCAGCATGGGCCTTGCTTTCGGCCTCGTACATTTTCTTTTCTTCGTCCTCCATTTTGCTGTACTTCTTAACCACGTCACGGCCTTCGTATTGCATAGTTGGAGGGATATATCCATCCTGGATGCACACCCACATTTTGGCATCCTGGTATTTAATGTATTGGATGAATCTATCTTTCCATGCCACGAAGTCAGTTCCTTTCATCAACCTCGGGGCCTTAGTGGCTGACCCCGCTTCTACTTCCATCTTGACCAAATCGGAGATGTTAATTGACGACATCCTTGCGAAAACCTGAAAAACCTGAAAATACAAAAAAAATATTAAAACAGCTCAGTAGGCGAAGTTAAGAATAACTTCGCTTGAAAGTTAACTTCGCTGAACAGAGAACTTCGCTGGGTCTTAAATTCGCTTAGAATGAGCGTACTTAGGAGATAAGCGAACTTGGGTGGAAAGCGAAGTTGCGGATAACTTCGCTAAGGCGAACTTATGAGGTAAGCGAAGTTGTGGTTAACTTCGCTAATCCTTATATCTTCGCCGAAACCCTAATTCCAGTGACGGCAACTTCGCCTGAAGAATGGTAACTTCGCCCGAAGAACGGTAACTTCGCCCGATGAACAAGGAAACTGTTCAGATCTGTTTTCGTCAATCCAGCAGTTTCCGATCAATGCAATGGCTTGAAAATGACTGTCAAGCACGAGCAAAACACAATCCCAACAAAAACACGTCCCGCGAATAGGTCAAACGAGACGTTTTCTACACCTGCGTGAAATCCCGAACCTCACAATCGAGCCGATGGCTCTGATACCAATTGTAGGTTCCTGGATGGATCGTACACGGGATGTCGCTAACAACGCAGGTGCGGAATCCCTGCGTAGGTAGATACGAGTGTAGAATATGTAGAGATCGAACACACAAGCAATAAACCAACCACGTTATATTGATAACAAACACGTGACCCGAGGTCACTGTTACAGACAATGACTCGTAACTCGTTTACTGAACAACTGAAACAAAACCCTAAAACGACCAACACAAACTGTTTCGCTGAAACAGTATATAAACACGACAACTTCGCCATAGGCGAAGTTGTCAATAACTTCGCTGATTCAACAAGTTCGCCATAGCGAACTTGTTGACAACTTCGCGTATTACACAAATAAACATAATCAAAACATAATTGCATTACAGACTCGATTACAAATGCTAGACTATGAACTACTGACACACATGTACCAACACTATTTTTTATTCAAGAGTATGCTTTAGTTGATGTAAGCATGAGCCGCATCTCGTGGAAGCCAGATAAGTTATTATCTATGACTTGAAATGTTAGATACTCAAATACATGTATAATAATTCTATGCTTTTGATAATCAATTTTCTACAACTTCAATATACTATTATTATATTTTAAAGATCGTATAGCATATTGTTGTATTATGTTTCGATAGGGGTAAACATGCTTTCGTAGTCGGGCAGTCTCACATAATACCACACCCTTCCCAAAACAGTGATTTTTTTAAAAAATTGTGTAGATACTCGATCTCATACCTGAATACATGTTTTATCACCCATCTTTAATGTTTCAGTTTACCCTTTGGGTTTAGATTCTTTTGATTGGTACCAATTTATCGGTATGAGTTCAGAAAACTTCCTCCTATAGAATAGACCACCGTGAGATCGTTACGAGAATAGGAGTGTGTTTGTCGGGGGGGGGGGGGTCTTCTTGTAACCACCCTCCGGTGGGAGAATTCGTATTGTAAGTGGTAGAGTAATTTCTTAGAGAGACTAGGTTGAAGATCCTGTTACCTTTGATCTTTTCAGAGTATTTATAGCCGAAGGGAAGGAGAACGACTGGTCCAGCTGTCCCTTTCAGTGGAACCTTCCAATTTTGTAGCTGTGCATGATAATAATTCTTGATTGGACGAACAACTAGCATACAGAGATATTCGTTGCTGGCATATAAAACACTGGCCTTTTGTTATTGGTCCATCGTACAATCATGGGCATTATGGGGAAAACTGTGATTGGTCTATTCCTTCACTGTTACGCGATGTCCCACCTGTTAAGCACAACATATCTTCAGCTTAACTCTTTGAGTTATTTAGTATAAAGCGTGTCTTCCGTGGAGGTTATGTCTTCTATGTGGATGTTCCTCCGTTTCGCGGACGCTTGGCTTTGCCTTGTGGTGTTAGGCAGATGATTTTGTACCTTACCTCCACAAGTACCCCAATCAATTGTTTCTTCCGCGTTGAATCTAAGCGGATGGAATTTTGGACTTGTTTCTTTAGAAGTTTTAGCTATTGTTTATGTCCGCTGCCTATGGGGGTCATTTATTAAGGTAGACACCATGACTATAAAGTGGCGAGAACATAATTTCGAAACCCTAATTCTAGCTATTGTCTTTCTCCGGAGTAGGAGCCGAAATTTCCCGTCGATGGAAGCACCGCAATGGATTCTACGACTGGCAAGCTGACTCTGTATGCCTACTTTTTCGGCCATGGAAACTTCTGTTTGCCTATCACTACCTTCCTTCGTGACTTTTGTTGACTTATGGATTACATATCACCAATGTTCATCCCCCTGGGAAGATGCACATACGCCATTTCGATTTTTGTAGCTTGACTCAAGGTTTGATATCCACTGTTGAGAAGTTCAAGGTCTTTTACAATCTTTACACGAAAAGTAGTTGGTTTTGGTTCCACCTGTGAGATAAAGAAGTACCTTGTGTTGGGGAAGTTTCGTGGATCTTGTATGACTGGAAACCAAATGCTTTTTTTTTAACACGGATGCTATTCCTTTACCTATGTCTTACAGTGATCCTACTGAGAATATTGATTACTTGGCTCTGATGGATTACAAGAACTAGTACTGTTACCAAACTTTGGATTCTCAGGTTACGCCCCCTATTTTTTATTCAAGAGTCTGCTTTAGTTGATGTAAGCATGAGCCGCATCTCGTGGAAGCCAGATAAGTTATTAACTATGACTTGAAAGGTTAGATACTCAAATACATGTATAATAATTCTATGCTTTTGATAATCAATTTTCTACAACTTCAATATACTATTATTATATTTTTAAGATCGTATAGCATATTGTCGTATTATGTTTCGATAGGGGTAAACATGTTTCGTAGTCGGGCAGTCTCACATAATACCACACCCTTCCCAAAACAGTGATTTTTTTTAAATTGTGTAGATACTCGATCTCATACCTGAATACATGTTTTATCACCCATCTTTAATGTTTCAGTTTACCCTTTGGGTTTAGATTCTTTTGATTGGTACCAATGTATCGTTATGAGTTCAGAAAACTTCCACCTATAGAATAGACCACCATGAGATCTTTACGAGAAAAGGAGTGTGTTTGTCGGGGGGGGGGGGGGGTCTTCTTGTAACCACCCTCCGGTGGGAGAATCCGTATTGTAAGTGGTAGAGTAATTTCTTAGAGAGACCAGGTTGAAGATCCTGTTACCTTTGATCTTCTCAGAGTATTTATAGCCGAAGGGAAGGAGAACGACTGGTCCAGCTGTCCCTTTCAGTGGAACCTTCCAATTTTGTAGCGGTGCATGATAATAATTCTTGATTGGACGGACAACTAGCATACAGAGATATTCGTTGCTGGCATATAAAACACTGGCCTTTTGTTATTGGTCCATCGTACAATCATGGGCATTATGGGGAAAACTGTGATTGGTCTTTTCCTTCAGTGTTACGCGATGTCCCACCTGTTAAGCACAACATATCTTCAGCTTAACTCTTTGAGTTATTTAGTATAAAGTGTGTCTTCCGTGGAGGTTATGTCTTCTATGTGGATGTTCCTCCGTTTCGCGGACGCTTGGCTTTGCCTTGTGGTGTTAGGAAGATGATTTTGTACCTTACCTCCACAAGTACCCCAATCAATTGTTTCTTCCGCGTTGAATCTATGCGGATGGAATTTTGGACTTGTTTCTTTAGAAGTTTAACTATTGTTTATGTCCGCTGCCTATGGGGGTCATTTATTAAGGTAGACACCATGACAATAAAGTGGCGAGAACATAATTTCGAAACCCTATTTCTAGCTATTGTCTATTTCCGAAGTAGGAGCCGAAATTTCCCGTCGATGGTAGCACCGCGATGGATTCTACGACTGGCAAGCTGACTCTGTATGCCGACTTTTTCTGCCATGGAAACTTCTGTTTGCCTATCACTACCTTCCTTCGCAACTTTTGTTGACTTATGGCTTACATATCACCAATGTTCATCCACCTGGGAAGATGCAAATACGCCATTTCGATTTTTGTTGTTTGACACAAGGTTTGATATCCACTGTTGAGAAGTTCAAGGTCTTCTACAATCTTTACACGAATAGTAGTTGGTTTGGGTTCCACCTGTGAGATAAAGAAGTACCTTGTGTTGGGGAAGTTTCGTGGATCTTGTATGACTGGAAACCAAATGTTTTTTTTAACACGGATGCTATTCCTTTACCTATGTCTTACAGTGATCCTACTGAGAAGATTGATTACTTGGCTCTGATGGATTACAAGAACTAGTACTGTTACCAAACTTTGGATTCTCAGGTTACGCCCCCTATTTTTTATTCAAGAGTCTGCTTTAGTTGATTTAAGCATGAGCCGCATCTCGTGGAAGCCAGATAAGTTATTATCTATGACTTGAAAGGTTAGATACTCAAATACATGTATAATAATTCTATGCTTTTGATAATCAATTTTCTACAACTTCAATATACTATTATCATATTTTAAAGATCGTATAGCATATTGTTGTATTACGTTTCGATAGGGGTAAACATTCTTTCGTAGTCGGGCAGTCTCACATAATACCACACCCTTCCCAAAACAGTGATTTTTTTAAAAAATTGTGTAGATACTCGATCTCATACCTGAATACATGTTTTATCACCCATCTTTAATGTTTCAGTTTACCCTTTGGGTTTAGATTCTTTTGATTGGTACCAATGTATCGTTATGAGTTCAGAAAACTTCCACCTATAGAATAGACCACCGTGAGATCGTTACGAGAATAGGAGTGTGTTTGTCGGGGGGGGGGGGGGTCTTCTTGTAACCACCCTCCGGTGGGAGAATTCGTATTGTAAGTGGTAGTGTAATTTCTTAGAGAGACCAGGTTGAAGATCCTGTTACCTTTGATCTTCTCAGAGTATTTATAGCCGAAGGGAAGAAGAACGACTGGTCCAGCTGTCCCTTTCAGTGGAACCTTCCAATTTTGTAGCTGTGCATGATAATAATTCTTGATTGGATGGACAACTAGCATACAGAGATATTCGTTGCTGATATATAAAACATTAGCCTTTTGTTATTGGTCCATCGTACAATCATGGGCATTATGGGGAAAACTGTGATTGGTCTTTTCCTTCAGTGTTACGCGACGTCCCACCTGTTAAGCACAACATATCTTCAGCTTAACTCTTTGAGTTATTTAGTATAAGGTGTGTCTTCCGTTGAGGTTATGTCTTCTATGTGGATGTTCCTCCGTTTCGCGGACGCTTGGCTTTGCCTTGTGGTGTTAGGCAGATGATTTTGTACCTTACCTCCACAAGTACCCCAATCAATTGTTTCTTCCGCGTTGAATCTAAGCGGATGGAATTTTGGACTTGTTTCTTTAGAAGTTTTAGCTATTGTTTATGTCCGCTGCCTATGGGGGTCATTTATTAAGGTAGACACCATGACTATAAAGTGGCGAGAACATAATTTCGAAACCCTATTTCTAGCTATTGTCTTTCTCCGGAGTAGGAGCCGAAATTTCCCGTCGATTGTAGCACCGCGATGGATTCTACGACTGGCAAGCTGACTCTGTATGCCTACTTTTTCGGCCATGGAAACTTCTGTTTGCCTATCACTACCTTCCTTCGCGACTTTTGTTGACTTATGGATTACATATCACCAATGTTCATCCACCTGGGAAGATGCACATACGCCATTTCGATTTTTGTAGCTTGACTCAAGGTTTGATATCCACTGTTGAGAAGTTCAAGGTCTTTTACAATCTTTACACGAAAAGTAGTTGGTTTTGGTTCCACCTGTGAGATAAAGAAGTACCTTGTGTTGGGGAAGTTTCGTGGATCTTGTATGACTGGAAACCAAATGTTTTTTTTAACACGGATGCTATTCCTTTACCTATGTCTTACAGTGATCCTACTGAGAAGATTGATTACTTGGCTCTGATGGATTACAAGAACTAGTACTGTTACCAAACTTTGGATTCTCAGGTTACGCCCCCTATTTTTTATTCAAGAGTCTTCTTTAGTTGATGTAAGCATGAGCCGCATCTCGTGGAAGCCAGATAAGTTATTATCTATGACTTGAAAGGTTAGATACTCAAATACATGTATAATAATTCTATGCTTTTGATAATCAATTTTCTACAACTTCAATATACTATTATTATATTTTTAAGATCGTATTGCATATTGTTGTATTATGTTTCGATAGGGGTAAACATGCTTTCGTAGTCGGGCAGTCTCACATAATACCACACCCTTCCCAAAACAGTGATTTTTTTAAAAAATTGTGTAGATACTCGATCTCATACCTGAATACTTGTTTTATCACCCATCTTTAATGTTTCAGTTTACCCTTTGGGTTTTGATTCTTTTGATTGGTACAAATGTATCGTTATGAGTTCAGAAAACTTCCACCTATAGAATAGTCCACCGTGAGATCGTTACGAGAAAAGGAGTGTGTTTGTCGGGGGGGGGGGGGGGGTCTTCTTGTAAACAATAGTTTTAGCTATTGTTTATGTCCGCTGCCTATGGGGGTTATTTATTAAGGTAGACACCATGACTATAAAGTGGCGAGACCCTAATTTCGAAACCTTATTTCTAGCTATTGTCTTTCTCCGGAGTAGGAGCCGGAATTTCCCGTCGATGGTAGCACCGCGATGGATTCTACGACTGGCAAGCTGACTCTGTATGCCGACTTTTTCGGCCATGGAAACTTCTGTTTGCCTAACACTACCTTCCTTCACGACTGTTGTTGACTTATGGATTACATATCACCAATGTTCATCCACCTGGGAAGATGCACATACGCCTTTTCGATTTTTGTTGTTTGACTCAAGGTTTGATTTCCACTGTTGAGAAGTTCAACGTCTTTTACAATCTTTACATGAATAGTAGTTGGTTTGGGTTCCACCTGTGAGATAAAGAAGTACCTTGTGTTGGGGAAGCCCTGTAGAGCTTGTATGACTGGAAACAAAATGTTTTTTTTCCACATAGATGCTATTCCTTTCCCTCTCTTTATTATTCAAGAGTCTGCTTTAGTAGATGTATGCATGAGCCGCATCTCGTGGAAGCCAGATAAGTTATTATCTATGACCATGATGGTTCGTGTACGTATTATTTTATGTTCTTTTTTCCTCATTTCTTATTCTTTTTCATTTTGTGGCTTTCTTTGATTTAGTATGGGTAGTGTCATTTTGTATATTTTTGAAGGTGCTACTGGTGGTATGACTAGTCAAGATTTATTAGATGGGGAGCCTCCGTTTCTTGATCAAACGCGTGAATGTTTTGTGTTTCCTTTGGTGGGGGCTAAACGGGCAGGTGAGCCGATTTCTAACCCACGTCCTTTTACTGTTATTGTTGCTGATGGTGTGCAAGCAATTCTTTAGACTAGCGAGGAGTTTAATAAATTATCGCGTAAGTCCTTTGGTTATGACGATTTGTGTTTGACAGGTGATACTGTGGAGACATTTGCTACTCAGTTGTCCACTGATCTAGCCTCTCGTCGCAAAAGTGAGAAGGTTAAGTCAAGGAAGAAGAAGAGGGAAGAAGATTCTATGGTTAACCTTTTTGCTAGCGGTGCTGCCAAGTCTTCAGTCAAACATACCGCATCAGAAGGTTCTATTGACCTTGATGTCTTGCACCCATCCGCAAGAAAACCATATGTATTATTATTTACTTTTGTCTTTATTTATTGTTTGTCCTAATTTGTTTGACAGATTCGTCAATGATAATTCGAGCGGAGGATCTCATGGTGGTCCTGTTATAAAGTAGAAGATTCCCACTCCTCCACATCCATATCCTCCTACTTCATCGTCTTTTAACAAGGCAAGTCCATTCATGAGCCTTCCTGATCACATTCTCCTATGAACGTTGAAGTCGAAAGAGCTGACTTAGAGACTCCTGCTCAAGAGTTTTCATTATTTTCACTGAAACATGATGCTGAAGCTGATGTCGACATTATTGCTAATTTCCCGCCTCCATCTCCTCCATCTGGTATGGCGTTTCAAGATCCTTCCCTTGCCATCCCTTTGGAGAATCCTTTTGGTGGTGGTAGAGAAGGTGGTGATGCCCCTAAGCGTGGTGATGGTGGTTACGGGTCTGGTGGTTTTTATGGCCCCTCACCTTGCATTGGTGATGATCATTTTGTTCCTTCCTAGAGCATCACCCACCACTCTCACTTTAATGACATTGATGTTTGTCATGATTTCCTGAACCACTGCCAGCCTTCTACAGAACGCGATTATTGACATGGGTGTTCTCGCGGTCACGTTTATGATGATTACATTAGAGTTGTCACTTGTTCTCTATCTTCTGGTTTTGAAAATGGCACATGAGTGGATGGCCATTAGGGAAGACTGGTCTCTCATGACTGTACAACAGGGGAAGCTGGAGAAGGAAGCAGAGGAATATTGAAAGGAATCGCGTACTGCTGAATGGGTTCTTGCTATTGCTCGCCAAGTGCTGGAATCTTCTATTGCGAAACATGTTGAGGCTAGCAGTTTGTGGAAGGAGTCCTGCCAGCGAGAGAATTTGAAGTTAGCGAGTGCCCGTGAAGCCCTCGAAATGGCACATAAGGCTGAACCCGAACTAGAATCCCAGATTGTCGTTATTGCTGCTTTGCGAGAGCAAGTTGTGGCTCATGAAATTGTGCAGAATGAGAAGGCTGCCTTAATTGATAACCTTGTTTCCTTGGAAGCCACCCGTCATGAGGTTATTCAAGGGAAGGATGATGAGATTGCTAGTTGTGCTTGATGGTTTACGGCTGAAACTGCTAATATGAATGCTCAAGTGACATCCTGAATGTTTGAGAATGCTATTCTTCTTAGGAAGGTTGCTGGAAAGGATGAGGAGCTCCTCATGTGTGATACCTCTATCAAGACTCTTCAGCGGACCAGACTTGGTTTATGATTGACTTCGTCATCGGAGTATAAATTAGCTTTCATACTAACTTTGTCGTATTGTTTCTAATCATTTATACCTTTTCAGCTGGTAACGAATCAAGGATAGTCTTAAGCTAACCGACTGTGTGGCAGAGCTCTTATCTGCGGCGCACCAGTCTGGTTGTTAGGTAGGCTTCGAGGATGCTCAACAACTGCTTGTTTCCAACCGCCCAGTCACTGACTTCTCTCGGCATAATACTGATTGTTTACCATGTTTATAAGGAGATGTAGGAAAAGTGTGACAACATGTCGTTCGGCGTTCTCCATATTGTTTCTAAGTTTGATGGTAGGCCGGATGGGGTGGACCGCTTGAGGGAGTCTTTTACTGAAGTTGACTCATCGGCAAATGCGCATGATGATTATCCCTCCACCAGTGGTCATGGAGGCGACGACAATGGTGGTGATCAGGCTGAAGGTGAGGATGATGAGGATGAGGATGAGGATGAGGAATACGAGGATGAGGAGTTAGCAAACTACGACTAATTTCTTGTTGTTGTGTCTTTTGAATCGTAGTTTTCTACCCGTGTTGGCATGGTTATCATTTACTTGTTTTGTTACATGTATGCCATGGGCTTCTTGTATGTTGCCTATGATCTTCAATGAAATCCTTTTGGTTTATTTTTCTTTGTAATCGTTTCAATTTTAGCGTTTCTATTATGCGCTTGCTTGTAAACGTCATCTAGAATATGCTTGAAAAGGTAAATAATAAGAAAGGATTTTACATGAATGTAGATAAAATGGCCCTATGCCTTTTTAATACATGCTATTAAATGTAACATTTCCGCAGCTGTGCTGCATTCCATGTGCACGAGACTGTTGTCCCGTCTATGTTTTCTAGGGACTTTTGCATTGGGCGACCTTGTACGGTCCATCCCATTATTGTGCCAAATTCACTGAAGGATCCGCGCTGGATGCTTTTCGGTTGCAGAATACATAATCCCCGATTCTAAAGTTGCATCCTTTTACTCGGCTGTTATAGTACTTCTCGAGTTGGCGTTTGTATTTCTCTTCTTTTATTACTGCCAACTATCGTCATTCTTCTAACAAAATTAGATTTAATCAGAGTTCTATTTCATTGTCTTCCTCGACTAGTAACACTCTTGCGGAAGACAATCCAATTTCCACGGGTATCATTGCTTCAATCCCATAAGTTAAACTAAAAGGGGTTTCCTTAGGGCTTGTTTTCTTGAGTGTCCTGTACAACCTATAAGATGTGTGGGAGTTCGTTTATCCATCTGACTTGTTTTGTTCCCAGCCTCGATTTGATTGTCTAAGAGCATTATCATCCTATCCCCTAAAATTATGTGAGGGAAGTTTCCAAATTATAGGGTAGTGTCTTGAGTGACCGTGAGTGTAAATTATAGGGTGGAGAGAGCAAATGTAGTGATTTTTAGTAAATTTGGGGAAACAAAGTTTGCCCATATTTATTTTTTAATATTTGTTGAATTGGTTGTGAGTAGAGGAGAGAGAAAACTATGACGATAAAAATATAAAAAAAATATTATCCAACTGAACAAGAGAGAGAAATAAAGTGTTTTTAGTGTAATTATAGAGATGGAGATGGGGGATAGGTTGAGAATGCTCTAAGATGCTTCTATTAGCTTTCTACATTGCCATTTCCTTGCGGGTGACCTACATATGTGAATACGTGCTTGATATGTAGTTCTTCAAGCCATTTCTATAAGCTTTTGCACTAACTATCATTTGTGGTAACCGTAACCGGCAAATGATTAACTCCCATATGAAGTTTTTGATAGTGACTGTGGTAATCGATGCTATTGGCTTGACCTCTACCCACTTTGTGAAGTAATCAGTTGACACCACAGAATATTTTACTCTCCTTTTTGCTTCTGGAAGGATCCCATGATGTCTATTGCCCATTTTTTAAAGGGCCATCCAGATGAGACCGGTATCAAATAATTCTTTAGGCGTAAGGTGTTGGGAGTGTGACGTTGATATCACATCGCATTTCCGGAGATCTTTTACTGCATCTATATGCATCCTGGGCCAATAATACTCTGCATTTGTAATTCTACCTACTACCATACTTGGATCCACGTGAAAACCACATATACCTTCATGAATTTATCGTATCAAATAATTGGCATCTTCCACATCGACACGTCAAAGTAATGGTCCTAAGAATGACCGTCTATACAACACTCCTTCCTAAAATTGATAGTGTAGCTCCTTGTACCTTATATTTTAAGCATGAAATTTTTTATGTAGAAGGATTCCTTCCGCAAAGATATGAATTAATCGGTGTCATCCGTGACTCATTTGCATTTTGTGTTATACACACCTGTTTCAGTGGAACTGACGGTTCTGCCACAGTCTCTATTCGTACCTCTTTGACTATGTGTTCGAAGCTTGTGGACGCTAGGTTGCTTAACGCGTCTGCATATTTCTTTTCACTTCTCTTGATGTGTATGATCTTACAAGATACTAATTTCCGAATTAACTACTTAAAACTTGTTCGAAGTATGATGACATAACTTCATTTTTCGCCTTGTAAGACCCATTAACTTGATTTGCTGTCCGCATCGAATCGACATGGGCTTCAACATGTCGGTCATCGAATTTGTTGGCTATGCGCAACCCCGCTGGGAAGGCCTCATAATCCGCTTTATTGTTTCTACTTTGGAAATCTAAGCGGATTGCGTATGTGAATTCTTGCTTTCCTAGGATTACTAGTTTTAACCCAACTCCTTACCCTTCATCGTTGGATGTTCCATTTGTGAATAACATTCATATTTCGTTTACTATGGTGTTGTTGTTGGTTCTTCTTCTTCCATGCATTCTGCTTCCCTTTCGATTGGTACCTCTGTGATAAAGTCCACTAATACCTGACCTTTGATCGTTGTTCTTGGTTTATAACGCAGTTTGTGTTTGCAAAGCACAGTGTTTTGGAGAGTTCTAGTTTCCAAAGCACAGTGTGAATCTAATAATTCATTAATGCATTTATCGGATGACCATGAAAGTATATGCGGAGACGTCTTGAGGTACGAACCAATGCCCGTAGCAACTTTTCCATTGTCGAGTATCTTGTTTATTCGTCTGTGAGAGTTCTGCTAGCGTAATAAATTGGTGTTTTCACTCACTTTAGATAAACTAACTGAACTGATCCTACGGCTTTGTTTAATTCCGAGAGCTATAACGTCAATTCTTCTCCGCGTTGCGGGGATGTTAGTGAGGGTAATTCCGTAAGACATTTCTTTATTACTAGGAAATCTTTTTCTGCTTCTGGCGTCCACCAGAACTGTGTTTTGGTCAAGAAGTTCCTAAGTGTTACCACGGATGGGAGTGACTTAGAGGCGTGATTTTCCAGGAATATGTTTATGGCTACCAATCTCCCGTTCAACGTTTGGACCTCCTTTAAAGATTTTCGGGGAAGACATGCGAGCGATTGATTGTACCTACTTTGGGTTAGCCTTGAAATCGTCCTTTGTCACTATGACTCTTTGGAATTTTCCTTCCTCCATCCCGAATGAACACTTGCTCGGGTTTAGTTTCATGCTTATCTCCCGTAGTTTTTTGATGGTATCTTCAATGTCTCTAAGAATCTAGACTTCTTCCACACTCTTTATGACTAAGTCATCCATATAAACTTCTAGGTTATTACCGATCTGTTCCCCAAACTATCAATCCATTTGAGGTTGGTATGTCGCTGATCCATTAGGCATTTGTATGTCGCTCCTGAGTTTTTTTAGTCCAAAAGGCATCATTTTGTAACAAAATGTGCCTTTATCTGTGTGAAATGTTGTCTTATCTTGATCCGTTCCCGCCATGTGGATATGATGATATCTTTTGTAATTATCTAGGAAACACTTGAAGCAACAGGATGCCAATGCGTCTACTTTCAAGTCAATCTCCGGTAGCTGGTAGCAATATTTTGGGTGGTCTTTGTTTAGGTTTTTGTAGTCGTTGCACATTTACCATGCCCATGTGCTCTTTGTGATCATTATTGGGTTGGACACCCATGTTTGGTATCGTATTTCACGGATAATCCCTGCCTTCAATAGTTCTTGGACTAGATCATTTATCGCTTTCGTCTACTATTGAACCATATTCTGTCGTTTTTGGAAGGCTGGTGTAAACACTAGGTTGACTTTCAATGTGTGTTCTGCTATGCTTAGCAGAACTTCCACTATGTCGGCTGATTGCCAAGAAAAAACATCTATATTCTTTAGAAGCAGCTGTTTCAAAAATGAGTTTATGCTTTTTGACAAGGTTGAACCTATGGTGATTAGACGGTTAGGGAACTTCGCATTCAATGCTCATTTTTTGGTTCAACAATATCGGTGAGCCTTCGTGCTTTTGAATCTTATGCGACTAACAATCTTTGTTTGGTCGAATCATCACGATACATGTTGGTGTGGGGACACCCAATATACCATGCACGGTGGATGGGTTTGCGTTAAAGTTTCCTATTGCTTCCCTACCCAAGATTATATTGTGCTTAGACATTACCAGTAACATGAGGAACTCTATGTCTTCCGTTCGGGAATGTTTCCCGTCACTTAGTGTGGCTGGGAACTTCAGCTGGCCTAACGGGTGGGTGATCTCATTTGGGAACCCCAATACTGGTGCGTTGACAGCCTATAACCTTGCTTTTTCTTCAGCATCTAACTGATCGAAGCATTGTTGATACATAATGTCTGATGTGTTTCCTTGATCGATGAAGACCTATTTGCTCAGATAACGGCCAACTAGAACGGTAATAGTAAAGACTGTTTTAGACATGGTCCTTGTTTGATCCTTGGGAATATGAATGGTTCTTCCTTCCAGAATTCGCCACTTTGAGTCAACCGTTCGACATTATGACGTCTCCCACCTTGGACTATGTGTGAGTTCAATTTTTTTATCTGTTTTTTTGGTGGACAATCACCTCTGCTTATTCCCTAGTTCCTCGCGTGTTTTCTAACTGCTAGAACTAAATGATCGACTTTCCTGACTTCACTGCTTCTTAAATCCCATTGTTTAGATTGGTGCAGTCGTCCGTTGTGTAGCCAATGTCCTCGTGGAATGTCAGGTGCGGCTGCTTTTCGTACGAAAATATTTTGTCTGCTTAGAAAGTGTTTAATCTGCCATTTTTCACCGTTGTCATAAATGTGACCTAGTATATCCTTAAATAGACACACCTTAGACCGTATAGAAACCCTAATCATTGCTAAAACATATTCAAAATTATTACAAGTGTCAGACATGTCCTCGAGTAAGCTTTTGTCTATATCTAGCAAACCTTGTAATCAATAAATGTTCTGGAACAGTTCTCCGAGCAATCTTTTACTTATGAATATTTTCAATAGAAAATATTCTTCAAGCAGACTTCAATCTTCATAATATAATCAAACTTTCTCTAGAATTCCTACGAGCAAACTTGTTCTTCTTGATCTTCAACCTTTTGTTAAAGACTTATTCCAACAAACTAAGTGTTCTTGGGTACCGTAGCTTGCTCGAGGTTGAACCTTGCTCGTAGAAGTCCTAATAATGATTCCTTTAAATTCTACAAGTGTGCTTGATATCATCCTTATTGAAAACTTGCTCGACCCACCAATTTACTTGGTTTAAGCTTGGCTAAGTCAAGGGTTTGCTCAGAAACAAACTTTGCTCGACTGAAGAACAACCTTGCTCGAAGTGCCTAGTTTGCTCGTATTCCATACTTAGCATATTTCTTGAGGAGGTTGAGAAGATTCCAATCTTCCTTGATAATTTTTTATCCCAACAATCTCCCCTAGATTGGAAAAAACCCCGATGCACCAAAACACCTCTAGATTACTTACACTTGTTCAAAGTACACATCAAATTTTTAAAAGTAGTAAATTACATTACTACAAAGAAAAATATTACATATTCAGAATTCTTCCACAAGGGCATTACATATCAAAACTACATAATCAATAATTAATCGGCTTCTTGAGCTTCTCCTTTCTTCCATTCTTCTTTCTAGCCTCACTACAACACCTTTCTGTTGAAAAAGTGAGATCTCCACATGGAATAGATGTTCACCAGGAAGGTCCAATCTCATAATATCATGTAGATCATCCATATGGAGATACTCCAGATCAAAGTCATCTTGTATAATTCCCAAAGCAAGACGCTCAGAATTTCTTAAGATAAACTTATTGTCTTTTTCTCAAAGTAAATCTCAGTTATTCCATTTCTCTGCACCTCTGAGTTAGGCCTGCCTATTTGTTTCTTCATACCTATACACTCCTTCATGTTGGAATAAGGATTAGTGACTTTCTTAGACTTGCCAAATGATAATTATGTCATTATGATATCACTTAATCTTCTTTGCCTTTTCTTTTTTTCAGATATAGTGTATTCCAATTTTCTGTTTTTGTTTAACTAAGGAAGTTCTGCTCTTGCTTGATCTTTCAGGTATTTGGATAGATCATTCCTTTGTTGACCAACAAACATGTCCCTTTGTTGATAGCCATGAAGATGCAGGCTTGCTAATTCTTCTAGCTATTCTCGGTTGAATTCCCTGAAATATCCCTGAAGATGACTGTCTTGAGCATACCGGTTTTCATTATAACTTTCAAGGTTTTGGTCCTTAGATCATAGTACATATTCTTAGGTAGATCCACATTTGATGGTGGTCTTTGTCCCCTTTGTAAGCTGGACCTTGTGGTAGGAATGGAACTATGGATGTTGAAGCCCTTGATGAGTACTGTCTTTGTGGTTGAGGTCTTCTAACATGTCCCTTGGACTAAAAATTTTAATGATTTCAGCTTTTTTCTTCATTATCAAAGATAAATAGTTAACACCTTCTTTGGATAAAATCTTGATCATCTCCATTGTTTCCGTGTCCATTTGTTCTTTTGAAGGTGATTGGGGTCTTTGAATGTCATACCTTTTGGGATTGGCCTAGGTGGACTGGGTTGCTTTCTCATTAATATTTTCCTTTCAGCTTCCACTTCATTGAAAAATACTATTTCTTTCTCAAATAATTCCTTCAACTGTGATATGCCCAAATTATCAAACACACCTACAAGCATCCCTTTTTCAACATTATCTGCCTCAAAATATTAATCTTTTCATTATCTTCCTAAGGTTTCAAATTTGTTTTCTTCTCAAGATCAGTTGGCTCTATTTTAACTTGTGGGATCAAGGAGGAAGATGCAACTGGTTCTTCACTTGTTAGTGCACGGTTTGTCTCGAGTCTTTGTAACTTATCGGTTGTAATTTAATATTATTATAATGTTAAGGGTATTTATGGAAAAATAGTTAGTTCATTATGTATGGCTAATTCTTTAATGATGTTTAACGAATTAGCCAATTCGTTATATGTAAAGTCTATTCGTTAAGGATGTTTAACGAATGAACTCTAATTCGTTATGCTTGTTCCCGTTCGTCATGGAATGTTGACGAATGGGGACATAACAAATCACTGATTCGTTATGCTTTCGTTATTTCTTTTGTAAGTTAACGAACTAGGAGCCAATTCGTTACGAGATGTGTAACTAATTGGTCTCCATCGTCAATTTATGGGTTGTTCATGCCCACATAATTTAAGTTTTGAGTTAATTATATAAAACCTCTGTCCGTATTCTCTCACGCTCAATTCTTTCTTAACGTATTACTAATATACCTATTATAATTACTATTATACTATATCTATAATTAAGAACATATCATAAACTAGATCCTAAGGTTTAGATCTGTATGATTAATACGTGTACACAAGTGGTATTAGAGCATTTGGACGTTAGATTGCTCTTAATTAAGTGTTATTGATCTATATTTGAAGCTTATTGATTAAGTTTCTGGTTCGTTTATGTTTTCTAGAAATTTTGGTTTGAATTTGGAGATTATGGATTGAGTTTGGTTCGGATTGTGTTTGGTAAGGTTTGAGGAAAGTGTGCGTGAATTGGATTGTGAATTGAGTTTAATTGGATTGGTATTGAACTGGATCTGTAAGTGTACGGAACAAGAGAATGGTTATGTGGTAATTAGTGTTTGATTGATTGATTAGTGTATACGGGATATGTATGGTTGGATTCGCGAGTTGATTACGAGAAATATGAGCTGCGAGTTGGCAAATTTGGTGTTGTATTGAGGTTGTATTTCGTGTTTTTAGTTTGGGTTTGGTTGATCTTGAATCTGGGAAATTTCCAGATTTCTGGAAATCTCGTTTGAAGATTTGATGATGGCTTTAATTCATTATAGCTGATCGTTAGACATGTTTAACTTATTCGTGACACGTGGATTGTTTGTTACAATGGAATAACAAACTAGTTCGTTATTCACTGTAGACACTTCATTATCTACTGTAGCTGATTCGCGCTTACTATTCCTAATTCATGTTCATTGATTCGTTACATTCTCATCACTGAATCATTATCAATTTGTCTGTTGATTCGTTCAATGATTCGGTACTTATTCGACCTTGATTCGTCATTAAATCGTTAATGATTCGTTACTTATTCGACCTTGATTCGTCATTAAATCGTTAATGATTCATCAGTGATTCGTCATACTGATTCATTAGTAATTCGTTAGTGACTCATCATTGATTCGTTACCTAATTCGTCCCTGGTTCGTTAAGTTACTATTCTCAATTCGTTATCCTTACTTCACTCAGTTCGTTAAGTTCACTGTTGCTGGTTCGTTACTAAAGTTTCAGTTTTAACCCTCAAGTTTGAATTTTTATTAAAATTAAACTTTTCAGTTAAAATGGCTGGTTTTTATGCATTGGCATCTCAGAACGTACTTATGCAACAAATGTTACACCTTGATGCGGAAATTGGATCTCATTTGAAATATCCTCGTTTGATGAAATTTAGTGATTTTGCCAAATGGGAACCACGTTTTCTTGCACATCTTGGTTCTGTTCATCCTGACTGTTCTCATTGTCTTAATGAAGTTTATACTGTTCGGATGCTTGGTAATGAAACAACGGGTTTGACTCCAAAAGCTTTTTCTCAATACTCGCAAGAGGAAAAGAAAGCGTTAGAGATTGAGACCAAAGCATACTCAACTTTGACAATGGCTTTAACTGATAACATATTTCATTAAGTTGGAAGTAACAAGATATGTTCATCTTTGTTCCAACATATTAAGATAAGAATCATGAAAAACACAGAAGAAAACAAGAAAGTGATGTTGAAGTTTCGATTTCGAAACTTTAATATATTAAAAGGTGAAATCGTTGAAGAGATGCTTACTCGTTTTAACAATTTGGTTGCTGAAATGCTCAAATTGAAGATGGAACCCACTGAACCTAACAAAATTGATACAATGAAGAATGCTTTACCGAGTTCCTATTCAACATTTCTCATGGTTTTGAAAGAAAACAATTATTTCAAGATTGTAGATCTGACTGCTTCAGAATTCATGCAAAAAGTAGAGGCTAGAGAATACGATTTGAAGTGTCAGAAATCGTCAAAAGAAATTCAATATCTATCTTTTTATGGAGGAAGTATGCCTTTAAGCAGCACTACAACTCCGATCACTGCATTTCTCACTCAAAATGAAAATGTGGGATCATCAACTTATAGTGATCCAAATGTATGCTTTATGGAATCTGGACACACTGATAAATCTGGTGGGTCTTCTTCTACAAACAACTTCACACCACCACTAAACGTGAACATGAAAGAAGCTGAGCAGAATTTCTCGTTTCTGTGTGTTTTTATGACATCGTATGAGAATATGGTGGGTAGCAAGATTGCCACAAGTGAGTTAACAAATGAAGATTATGATCAGTAAGATCAAGATGATTTGGAACTTATGGATCTTAAGTGGAACATGACAATGATTGTGAGAAAAGTGAAGAAGTTCATGCAAAGAACTGGTAAAGATCTTCCATCTTTGAACAAGAGAGTTGGGTTTGATAAGCTGAAAGTCAAGTACTATAACTGTCAAGAATTTGTTCATTTTGCCAAAGAATGTGATAAACCAAAGAAGGAGTTTAATGGACCACGAAGTCAAGATAGAAGTACTGTGAAAAAGGGTAATGATGTTGATAAACCTTCTTGCGGTAAACCTTCTGCTTCAGGATCACAAACTCTTCTTTCTGCTTCTGATGGGACTGATTGAACCCAAAGATTGTTGTGCAACGATAATCAAGCTAACTTGGCAATGATCGAAATGAATGAAAGATTTCAAGATGCAAGTGGGAATGAGCTGTCATCTGACAATGAAACGGAATCGGATTATGATCATTCGTGTCATTTGCAACCAACTTCTTTCGCTTGCATGGCAAAGATTGACGAGGCTAGTTCTTCTTCCTCTTCTTCTGTTAAATTATCAACTGTGTCTTGTGTAGATTGTGACAGTATTAAGCCTAGGTTAGAATCGCTAAAAGAGCATAATGACCTATCGGTGAAAGAAATTTCTTCAATTAAGGATACTTAAAGACAATCACTAGAATCACAAATGAGATCTAGGGAAAAAATAGAAGCATTGTCTGTCAGTAACCATGACTTGAAAGATGAATTGTCTGTCAAAATAACAAATAATGATCAACAATTTCAGGAGATTTTGAAACATCAAACTTAGATTACTGGACTTGAAAATGAGGTTCTTGATTTGAAAATTTGGAAATTCATCATTTTTGCTAAATGAAATTATCGAAGTGACTGGTAAGAAAAAATATTACAAGAAAGGTGTAGGTTTTGTTGATGTACCACCACGATTTCATAACTGCAAATCCTTTTGCGGTAAAAGTAGAAAGTGTTGTTAATGCAAAACCTAAAGTGATTAAAAATGACAATTTGACTGCCCAATCTTCATCACAAAAACCTCATATTCAAAGCAACAAAGTCTTTGATGAAAATGTTGAGAAGGTAATTATTGAGGATGTTTTTGAACTCGAAGTTGTACACAAAAACCAAGACATTCCGCGTTCAAATCACATTCTATGTGAACCTCATGAATTTGAGGAGACTGTGTATGGTTCAAATACAACTCAAGTGAAAAAGGAAAACCGGTTAAGGTTAAAGTCAAGAAATTAGAAAAACCAAAGATTTCTGATGAGGATTTGATGCATTTTATCAATCCTTCTAAACCATCTATTGGTCGAGTGTTTAAGTTGAAAGGGATTAGCAAAGTTTTCCCTAAGAAAGACATTCCGCTTAATCTAATCAAGCCTAAGTTGATAGAAAGCGTCTTTCAAAATGAAACTTCCAAGATACAAGATCTTGAACATAAGTTAGTGACTTCCAAAACCTCAAATGTAATACATCCTTTGATCAAAGCTAAACAATTGTTAAAATCTGCTAAGAATGTTCAATTTGTTAAATTAAATGGAACTGACACATTACAGAGCTTTTAAAACTGTTCGAATCTTGATTTCTACATGAAAAGGAAATCTGTAACATTTGATGATTTGGACAAAGGTCCCATTGCTGGTGTTTTTCATCAACCTTCGGTTGCACAAGTTCCTGCTAAACCACAACTTGAGCCTGTTGACATGGGAATGTTTTTTCTCTATGATGAGCAAGGTCATGCAGTCAGGAATTGTGGACTGAAGAGATCACAAAATCTTCACCCATTTATCAAGGAACAATCTAAACTCGTTCATGTGATTAAGGAGATTTTGAAAAGACCGATGTCTTTTGATGATGAAACCCATATCATGTTTTCTGATGTGAATCCTCGAAAGGTAGTTCATGTTAATGAAAATTCAAGTAGTTTAAAGCTGAAATTTGTTCCAACGGAACCTATTTGCAAAAATGTGAATACAAATGTAGTTCAAGCTGCATACTTAAGACGAAAGTCTAAACGAACTGGGACTTATTCACAAGCGGCCAAACAACATCTCAATTCACTAAACATTAAAACTTCAAGTGAAACTCAAGAGGTGCCCAAGACTGAGGCCTGAGCTGCCTTTTTGAACTGATCATTTTTTATTCATGTGTAGAGTTCATCTCAGACTATTTCTGGTGAAAACTGGATAGTAGATAGTGGATGCTCTTGTCATATTACCGACAACATTAACCTCTTAACAAATGTCAAGAATATACAAGGAGGGTATGTAGCTTTTGCGGGTAATTCGGGTGGATTGATCACAAAAGAAGGAGATGTGTCAAATGGGAGTATCAGATTTGAGAAAGTTAATTATTGTGACAAAGTTGATTATAATTTGTTGAGTGTGTCACAAATTTGGGATAAGAAATACACAACAGTATTTAATGATAGGGAGTGCATAATACTGAACCAGGATACGTCATTCCAGAGGGTATGGTAGTTTTGCGATATCCACGATCGAACAATATTTATATGTTAAACATGACATGTAAGGTATCTACTTCTGGCCAAACGTGTTTTGTTTCTAAGGAAACAGAAAATACACGATTTTGTGTCACAGAAGGATGTGTCATATTCATTTTAGGAAAATGAATTATTTACTGGCAAATGATCTGGTTGATGGTGTTTCCTTGAAACATTTTAAGTTAACTGACCACTGTGTTGCTTGTAAAAATTGCAAACAGAAGAAGAAGTCACATCCATCTAAATTAATCAATACCATTGATACTCCACTGGAACGACTTCATATGGATTTTTTCAGTCCTGTGAATCGTACGAGTATTGCTTGTGATTGGTACTGTCTAGTTGTCATTGATGACTATTCAAGATATTCTTGGGTCTTATTTATGAGCTCAAAAGATCAAACACCCATTCTGGTTCAAAATTTAATCATGAAGATCGAATCACTATATAAACTGAAAGTGATACATATTTGAAGTGATAATGATACGGAGTTTAAGAAAATTGTATTGGATTTCTTTTGTATTCAGAAAGGAATTCATCAAGAATACAGTGCTCCTTATGTACCTCAACAGAATGGTGTGGCAGAAAGAAAGAATAGAACACTGATTGAGGCAAAACGAACAATGCTTGCAGATTCTAATCTTCCTGTTAAGTTCTAGAACGAGGCTGTGAAAACTGCCTGCTACACGCTTAATCGTGTTTTGACTGTGAAGAAGCTTCAAAAGATGAGCTATGAACTTTTGAACAAGAGAAAGCCTAATTTAAAGTATTTGGAACCATTCGGGTGTCCTTGTACTATATTGAAGAAAGATGTGGGAAAATTTGAAGAAAAAGCATTTACAGGTTATTTCTTAGGTTACGCATCACCTAAGAAACGTATATTTAACTTTACTTCGGGATGTGTAGAGGAGTGGTACCATGTTTATTGTCAGAAATATACCACACCTACCCAAGGTATAGAACCTAATTGGATGTTCGATTATGAGAGTTTATTTAACTCATTTACTCAAATAGTCGATCAACCAGATGAAGACTCGGTGCGTGCTTATTTCGAAGATCAGTTTTTACCTCCAAGATCTTTTGGTACTGTTTATGTTGATGCTTCACAAGTTGATCTTCCTGATACATCCGATGTGATTTCTATCTCATCTGATGATGGTCATTTTGTTGATTCTTCATCGGTTCCATTTCCTGAAACACACAAGATTGGTGAATCATCTCATGATACTGAGGAGATTCTAACTAATTTATCTGATAATGTTGTTGTGCCTGAGAATCCAATTCTTCCGATTCATTCATATCATCCACATGACAACATTATTGGTGATCTTGATGTAGGTGTGGAAACGCGTCATCAAGTTGCTACTTCTAATGATTCTAGCATATTGTGTGCGTATGCCGATATGCATTCCTCCGGAATCATGAATCTCGAGAAACACACTTTCTTCCTATCTCAAGTAGAACCGACAAATGTTCGTTTGGCTCTTACTGATCCATCTTGGGTAGAAGCGATGCAAGAAGAATTGCAACAGTTTAATCGACTGGGTGTTTGGGATCTCATTAATAAACCGGTTAGAGTTAAGAAACTAATTCTGACAAAGTGGGTATTTAAGTGCAAGAAGGATGATCGAGGGGTGATCGTAAGAAACAAAGTAAGATTAGTAGTTCAAGGCTTCCATCAGCAAGAAGGCATAGATTACACGGAAGTATATGCTCCAGTTGCACGATTGGAAGCTATACGAATATTTTTGGCATATGCGGCATTTAAGAATATAAAATTTTATCAAATGGATGTCAAAATCGCGTTTCTTAAAGGGGAATTGCATGAAGAAGTGTTTGTGTTGCAGCCTCCTGGTTTTGAAGATCCAGATTATCCAGACCGTGTTTACCGATTGAACAAGGCCCTGTATGGTCTACACCAAGAGATTGGTATGCTTGCAGACCATCTTACCGATAATGGTTTCAAGCGAGGGACTGTGGATTGCACTTTATTTTATGAGAGCGTTGGTGATGATTTGCTCATTGTCCAAATATATGTCGATGACATCATTTTTGGTTCAACAAACGACAAGCTGTGTAAGAAGTTTGAGAAGTCAATGCAGACGAAGTTTGAAATAAGCTCGATGAGGGAGATAAATTTCTTCTTAGGGTTGCAGGTTCATCAGTCTGATAAGGGAATCTTCATTCATCATACGAAATATGTGAACAACGTTTTGAGCCGATTAAAGATAACTGCCGGAAAAATCCCTTCAACGCCTCTTCCCGTGGGTCACAATTTGTCACCGAACGAATTGGAGGATACTGTAGATCCAACCCTTTACCGAATAATGATTGGTTATGTTTGCAGTTTGTTTGTGTGCTAGGTACCAATCAAGTCCCAGAGTAACTCACCTAGCGACGGTTAAACGTATACTTCACTATCTGAGGGGTAATCCTGACATCGGGTTATGGTATCCCAAGGACAATAGCTTTGAACTCACTGCGTTTTCCGATTCTAATTATAGAGGATGCAAAATCAATTTTAAATCAACTACGGCGGGTTGTCAATTTTTAGGAAGTCGGCTTGTTTCCTGGCACTGTAAGAAGCAGAAAACGTTCTCCACTTCAACCGCTGAGGCAGAATACGTGGCTGCCTCGAGTTTCTGTTCACAGGTTCTATGGATCCAACAATATCTGTGCGACAACGGTTTGAAGTTTCTTGCTACTCCAATTTTAATTGATAACTCTACTGCTATAAGTATCACCAAAAATCCTGTACAACATTCGAAAACAAAACATATTGAGATTCGATATCATTTCATTCGAGACTGTTTTGAAAAGAAATTAATGATATTGAAAAGGTGCACACGGATTTTCAACGCGCTGACCTGTTTACCAAGGCATTTGACAAAACTCGTTTTAATTTTTTGCTTGGTATAAACGGTCTTAAAACACTTGCTGATATCCTTAAACAAGGATAATTATCTTTATTTTCTTTTTGTTTATTTTCTTTCTTTTATTATTATGTTTTGAGTTTTGGTGGGTGAAAAATGAAAAATACAAAAATATTGTGATTCTGTTTGTGTAGAGAAAAACCAAAAACATTAAAAAATCTTGAAAAATACAAAAATATTATGATTTTTGTTTAAATAATTTTGAAAATTTGAAAAAGCAAAAAGAATGTGGTTTTCGTTTGTATAGAAAAATCCGAAAAGACAAAAAGATTATGTTTTTAAGTACGTATAGAGAAAAACCAAAAATATTTTTGCATACTTTCGCTTAAAATTATGCCATTTACTCATATTTGAAGGACATATACTTGTATATGTTTGGTCCTGATATTTACTCTTGAATGTTCGGGATAGCCATTTACTTGATAATGGAAAGTAACTGGGGCGACTGTTGTGCGTTTTTATTTAAATTCTCTTGCTGAAAATTATGTCGGTTATTTAAGTTTTTGGAACATGCTTGCATGTTTTGGTCCTATTATCTACTTGTAGATTGATAGGCTAACCATTAATTTATAGAATGGAAGTGACTGGGGCGGTTGAATTTTTTTTATGCTCCTCAAAAATGAGTTTTCAAGCAAAAAGAGAAAATGATAGTACATTGATCATCTGGTCCCATATCCAGAAAGAAATAAGCTTAAAAGACTGAGTGCTTAACTGCATTGGTGCATTGATAGGTCCTAAACAAGCCGTTAGAGTAAAGTATGTGGTATAAACATAAAGAAACGCCAAATTGAAAGAGGTGTTAGTCTCTACCAAAAATCTCGGTAATGATGACAAAAATGTAATAGCCTATCATACTCAAGCCTTATATTAGTCTGATCACCAAAAATAAAAATAAAGCAAATAACAAGCATTCGGATTCTGGACACTGTGAGTCTTTATGCGGCTTAATCATTTGGGTATTCATATGCATGAATATTTCAAACGCTTTTAGAGAAAACCCAAAGTCATTAAACTTGATCACTGTTGTACATTGTACAAATTAAACTACAGACTTGATCAAAATCCGCTGTTAGTCATATATTTGTTCCTCCCTTGCGCGCGTCTTAATACCAGTAAGAAACAGGCCCTAGGGGATACAATGTATGTAAGACTACAGATGGACTCGTGCATACTCACTCACAGTAAAGGAAACTTGGTGCATTTCTCAAAAATATCTACAAAATTATAAATTTTGATCGACAATATAATGATTTAACTCAAGTTGGGGTGATATGGTAAAAATCAAATTAAGCTTGATCCGAGATTAGAGACTGATAGTTTCTGATATTCTGTGCTCTAATTGAACATTTAATCATATCACAAAAATTCTTGAAAGTTTGTTATAAGATTTAAGTGGACAACAATATCAATGACCGACTTAACACCAGTCATAATAACGCTGAAATATAAAACTGCGATGGAAGGACAATTTGGTCAATATGATTCTCTGCTTAAACTCACAAAAACATGTACTGCTTTCGTAAAACACTCAAAAATACAAAAATATTTTGTTTTCCATTTCAATTTTTCTTTTCGGGTTTAAATGTAAATATTAGAAATGGATATGAGAAATACCAAAAAGATTTTATTTATTTTTACATATTATTTAATTCTTTTAAATTATTTTAAGTTATGTGTTTTTGAGATCAAAACACGTTACGGTATTACCTTTACCACGTCGAGTAAGATTGATAAGGTAAAGTTCATCGGGACACGGGTTTTGATGCATTTATTTAATTAGTTATTAATTGATTATTTAATTCTTTTTAAAATTAAATTGAAAATGTTTTAAATTTTAATTTAATGTCCATTCGTTATCTGTCTGGATAACGAATGAAGGTCATGTTTGGTAACGAATTACCCTAATTCGTTATATTTAATTCGCTTCCGCCACTCTGTAACGAATGAAGCATGAAGTACACCTAGTTCGTTATTAATTCATGATAAGTTGTAACGAATTACTCATTCGTTACCACTTATTACGATAGTGATAACGAATTAGCTAATTCGTTAATTTTGAATTAACGAATCAGCTGATTCGTTGTCTTCGGCTGTATGTTGTTTCGTCCTATATATTGAACAGTCGTGAATGAATCAAATCATTTGTTCTCATATACTGTTCATCTTCTTAAAGTCACTCTGCCAATTTTTCCAGAAATTCCGAACCTCATTAAAATGAGTTGAATATATTTTGTTATTCGTAAGGTATAGGGAATCAAAACGTAATCATTTTCGTCGAAATCCATGGATATTTCTTGGGTTATGGGATTGATTTTTATGTCGGGTTTAACTTATAAAAATAAACCTTCATAAAACAAATTTATACCCAGATCTATCCAATGTGGGTTATGTATGTTGGCTATCGTTAGGTTTCTAAATCATTTCGTGGCCATTATAGGTCATTACATCGTCTTACATGGCGTAATTGAATCTGGGTTTGCATGTTTGACTTTCTAGGTTCATATTAATTTTAACTTGGAATCCGTATAGTCATATTTCTTAATTATTGGTGGCTATTCGTGATGAGTTAACGAATGGACACTCATTTGTGTCCAATTCGTTATGTATTATTTAAACGAATCACCTTCATCGTGATTTTGATAACGAATTACCTCTCATTCGTTCTTTACTTCGTTATTCCTTTGCAGGTGATTCGTTATGCCTAATTCATGGCCTTGCTTAGATAATGAATTAAGAATTTCGTTATAACGAATTACTTAATTCGTTATAACGACTCTGTCAAGATTTGTTAACGAATCACACTTAGAATTATTTTGAAAAAATCAAAATAATTTATATTATATTATTTGACTATTAGTTTTACTAAATCTCGGGTTTATGTAATCTCAGTTATGGCTGACGAAGTTGTCCAGGATATCCCGTGTCTACCTGTACAGCAACCTCTAGAGCCCGCATCTCCACTATTGTCGTTTGACAAGAAGCATAACATATGTGCTTTTGTAGGAACAAATTTTGCTGACGAAGATATCTTGGGGGATATGCTATCCTTTATCCGACGATCCCGTATTGACTATGCCGTTACTACTAACCCGAGGGTCCATTTCAGCATTGTACGACCATTCTGAAACTCGGCTCGTTATGTTTAGTCCGAGAAACATATTGTTGCCAAGGTCAACAGGACGCTGGTTATTATCGCACTCGAGATTATCAAACGGGTGTTGCAGTTTGTTGATACTATGGACAAACCTTGTGAATTTGATAAGGAGTTGATCCGTAGACTATTCCGTTGTGTGTTCTATGCTGGTGAAATTGATCGATTCATGTATAACAAGACGAACTTGTGCCCCACGTACAAGTATCTATTACACGTTCTTATTCACTGCCTTGGTGGACAAAAGGGTGGATACAATGAGTGCCGAATCATGTTACAATCGGCATTTGTCGCTTTTGATCTTGAACAAACCGTTCAATTTCTCTAAGATGATCTTTTATCATCTAAAGGAAAATTGCCTAGTCAAGAATCGACGAGGTAAATTCCTTATGTATCCACGATTCATACAGCTGATCATTCAGGATCTTATTCCTGATTGGGTGATTAATTGAACATTGGAGAATGAAGTGCTGAAGATTGAACATATTATGCTTACACGGTCAAAAGGATAAAGTCGTACAAGCAGGACGCACCGAGGACCAAACGATTTATTGGTCATTTATCTAATTCGACATATGAATATCCTTTTAATGATCGTTGGATCAACGATGACTCGGATTCCGAACGTGAAGAGGGTCTATATGGGAACGAAGGTGGTGATGATGGAGATGATGGTGATAATTATGGTGATGATGATCAACAATGTGCAGAAGTTGAGGCAGCGTGTTCTCAAGCTGCTCACCGGAAATGTAAGGGGAAAGTTGTGGCTCGTGATGAACCATGCAAACGTCGTATATCTTAGGGTTCGGGTGTGTCGTTTGGACATTAAGTACCAAGGTCGTATACTCTTCAAAGTCCAGTGGTGCCGCTCACTACTAGCACCCAATAATTAACTTTGACGACTACGAGTACATCAGATCCTAGGCTTGGTATGATTCCTCAATCTGTTTTATCATCGATACCAAGGCCTATTGCTACTACTTCGGTGACTCTTCCAATATCGACCATGGTGTCTACTCTTCCTATGGATGTCTAATATATGAGAATTAGTCATCCTCAAGGTCTTGTGCAGCCGGTACCTCAGTCATTTCATGCTTTCCCCCGCCAGAAAATCAGATGAACATGCTCTTGAGTTTGATTCATCTATATAAGAATCAAATGGTAGCCGATCGTCAGGCTCAAGAGCATCTCATACATAATCAACTTCGTATGATGGGTTACGTTTCTTTTTGCCAAAAGGAGACAAAGGAGCTTCCTGACATTGTTACGGCTCAAGGGGTGAAGATTAAAGAACAGGAGGATCTCATTCTTCAGCTCACATGCAAAGATGATGAATTGAGAAAGCTAAAGAACGATGATGAAGATCCTGATGCTTCGGGTGTTGGAGGAAGTGAGCCGAAACAATCCCACGGTTCATTCTCTAGTGCTGGAATGAGCGGTGGTGGTGATATGGATAAATAGTTGATTGTTTATCAAGACTCGACAAACGCCAAACCAATCGAGTCGATCAAGGCTAACACTGTGTTGTTTATGGATAATATGGGGGTGGTGATAAGTATGGTAAATGCTGATGAAATCCAAGTAGGTCAGTACATTGATCAGTCCCTAACGCGTGAACATATTGCATTATAGTTGGGATTGAACGATGAAGAACTCGACGTTTTGGAAGCCGAGGGTGATGTGGAGGTAGTGAACGACGAGGAAGTCTTATAGGATACAACGATTCCTCATATGAATACGTAGTTTATTTACGAGGATGAGGAGATCGAGGTTGAATATGTGACAACAGAGGAGTACTCGATCTATATCAACCTTCAAATGTTGATCAGGGTGTTCCTACTTTTACCGAAGAAAATGTCAAAGCTGCTGAAGACCATTTGGAAAAGATATCAAAGAATAAAGACAAGATGTCTGAATAGGATTCTGATCCGTCAGTAGCTGACATTTTGGGTTGGTTTGGGAATCTTTGTAAACGTATTTGTAAGATTATTTATGCCTACAGGTATGTTGACCGAGAACAACAACTGGACGCTGTCACATGGGCCAAAGCTAATCAGAAGACAACGTTCAAAGCCGTGTCGACATTGAAAGGTGACATTGTGTCTTGGTTGTATGATTCGGAGTTAAAGGTCTGTATCATAAAATGCGAGAACGGTGTTCAGTATTATGAAAATATCACTGACGTTGTCTCACTACCGCGTTCGGATTTTCGTACCCTCGCGATTCGACCTTTTATTAATCGCGGTGGAAATCGTCGAGCAGAGTGGTTTCATCAACATTTTCTCTTCGAGGTAAACCATGGTTTTAAATTCTTTAAGCCACAAGTCCCAACCCGTAAACTTATTGACGAGATCGATCCTCGTACGGGTTGGAGAAAACTCTTGCTTAAGGTAAAGATGCCAAAGACGATGAAGCATGTACCGATGAAGACGTTTCCACAAAGTCTTCACTAACTTTTAACCGATGGTACTTTGTTAATCGTACTGGCGAGGCCGTCATTGTTCTGGGTAAAGGCTTGAAGACCAGTTTTATTATAGTTATCGACTCGATGTGTCTCATTAACTTATCTGAAATAGACAATGGCGTGCTGTTCAAGAACATGACACTGATCGAGCGCCAAGAAGACTACAACCGAGCTATGCAGTTCTAGTGTGTTGTACGTGTGTGTCACGAGTTCAGAATTCATAGCTGTCGTGATTGGCAGACAAAGCACTTCAAGTAATTTAAAGACAAAGAACTCAAGCGAGGGGTTGTTTGTTAGTGCACGATTTTGTCGTGTCGAGTCTTTGGAACTTATCGGTTGTAATTTAATATTAAAATAATGTTAAGGGTATCTATGGAAAATAGTTAGTTCGTTATGTATGGCTAATTCGTTAAAGATGTTTAACTAATTAGCCAATTCGTTATATGTAAAGTCTATTCGTTAAGGTTTTTTAACGAATGGACTGTAATCCGTTATTTTTGTTCCCATTCGTCATGGAATGTTGACGAATGTGGGCATAACGAATTGTTGGGTATTATTTTTTAGACCGACGCATCGAATCGTTACTCGTTTATAATAAGAAATTAAAGAAAGACAACAAGATATTATAACGAGTAATTGAAGCATTAGTCGGGTGAAATATTATATTAGATTTTATTCCTTTGGTCTTATCCAAGTGGCGGTGGAGTAGAGACTAAGACATAAGACTAGTATAAATAGATGATTTAGGTCATGTGTGTATTGTGAGATATTTCATTGTATTGAGAGTTTGCCCCCGGGGAAGAGCTCTCCCCGGGTGGCCGTTCCTTTATGGGTATGTATGTATGTATGCATGCATGCATACATGCATGCATGCATGTAGAATCATTCGATTAATGAAATCATGCTACTACATCTATCTTTTGTGTTTTAATTACAAATGTTCATCCTATTATTGTTTATTAATCAAATCGAACTCTCCACATACGCCCATAATTATCATTCAAGAGTGAATACTAGTTACGATTCGATCCCGGAACCGAGTTCATTTATACATGTCCGTTCACGACACACGCTTCCGCACCGACGCTCGGTTCTGTCAGTTGGTATCAGAGCGGGTTAGCAAATCGTTCAGACTAACCGCTAAATTTGTTTCAATTCGCTCTTGAATCCTCCATGGACGTTAAACTTTAAGTTTGTTGAAGTTTATATGGGTTTTTGGATGGATTTGGATTAAATTTGATGCTTTGAAGATGATTTATGTGAATTGATGTTTGAGTTGATGATTAGTTCGGAGATTCAACATCTAAGTTTGTTGAAGTTTTTTGTGGGATTTTGGATCGATTTGGATAAAGTTGATGCTTCGAAGATGATTTATGTGAATTGATGTTTGAGTTGATGATTAGTTCGGAGATTCAACATTGATTTCATGTTATGTGTTCAAATTCATCCAGATTTTCAGTCTTCGGTTCGTTTTTGGCCAAAATCGTTTATATTTGATGTCTAGATCTGATTATTTGCGGAAATTGATGAATTATTGGTGATACATTGTTGATTCCGAGATGATATGGACTATTTTCAGTGGTTAATTTCATGTTTAATTACAGATATAAAATTAGGGTTCTTAAGTCAACATTTGGGGAAAATCAAATTCAAGGTTACTTAGGGAAAAATGGTGACTAGTTCTGGTTTGTATGATGATTATGATGTGTATGTAAAGATAATTTCACGATTCAGAGGATTTGTTTTAGCACTACACGAGTAGTTGAGAATAGTGCAGATACAAACATGTTGTCACTACTATTACAGATTTTTCTTCATGACCGATCATGATTTAATTCATGAGTTATCCCCGTTAAGTGCTTGAAACACTACAAGTCCAATCAGTTGCTAATGGTTTTATGGCTCGAGAAAATTGGGGTTCGTTGTGATTTGTAGTTGTTGATTTGGGTATTCACTATACTTATGTTGCTGATTATGTGTTTGGATTGACTAAGTGTTCAAAGGTATGTGCTACTAATTTGATTATAAATATTGACGAACAATTAGGTGTTGTTTGTTTTTTAAGACAAAAATTGTCTGCAATCTGATTTATCCTGATTTAATGTCTGCAACTGAAGATGTGGTCTGAAGGTCTGCAATCTGAAAATATAATACTGTTTTTTTATAAACTAGATATCGTGTTCATAAGCTGAAAAATAGTTACCTATCATATATATTATAGTAGATAAAAGTCATTTAACGTTTGTAGACTGCTAAAATAATTGGTAGTGGTATATGAACTATGGAAGTGGGTGGTGGTAGACAATTGTGGTAGGCGGTGAACGGTGGGTGGTGGTGATGGACGGTTATGGTGGTGGGTGGTGGACCGTGATGGTGGCCGACAATGGGTGGTGGTGGTGATGAATAGTGGTGGTGGGTGGTGATGAATAGTGGTGGTGGGTGGTGGACAATGGTGGTGGTGGATGATTGTGGCGGGGTGGTGGTGGCGGACGGTGGGTGGTGGCGGTGGCGGGTGGTGGTGGTGGTGGGTGGTTAACGGTGGTGGTGGTGGCGGCAGACGGTGGGTGGTGGTGGTGGTGGTGGCGGCAGACGGTGGGTGGTGGTGGTGGTGAGTGGTGGTGGCGGTGGACGGTGGTGGCGGTGGTGGGTGGTGGTGGCGGCGGACGATGGTTGGTGGTGGTGGTGGTGGCGGACGGTGGGTGGTGATGGTGTTGGACATTGGGTGTTGGTACGTGGTATGATGTTAAGATGAGTGAAGAAGTGTGAAGATGGTGAAAAAAGCTTATTTTTTAAGACCATAAAAGCAGTTTTCAGATTTTTTTTTTTGAAAAAACAAACAGTTTTCAAGAGCTTATGTCTGCGCGCCCGTAGACATAGGCTCCTTGCAAACCTTTTAAGCAAAAACAAACACAACCTTAGTAAAACTGATTTCAATATGTTGATTGCTGATATGATTGTGACTCACGAGCAGTTAATACCGGATTACGAGCAGATTTTGAAGCGCTCATATGAATTAGTAAGCGTTTGGAGCTGGAAATTTTTCCCAAATAGATTTTGTTTCCGAGAATATGGAAGTACACGAGTAGTCTGCTGAAGATGTTGAGCTTGGATGCATCATTGTTCACGGGTAGTTATTAGCTGCTGAGTTTGTAACAGTTTCTACTTATTTGTGTGCACAGACAATTATTGTTCGCAACTTGTTTGTTATGGCTCGAGTAGTTCTTTACTGGTCGTTATTCATTAGTGGATAGGGATGGAATATGTGTTTAAACTATTGGTAATAAGGTGTTTGAGTAGGCAGATTGTAGATTCTTGTTGCTAATGAGCGTTCGAGTAGGTATTGATTATGTGTTCAAGATGGTGTATCAATTTGCTGATATGAAGTGTTGGTTGTGAATAAATGTTGTTATCCGAATAGTTGCAGCAGATACGGATTCTTAACGAGAACTTAGTGGGCTGAATGAAGTATGTTGCTGCTGATTAACTCACTAGTACTTAATTCAGGTCAATAACACATGTTGTTGGGGTATTCCATTTAGTAACATTAACAAACAATCTCGAGCAGATTGTACAATTGGGCAGTTTGTTCGTGTAGTTGCGGCTGATGATTTGATTAATTCACGAGCAGATTCAAATTAGAAAGATTTGTTGCTGCTGCCAATTTTGTTTTTCATTTTGCTGCAGCTGATGCAAATCAGAAAATCGCAGGGGCTGATTTGTAGTTGTAATCTACATATATGAACTTAATAGTTGCAACTGTTGCAAAGTTTCTAAAAAGGGGCAGTTTAGGTAAATCATGTTGCTGGTTACAATCAGTTTGTTACTGTTGCTGCTGATTTCTACAAGTTATGAACAGTTAATAATGCGTAAATGGTGCATGTTATCATGCTCTCGGTACAGCAGCGGGAACTAAATGTACAATCTGATGATGCACATAAACAAAGGGCACTTTTGTAGTTATACAAACTGTTAATGAAGATGATGCAGCACACAGTTAGAAAAATGGTCTTTATGGGCCAATGTATTTGCTGCAAATGATAGAGCTGCTACACGGCTGCTGCATATTTTATTTCCGAGCTGTTAAAGCTGATTATTTGCGGTTAACGTGCTGAAAATATTGCTAAAACGTGTTGTTCATGTGCTGAAATTACTGTAACACGTGCTGTTAAAGAGCTGATTATTTGCTGAGTTAAACGTACTGTTAACAAGCTGATTAATGATGATTCTGTTGCTGAAATTTTTGATGAAATTGCTGTAAAAAGTTGTTGAATGTGCTGTTAAAGAGGGTTGTTATTGAGCTGATTATGTTGCTAAAATTGTTGATTTTAGTGCTGAAAAATGCTGTAAAAATTGGGTTGTTAACGAACTGATTATGCTGCTGATTTTATTGTTGATATTACTGATTTTATTGCTGAAGTTGCTGATTTTAGAGATGAAAATGTTGTTAAAAAGGAGTTGTTAACGAACTAATTCTATTGCTGAGCTAAAGCAAGGAAGGGGTACTTTAGTCTTTTTGCAGCTGGAGTATTTTCGACAATTTGCAGCTTTTGAACAATGTTTTATGCAGAAAATTAAGTGTTCTTGTGTAGAAAGTAGAATTTTTATGTGTAAAGGTTTATGTGTTGATGCACCGAGTACAAAAGTGCTGTTCCGAGCATATCATGATAATTCTCGATCATACCTTTTGTCTCGAGCATGTCTTGTGAAGTTTTTTAAAGAAAAATGTTAATGCATTTTCACGAGTATTTCCTTTGCTCGAGAGAATGTCCTTTTCTCGAGAGCATGTCTAGTTGACTTTCAAATGCCAAACGGACCAAGATGAACAAAATGATATATACTTGCTTATCCGTTGACATTTTGACCGTGTGTTCTTAATGAAAAGTGCTTGCCCAAGTATGAGTGACCGTTTGGAAGTGAATTTCCTGGTCAACTCACCCGTTGACTATGTCGGGTCAACGAAGGGTATTTTAGTCATTTTTGAAGATTTTTTAAAGCAAAAATTAGGCAAAAATCACAAAAATTTCACAACTTCAACAAGGTGCTTTCAAGATAAAGATGATTGATTTATCCTCGATCTTATGCCTATACAACTATATCCAAAAGAGATAAAGAGAAGATGATTTGTAATGAAAAATGGGAGACGCTTATTGTGAGGTGGAGAATCTCTATGAAAGTTATCGGGTTATGAGGTGATCGTGAAAGTGATTTGATGGCATCGGTCTAAGGGAGAGATTTTTGGGTATTAAATTTTAGACCGACACATCGGATCGTTACTCATTTATAATAAGAAATTAAAGAAAGACAACTAGATATTATAACGAGTAATTGAAGCATTTGTCGGGTTAAATATTATATTATATTTTATTCCTTTGGTCTTATCCTAGTGGAGGTGGAGTAAAGACCAAGACATAATATAATATAATATAATATATTATATTATATTATATTTTATTCCTTTGTATAAATAGATGATTTAGGTCATGTGTGTATTGTGAGATATGTCATTGTATTGAGAGTTTACCCCCGGGGAAGAGCTCTCCCCGGGTGGTCGTTCCTTTATGAGTATGTATGTATGTATGTATTTATGTATGTATGTATGTATGTATGTATGTATGTATGTATGTATGTATGTATGTATGTATGTATGTATGTATGAGGGCTCTTAATGAGAATCATTCGATTAATGAAATCATGCTACTACATCTATCTTTTGTGTTTTAACTATAATTGTTCATCCTATTATTGATAATCAAATCAAACTCTCCACATCTGTCCATTATTATCATTCAAGAGTGAATACTAGTTACGATTCGATCCCGGAACCGAGTTCGTTATACATGTCCGTTCACGACACACGCTTCCGCAACGACGCTCCGACGCTCGGTTCTGTAACGAATCACTGATTCGTTATGCTTTTGTTATTTGTTTTGTAAGTTAACGAACTAGGAGCCAATTCGTTGCGGGATGTGTAACAAATTGGTCTCCGTCGTCTATTTAAGGGTTGCTCATGCCCTCATAATTTAAGTTTTGAGTTAATTATATAAAACCTATGTCTGCATTCTCTCTCACCCAATTCTTCCTCAACATATTCTAATATACCTATTATAATTACAATTATGCTATATCTATAATTAAGAACATATCATAAACTAGATCCTAAGGTATTAGATCTGTCCGATTAATACGTGTACACATCACATATAAATTGATTTATCATGACTCCTTGTATTTTGCCAATTCCAGCTCATGTGACTCTTTTCTCTGAGCATCATCCAACCTACTCACATCTTCGTAAATGCCTCTTGCCTCCTGAAACCTATCAAGTAATTTCTTATGTTCTTCAGATAAGGCAACCTTCTTTTCTTTTGCAATTCTGGCTCTTGCCTTATCAGACAAGATCTTTCTTTGTTTGTCTTCCATTTCCTTCTCTTTCTTCTCCTTTATTTCTCTTTGTCTTTTGTGACTTGCAGTGATCCTCACATCATCATGAATTCTCTTGGATAAGACCTTGAACCTTTCTTCCACTTAATTTCTTGTCATCCTTTCAGCATGTTCAAATTCAATCCCATTTTCAACCAAATAACCTACCTTCCCCCCAAATTTTCTCAATACCTTGGATTTTCTTTCAAAGTTTAGCTATGGCTCTTTTTCATCTCTCTTCTTTCCCAACAAATAATTCAGATCTTTATCAAAAAGATGCTTGATATCTTCATATTCTAAACCATGTTTTATCGAACCAACAATTATGGGATCTTGTCTTCCTAACTCCTCCATCCTTGCTTTAATATTCTGCATATGTACATCAGACAGATTGATTTGAGGTGAACTAGGTTCAACCTCTTTTTCTTTAACCCCCTCTCCTTCTTCATCTTCTTCCAAGTCAGATAGATCCTCCAATGCACCAATTTGTGGTTTATTAAGGTCCATCTGTTCATTATATTCAAATGCCTCTGGTTTTACCATCTGCAATGGAACAACATGGATAGGTTCTTCAACTGATTTTTCTTTTTCTTTCTCCACCTATAGCTTTTCTTTCACAACCTTTCTCTTCTTCACAAACTCTTTAAAGTTTGGTATATTTAGACCATACCTCTTCCTTTTCCTAACATATTTAACCATATTCACTGGCCATTCCCTTTCATTTGACTTGATATTTTCAATTAAGTCAGCAATCACACTATCAGATAACGCTTCGGCCATCTCCTCCTGTATTCTTATTGCATTATGGTTAACCACCAACTGCCTGTCAAGAATTTCTTCAACAACATGTTTAGCGTTTGGTGTTGTCTCCACAGGTTCTTCTACATGTTTATCATTTTCACTCTGAAATTTTTTAATAACCACAGCTAGAGCTTTTTCAGCATCTTCAGTTTGTTATAATTTCAAGAGTCCCTCAAGGACCTCTTGATCCAGATCTTCATCATCTTCCGTCAGCTTGTTTAATAATTCAATTTGTTCTATCAGAACCTCTGCTTATCAAGTTCCTTCTCAGTTAGCATGAAGTTTAAAAACTCTCTTTCAAGCATATCTTTCAAGATTTGATCATGTAATGATTTGGCTTTTAAAGAAAAGTCTTATACAAACAAAATGTGATCATTTGATCCATCGGCCTTTTTTCTTCAAAGGTTGATGTTGGCTTTCATTTTCTACAACTGCCTTCCCCTTCTCCTTCCTTCTCTCCTCATCTTCATTAAGGGGTTTAGATGAGCCAACCTCTTTGAATTGAGGAGGTGGCATATCATCTATCCCCCTGAACAAATCTTCTAACTCCTCATCCACAACCACTTCCTTTTCTTGCACAATCAATGAATCAATAACATCAAAGTCACCATCAAGAATATCAAGGTCAGGGTCTTCTTCAATCATCTCCTCATCATCAACACCTTGATTATTCTCATTAGTTTCTTCAATAACATTCTCCACAACCTCCCTTATCTCCTCAACAACAGTCATCTCCTCATCAACAATCATCTCCTCATCACTATCAGCATAAGTCATTCCAATTATGTTCAATTAGTTGTCATCAGCAGAAACAAGAATACCTCCCCCTGTTTTGGTGCATCTAAGGTCGTCTCAACCTTAGATTGCAGGGCTTGAATTTTTTGCAGGGCATCTTGCAATTTTTTCTCTAGATTGGTGTTTCTTGCCCTCAACTCAGAATTTTCTGACCTAAAATCATAGTTTTCAACAATCAAACCAAAATTTCTCTTTAGTATTTCATGTCTTGGGGTGATATATGGTGAAAGGTTTATGCTGAAAGGATCAGATTCAAAGGATTTAGAGAATTGGGTTTGGACTATAGGGATTTGGGTTTGTGTTTGGGAAGATGGTGATGAAGAAATGTTAGGTTGTGCAATGTCTAAGGATTGGGATGATGATTGGTAAGGTGTGTTTGGTTGGTTTATCAGATGGGCTTCAATGAATTCGGGTATATATGATTCATCTTCAATTGGACCAAAGATGTTTGGTTCATTTGTATAGGATTGGATTGGTGAGTGTGGTGGGGATGGTATGTATGGCTCATGGGTTTTGGCTTAGTGAGACACGTGGTGTAAGGGCTGTAACATGGTGAATAATATCACAAACAATATCATCATGTAATATTTCCCCCTCAACTTGTGCTTGAATATCAGCCACATTCTCCTCAACTAGCAGTTCATCACCTCCATCATCATGATCATTATTAGAATCATTATCTTCATCTTCACTCTCATCATCACTCTCCTCCTTAATTCTCACCAATGGTGAAGAAGGAAACTCCATCACCCCAACTTCATCATTAATTAACCATGGGAGAATATCAAAATCAACCTCAGGATCAAACAAACTTGTTGCACCCAGTCTGCTAATCCTCCTATAAACATTTGGATCTTGTAGAACATGTGTTGCACATGTAGTTAGTAAATTAGAAAGTAGTCTGTTGAAGATGATTTGCAAAAATCTTGGATACATAAGAAATTTATCATCCTCCCACTTTCTTGTATTTGACACCATCCCTTTGAATATCATCCTTGAAAAATTGAATGGTTGAACATAAAGAACAGCTACAGGGGCTGTTGATATTTCTCTGCTCATCATAGTCCAAGTACCCCTTCGCGGAGTCAAGCTCTGTATGATATGATGTATGAGGAACCGATAAATTAAAGGAAACATTCCCTTTTGGAACTGCCCCTTATTGATGTTTCCCTGGTAGCCCATTGTTTCCTGGAACACCCTCAACAACCTTTGCTGGGAATATGAAAGTTGGTCAGCAAAGTTGTCATTCAACTGTAGACTTGTTCAAATAACTAGCTCAGTAATTACCACTTCTCTTCCAAGCACAGTTGACTCAATCCTCCTACCATTTACATCCTCCACGTACTGTGCTAATCTCCAGAAATATGTATGTTGATTTCTGTAGATTAAAGGGCTTTTAGTGAGAGTGAACTTAGTATATTGGATCGTATAAGCCATTTTATCATTAACTCCAGTGGTTGATTCTCCTTAGTTATTTGGAGAAACGCAAACATATTTTGTTTCGGTTCGAACCTATACGCCATATCTGCACACAAACAAGAAAATCACACATTCAAAGTATAAGTTAGTCAATTGAACATGCATGTATATATAATTGAAGAAGATAGCATAAAAGGATAGTCTTTATGAACCTGTTCTTCGACAATTAATGACATGCACATAAAACAGTTGTAAAATTGAAAACTAAAGACCTAAACCCACATAATGAGTGTCAAAAATCATTTAATCAAAGCTTACCAAGTCGGAATTAGGGTGGATGATAATTTTTAGAGTGATTTGTTGAGCAATGATTCAATAACTTAGGTCGCGAGTAAGTTTATATTAGAAGAGAGAGAGGGAAAAAGTGAATGCAAATTTTTCTAAGTCCCCATTTGATACTATACCCTTTTGTGTTTGAAATTGGGTTTTAAATGCTTTTTGTCAGTTAGTCTCAGAATATTGCCAAATATCCCATTTTCAAACACAAAGATTGCTCGGCCAATGTATTGTACCAAAGCTTGCTCGAAAATAAGGTTTGCTTGACTCAACTTTATTTGAAATATAACAAATAAGTAAAAAAAAGAAGTTTACTCGAAATCAAATAAAGTTAGCAATAAAATATATTAGAAAGATTCTTATTTGTCAAACCTTACTCGAATAATCAAACCTATGGAACTTTACTCGAAAGAATAATAATCAAGCAAAGAGTTAACTTTGTGCAAAGATATACTATCAAGTACACTCAAAGAAAAAAGTTTACTCAAAAATGCTTCAAAACATCAAGTATGCATGAGGAAACTTATAATGTTAAAGGTTAACATATAAGTGTGTTCGAGAAACAAAGTTTGCTCGAAAACACTTATTAAAACAAAGTAATCAGACATAATCAAAATCACATCAATAATTTATCAAGTATGCTCGAATTAGACAAATTGTCCATTAAACACCCAAGTTTACTCAAAAACACATATTCATGCAAAAATTTCACAAGTATACTGAAAGATACTTAGTAATCACACAACATATTCAAAATGGGCAAATCCTCAATGAATATTTTATTTTAAGAGTAGAATTGCTATTAAATGCAACACCTTTTGACTTAAACGTTACTTTAAATGGTGTTTTCTTTTTAGTTCAAAGTTTAAGAGCAAATTGTGCATATTGAGATCAAATTTCAGTTATCATTTCTAATCCTTGTCTTTTATGAAAAGATATCCACATGGGATCATATTGATTAAGTCACCTTTCTATTCTTCATTCTCAACATCATTATGAGAAATCATGCAGGTTAATAGCAGGTAATAACTTAGCATGAATTTCATTACATTGGTGATATGCTTAAGGTAATTGTTTGCATAATACATAAATGGATAACACTTATTGCACTATGATGTTTCATATCTCTTCTCAAAGCTTATTTGGCTTTTTCCAGATCACCCCAAATTGACTTCAATCCACTGATATTTGGTCAAAATATCTTTTAATGACAGAACATGAATAAGTTTCTTTTAGCAAAATTTATCTTTTCAAAACTTTTCAAACTTTGAGGTTGAACGTTGGGCTTACATGCCACACAGTTCGATCTTACAAGCCATCTATTCAAGGTGTTTAGGACTTATAATGATGCCCCACCTTTGTAGTTCTAGTTTAAACCCTTATGTTTGTAATTTTATCAACTCTTGGTTGATGTATAATCCTTTTGCAAAATTTTGTTCTTTGACAAATATAAAATGAATCATTTTAAGTTACCAAATACCAACAGGCTTGTGTATGACTGGGTAGTTACCTTTCTGTCTATCATTTGGAGAGAGTTATCTTCAAACATGCATATTTCAACAATGTACCTCCACATTAAGTTTAGCATTTTCATTTAGTTTATATCATCTCAGGTTTTGCACATCATGGAAAGCTACACATACTTATCAATGACTACACTAATAGTCTTTTTAGCCTATTAAAACCATAAGATTAGTGTAAATAACCAATTTTCTATCTTTTCCCAAAAGGTTGGATCAATTTCTACTTAAAAACCTTTTAAGCTTCCTTATAGCTTGAACTGAATAATATTATCATGTCTCTTCACACAAAGTTTGCTCTTTTATCAAAAACATATTTCTTTTTAAAAACTTCATTGATAATTCACTCAACACATAAGTTTCAGCACAAAAGTAATTTTGACAAAGACAAACTGTTTTCATAATCAAACATAATTAGAAATCACATTAATGCATAAACACAAGGAGGCATACATGAAATTCTATGAAGATAAAGCATGCATAAACCAACTTGTCCTAAGCACACAATGCATAATTATTTCAAAACAGCAATCATGATTAATTTTCAAACAAGTATGCAGATGAGACACTTCAAATCATATTCTATCGTACTTATCAAATCATCATGAATCATAATCACAAATTCATACTTAAGCATCATAGATACTTAAGCCACATATTTTCATTGAAGCACATTTTGATCACTGCAAATATCACATAATTAGACAAAAATCACTAATAAATCACTCATGACTCCCTTTTTAAGAAAATAATCAGTTAGCGCATGTGAACACATATCATCAATCAGACATTATCATAGTTGATCATGCCTAAAACTTTTAAAATAAAGTTGAATCTAGTTTTATCTAGTGGCTTGGTGAACAAATCAGCCAAGTTGTCATGAGTTTCAAATCTTATCATTTATGTTAGTCCTTTCTCATTTCAATCTCTGATAAAATGGTGTATGATTTAAATATGCTTAGTCTTAAAGTGTTGAACATGATTTTTCACAATAAATAAAGCAAAAATATTATCAATAAGAATTGGAGTGTTCAATAAGTTCAGACCATAATCAAGCAGTTGATTCTGAAACTAGAGGACTTGAGCACAGCAAGCAAATGCAGCAATGTATTCAGTTTCAGCAGTTGAAATTGACACAGTTGTTTGCTTTTTGCAATGCCATTAAACCTGGTTGTCTCCTACGAATTGACAACCACCAGATGTTGACTTCCTGCTCATATTGCATCCATCATAGTCACTGTCAGTGTAGGAAAGAGGACCAAAAGCATTGTTCTTTGGATACTAAATTCCCAAATCTGGGTTTCCCTTCAAGTATCTTAAGATTCTCTTGACAACCATCATATGTGAAACTTTGGGATTAGCTTGAAATCTTGTACACACACACACGCACACACACAGAGCAAACATGATATTTGGTCTTGAAGAAGTCAAATACATTAGTGATCCAATCTTAGCTCTGTATTCATGTTGATCTACAGGCTCCTCTTTTTCATCAGCTACCATATTTTTATGTGTGCCCACTGGAGTGGAAGCAGTCTTCAAATCTTGCAATTTGGACTTGGTCAAGATGTCTTGTACATACATGGATTGACTAATGAATATTCCATCCATCTTCTGTTGAACTTTCAATCCAAGGAAGAAATTCATCTCTCCCATAGAACTCATACTGCATTTTGACTTCATGACTTCTTCAAACACTAAAAACATTTGTATATTTGTAAATCTAAAGATGATATCATCAACATACACTTGAAGTAGGAGTAAGTCTCTTCCTCTTTTCTTGTAGAATAAGGTCTTCTCAATGGCTCCTCTTTGAAACCATTAGCAATTAGATGATTTTAGAACTCATCATACCAACCTCTTGGAGCTTGATGTAACCCATATAGAGCCTTGTTAAGCTTGTGTACTCTATTTGGATACATAAGATCCTTAAAACTTGGAGGTTGAGTGACATACACATCTTCTTCTATTTTTCCATTTAAGAAAGCAGATTTAACATCTAATTGAAACACTCTAATGTTCTTTGATACAGCATATGCTAAAAAGATTCTTATTGTTTCCAACCTTGCTACAGGAGCAAATACTTCTTCAAAATAAATTCCTTCTTCTTGTAAGCAACCAAGAGAAACTAATCTTGCCTTGTTTTTCATTACAATTCCTCTCTCATCCCTTTTGTTTCTGAAAAACCATTTGGTGCCTATTGAATATTTTCCTCTTGGTTTATCAACTAGTTCTTGGACTTGCAGATTTCTGAACTGAGATAATTCCTCCTGCATGGCTTCTACCCAACTGTTATCCTTCAGTGCTTGAACAATGTTCTTTAGTTCTATTTGGGATAGAAAATAGGAATATAAACAAATGTTTTCAGTTTCTAAGGCACTTCTTGTCAATCTTTCATGTAGGTCCCCAGTGATATTTTCAATAGGATGATTCATTTAAACAAAACAAGTTTGAATGATTTGAGTAGAAGTCAGAGTTGGATCCATATTTGAATCATTTTGTTTAGGTTCTTCAATGATCAACTCTTGTACATCACTGTTCATATATGCTTCTTCCGCAATTTGATTAGATGTTGATGCAATCATTTGAAATATTCAAATTTTGAAACAAAATTTCAAACATTGATTGTATGTCATGTTGAGTCTGGACTTATTGATTATCAGGTTGATCACCAGATGTTTTAGTGTGATCTTGATCTTATGACTCACCATTTTGGTCATTGCGCTCATCTTCATTATTTTCAAAAACCTTCCTTTTGAATGAGAACTCACTGTCTTCATTAACAACCTTAAACTACAATTTGTCTAAGTCAATCTTCTTTTTAGTAGTTGCTCAGGAACATTTGTTCTATAAGAATATTCATTAATGTCTTCAAGATAGATTTTGAAGGACTTGATCAATTTCTCTAAATCAAACAACTAGCTTGCTCCATCAACAGTATTAAACTGATTCTCATTGAAAATGATGTCCGATGATTCAATCACACTCAGATGATCTTTCACATATACTCTATATGCCTTTGAGTGTGAATTAAGTACTTTGATTGGAACTTGTTCAAGTAGTCCTTGGTGTTTAATAGAGAACATTTGCATCCATATGCTTTGATAAACTTGATGTAGGACTTTCTTTTATACAAAATCTCATAAGAAGTTTTGTTCTGTCTTTTGTTGAGAAGGACCCTGGTCTGAACATAGCATGCAATGTTGATTGCTTCTGCCCAAAATGATACATGTAGATAAGCATCTGCAAGCATGGTTCTTGCAGCATCTATTAATGTTATATTCTTTCTTTCTGCAACACTATTTTGTTCAAAAGTTCTTGGGGCACTGAATTGCTGAAAGATTCCTTTTGCTAGAGAAAACTCAGTCATAACCCCATTTTTGAACTCAGATCCATTGTCACTTCTCATTACTTTACCCTTGCATCCAATTGATTCTCAATTCTAGGCACACAGGTCTTGATTAAATATGCAGCCTCATCTTTTGAATTTAGGAAATGCACCAAAGTGAATATTGAGTAATCATCTAATATCACAAAACAATTCTCCTTTTCGCCAATACTTGGAACATTTACAGGACCAAAAAGATCCATGTGAAGCATTTCAAGCACTTGATCAATGGAGTTTAAAAGTTTTGTTTTATGAGATGATTAACGTTGTTTTTCCTTTTGGAATGAAACACAGTTGTCATCAAGCTTGACCTCTCTTGTTGGCAAACCAATAACATGCTCACCTTTTAAAAGTTTTTTCATGCTCTTTAGGTTCACATGCGATAATTTTCTGTGCCATTGCTTGGTTTCACTTTCAGAAGCTTTAGAAACAAAACAAGTACACCTCTAGAAATAGCATCCTTCATCCTTAATTCATGCAAATTGTCATTCCTTGGTGCCATCATCATAATCATTTCTGGTGGAATCACAAATTCAGGTTTTAAAATGAAACAATAAGATTCATCAAAATCTACTTTATAACCTTTATTACAAATTTGATAGATGCTCAAAAGGTTATATTGGAGACCTTCAACATGAAATACATTACCAAATGAGACTTTCCCATTTGTGAGAATGTCTTTGCCCACAATTTTCCCTCTATTCTCATCACTTCCAAAAGCAATTGGCCTTCAAACTTTTCTTCATAATTAGCAAGTGATCTTTTATCACAGGTCATGTGCCTGGAACATCCACTATCCATATACCATACATCATTGACTTATGTGGATTGTTCCTGCACAGTTGAAAACAAAATGATTAGTTAAGTGATGAATCACAAACCATGTTGGCTTGCAAATAATTAGCAACAACAGCAGTAGTTGCATTTGGTTTTGGATCTTAATAACCAGTTCACAAGACTCATCAGTCTCATACCCAGATTCAAACAAATTTCCAAAATAGGGAATTATGCTTGTGCATTCTTCAATAACTGTTTCCCTTTTGATGATTAGTTTTGGAGCTTCATCCTTTGGCTTCCACAAGAACCCTTTTGATTCATAACCACTTTTCAACAAGAATTTTTCATCACCATTTAATTCTTGGTTTTCTCTTGAGAACTTTCTTCTTAAATTGTCTGTTCTCATTATATGAGTTTAAATCTCCAGAATCAACAATGTTTTCTGAGCTCTGAGATTTAATGGATGTTTTATGTTACAATATTTTCATAGACATCTTCTATTTCTTTTCAAATACATCGTTGATCTTTTTTCTTAACCAGTTCCATCATTGACTTGCATACCCTTTTGCAAGTATTCTTTATACTTCTTTTTAAACAAAACAGAGTCTTGACCATAGAGTTTAGTATCAGGAACAGTGAAAGGTTCTGTTATGATTCTTTCTGGGCATGAATCTATGTGATGACCATAAACATCACATATTTTGCACCATACCTTTCTTTTGTGTTCATTCATATAATTTCCTCTCTTGAATCTTTCACTTGGTCTTGGAGGATCTACACCAATGGTCCTTTGGTGAGTGATTGGTTTTCCAAAGTCTATGGATATAGGTTGAAAAACATTTATCTTTTCAATACTTTTTTCATTTGCACCTTTGAAAAACTTAACCCTTTCCATCTTTCCTTTTCTTTCATTTAGTTATTTTTCTTTCATTGGGCTCACATACTTTCTTGCAAAATACTCAACATCCCAATGTCAAAGAGTTCATGGTTTGAGAATACTGGGTAAATGGGTATATACTCAGTTTCTTCTATTGTTTTTGTTCCATTATTCTTTATTGAGATACTTTCTTTCTTATGAGGACTTCTAAATGCTTGTGAAGTAGCATTGTTCATCTTCCTTTGAAACCCCCCACATATGTCAAATGGCTTATGGTTTCTTCTCATTTGTTCATGAATCTTCATCATTTTTGGTGTAATTTTGGGTAATCTTGGAATCTTTTCCTTAGAAATCGTTCTTCTCTGTTCTTTACCCTTGTTACTTCCACAACTTGAAAATTATCACTTGATACACTTGTTTTGTCTTCAAATGACTCACTTGACACTTGATCTATTACACAATCTTTAACTTTATCAGATTTGTCATTTTCACTTTCTTTTGTTTCTTTCGACTTCAACACAAACTCTCCTTCTTCTTTTACTGCAACCATTTTGTAGTTTTCAATAAAATCTTATTTCTCTTTGAAGTCCTTCTTAAACCGATGTAAGTAAGTTTCCCCTTTCTCTTTGTCAAGCTTTAATGAATAATTACCATTTAAAGGTGGTAGAACAACTTTCTACTTATCTTCAGCTTTAATCTTCAAAAGCTTTCCACAAATGTAGCCAGTTGAAACAAGGTTCTTCAGAAAATCAACTTCAACTTGAAGTTGAGTATTCTTGATCTTTTCTTCTAAATACATATTTTTCAAACCTTCGATTTATGTGATATACCTTGATTGAGTTTCATAACTATCCAAATAGTCTTTTTCTAAACCTTTGATCTGATTTTAATAAGTTACTTCACTCATTTCATAAGCATTGATTATGCTTTCTTTCTTGAAACATTCAACTTGCAATTTACCAACCTCCTTTCTTAATGAATCATTCAAATCAAGTAAATCAGAGGTTGATTAATTGGAATGTACCTAATGAATCATTGATTTTACCCATGAATGCAACATTGGCATTTTCAATCTCTTTAGCATGACTGCTCCAGTCAAACAAACCATCTTGTGGTTGTTGAGCTACAACATCACTTCCTTTATTTCTTGGTTGAGTTGCATTTTTTATGTTCTGTTTTACAGGGCCTTGAGGAGGGTTTTGTTGATTTCTTTGGATACGTTGTTGTTGGGGAATGATTTGTTGTTGGTTCTGTTGTGGTTGAAAGTTGTTATTGTAAAACTGTCTCTACTGTTGACCTTGGCCTTGACTCTGATATTGGAATTGATTTCTAGGAAGATTATTGCTGTTGTTGTTCTGTAATTGTCATGGTTGATTGCATTCTCTTGCAAAGTAACCAGGTTGCTGACAATTGTAGCAAATTGTCTTGGATTTATCAAATCCAATCCTGTCATGTGGACTAGAGAATGTAGACCTTCCAGTCCTGTTATACAACCTTTTACTTCTCAAGCTAACATGGCAGCTTTCCATTTTAAATCCATATCTTCAAGATCATATCCATCAGTCTGTTCCAAATCTTCTTGCACAACACTTGTGTGAATCAAGTTCTTGGCCACAAATGCACTATAGGATTCTGTAAACACAGAAAACAAAGCTTGATATTCATTTCCTTGACTTGAATTGCTAGGAACATATGGTGCGTGTCCACTAGCCATAGAAGCGGTATCACCATTATATATCATTTGGACATTAAATCTTTGTTGTCCAGATTGGCTTCTAGATGCTTGACTTGCTAGATAAACCATTGGAATTTCAACATTAAAGTCACTGGGCTCTTTAATGATAGGAATCTGTTGTTTATTTCTTTGTAGACAGATTTCTATTGGGGCTATTAGGGCATGTTCAACTTGTAAACTAGGATTCTCTTCTTTGATCATGTGATTTTCATTCATTTCATGTTCAGCAGCTTGAAGGAAACATATTACATCATCTAGCTTGAAGTTGGGAAAATTGGCTTTCTCCTTGATGAAATTGCGTATTGTATACCATTCACCAGATAATGAAGATAACAGCTTCTTGTTAAGATCAAAATCAGTAATAGCAAGACCAGTTGTCCTAATTTCATTGACAATTGCCACAAATGTTTGCAAAACTAACTTTAGCCTTTCTCCCTCTTTAAACTTGAATCTGTCAAGTTGTTGCTTCAGCCTATCTTTCTTGATGTCTTTCAATTTAGTGTTGCCTTTAAAAATATCTATCACCGCATCATACATTGCTTTTGCAGTAGTGTGATGGTTTACACTTGTCAAAATTTCCCATGACAAACCCAATTTGAACATAGAAAGAGCCTTTTCATCCTTATTTTTCAGTTGTCTTTCAATGACGTGATTGATGTTTGCTCCTTCAGTAGGAGCATAAGGAACATTTTTGATTGAATTCCATACCTCAGTGTCATTGTAACAAACATCAACCTCAAACAATACCCTCCACTTGATATAGTTTTCTTGACCTAACAGTCTTGGAATCTTGTTAGTAGACACTTCTTGGCAATCCATTTGTTTGAAAATAATTTTGGTATTTTTAACAAGATTTTAAAATGAAAATGACTAAAAATTTGGATAAACTTTGTAAACTTCATATTTGAGGATTAAATTCTTGAATCTGATGAAAACAGATGGACTAAACCAAGATCTAGACTTATAACAATTAATAATCAACGTGAATCTGAGATTAGAATCCTTTTTAACCTTAAATGATTATGGATATGAAGAATGAAGAACATAATAGCTAAAGTCACGTTTCAACGTAACAGTGCTCTGCTTACATCATCATCTTCAACCTTAAATCGAATAGATTCAGTAAAAATCTTCACAATCAATCTTCACAGCAATACGCCAGTCTTCACAACAACTAACACAAACTCTTATACCACTTGTCAGGATCGATTATCTCACTATCAACCTCGTAACCAACAAATTAATATTGGCAAGATGGTTACGAATAAGCTAATGTAAAAACTCAATTATTACTAAAGGCGAAATAAGATGTTGCTATAATAACATAAAGATAACAAACACACAAGAGACTCAAAAGATTTCCATTGATATTAATAAAAAGTACAAAGGAATAACTTTAGGGTTTCTAGGTAGAATGTCAGGTGCGACTGGTTTCCGTACGAAAATATTTTATCTCCTTGGAAAGTGTGTAATCTGTCGTTTTCACCGTTGTAAAAAATGTGACCAAGTATTTCCTTAAACGGCCACACCTTAGACCTATTAGAAACCCTAATCATTGCTAAAACATATTCAAAATTATTACAAGTGTTAGATAGGTCCTCGAGTAAGCTTTTGTCTCTATCGAGCAAACCTTGTAATCCAAAAGTGTGCTGGAACAGTTCTCCAAGCAAGCTTTTACTTATGAATATTTTCAGTAGAAAATAATTTCAATTGAAAATATTTTCAATAGAAAATATACTTTAAGCAGACTTCAATCTTCATGATATAATCAAACTTTGCTCAAGAATATCTTACGAGCAAACTTGTTCTTCTTGATCTCTTCAACCTTTTGTCAAAGACTTATTCCAGCAAACTAAGTGTGCTTGGGTAGTGTATCTTGCTCGAGGTTGAACATTGCTCGTAGAAGTCCTTACAATGATTCCTTTAACTTCTAAAAGTGTGCTTGAGATCATCATTATTGAAACCTTGCTCGACCCACCAATTTACTTGGTTTAAGCTTGGCTAAGTCAAGGGTTTGCTATTATAAAAACCTTGCTCGACTGAAGAACAACCTTGCTTGATGAAGTGTAGTTTGCTCAAACTAAACACTTAGAAGAATTCTAGAAGATAACCTTGCTCGATGTAAGATACCTTTCTTGAATAAGTATTAGGCTTTCTCGTAATGCCTAGTTTGCTCATATTTCTTGAGGAGGTTGAGAAGATTCCAAACTTCCTTGATCATTTTTAATCCCAACAATTAATCCCATCCATCCAACCCTTGAAGATTAAGGAGATTAATCTTTTGAAAGAAGTCATTAGCATCAAAGATTATACATCCAAAGTGATTATATTGTTTTAAGTTGATCATGTTTGTGTCTATTACTTTGATAATTATCATTATGTGTATTAGTAGCTAAATCCCATAGTATCATCTTGGCTTATGATTAATCTTAACTAAAGTTTAATAATGATTGTTAAACACGTGATTGTTTTTTAATAATTAAGGGTATGTTGCAATTATCACTTGACGAGGAATGTTAGAATACTCTTAAAAGATACTCCAGGTGCTAAGCATGCTGATAAGCCGAGAAATTGATATTCTTGTGAAGCCTTGGCGAACATTAAAATAACACCAAGTACCAAGCTTGACGATAAGCCGGGGAACTGCCACTCTTATGAGGACTTGGTTAATAAATTAAGAATCCTTAAAATAAACCCCCAATTACCGAGCTTGACAATAAACCGGGGAACTGCACTCTTGTGAGGTTTTGGGGGATAACTTAAGAAACTTTAAAAGAGTCACCAAGATTCCCAACTTTATGATAAGCCGAGATATCGCGATTCTTGTAAGGGATTGGTTGGGGAAAAACATGAATCCTAATATTGACATAGATCAATTGGAATATTAGTAGTAATTAACAATTTTAAAATGGGAATCATCAATAATTTTATGAAAACGGATTGTTGATATTCATACACTAAAATCGGTTAACTACTACTTAAGTGAGCCTGCAACATAACCTACCTTTAAGCAACTCATGAATGTTTATTAGATGAGTTCTGTAAAGGTTATTTTTACTAAAGTATTTCGGACAATTTACTTAGTAATTTAAAGGATTGTTTCATCTTTAAAGTGAGTTAACTTTTCTTTATAAAAAACCACTTGCTTAATTCAAATGATGTTTTAGTAAAATGGGTCATGAGTTATCTCTTTCTTAAATTATCATGGAATAACATTATTAACGATGTTGTTCCCACCTTTAATCACAATAGCAAGTTCATGTCGCATGCTTACTCATTCATTGTTAAACCACAGTTAAGAGAAGTTTGAACCAAGATGATACACTTTTATTCTTAATCTTCTTTCTATCTAAAAATATAAAAACGGAAAAATATTGTATTTTAATTTTAATTTACATTTCTTTTAACTCAATTACCAAAACCAAAATGATTTTCAACTCCGGTTAAATACATACAACGATTTAGTAGTAAAAATTTATAAGTGTGTCTGTGGAACGATACTTGGTTCTTACCTATACTTTACTACATATGCGATAGGTACACTTGCCTATTTGTGTGTGGTCTAGTTAAGATAATAATCGCTTTTATAAATTTAAACTCAACATTGTGTGAACAAACTTTTGAAAAAATTAACACCTTTTTCTACTACTTCCACTCTACATCATGTTTTTCGCAGGGTTGCAAGGGCCACACGGCAAAGTTTTACAAACAATCTGAGTATTTATTAAACCTTGTTTATATATATATATAAATGTTTGTATATATTAAAATCTACAAAAAAAGAGAAACAAAATATTTTTCTATCTTCTTTATTTTGCAATTTTATTTTATCTTTCTAGGTAATAAGTTTCTTATCTTAGTTTAATTTTTTTAGTTTTACTTTTATATCTTAAATTTCTTAGTTAGTGTATGTACTTAACATCCACTCCCGACCTCATTTCATCACTTTCCGAACCTGAACGATACTTCCACCAAAGAAAGCGCACTCAGGGTCGTAAAGCAGCCGAAGGAGTTTAGGACGAACCGGAGGAAGGTACATCAACCAAAGAAAACCAAGAGGAGCCTATGATGGCGAAACTAGATAATGAGCTAAACATGAGCCAATATGGCAAGCCGACACTCGACGGCTATGTCAATAGCGTTGCACCATCCGAAATACTTCAAACCTTTGAAATCAAATCTAGTATCATCCATATGATAGAAAATTATGTCCAACTTCATGGCCATCTCGACGAAGACCCCTTGTCTCATATTTCTCGATTCCTTTGAATATGTGGAACTTTCAAAATCCAAAATTGCTCTGATGATCAAGTTAGAATTAGGCTATTACCTTTTTTTGCTCCGAGGCGACGCCTTGGAACGGATTGAATCTTTACCATTCGTTGCCATCACCACTTGGGGTCAGATGGTAGAGAAATTCATTCTAAAATACTTTCCACCTGATAAAAACTGCTAAGTATCGTGCCAGCATCACCGGATTCAGGACGGATGATGAAGAGTCACTACACGCAGCATGGGAGGGATACAAGAGCGTTCTTTGACGATGTCCACAACATGGGTTGAACAAATGGATTCAAGTCCAAACTTTCTTCGATGCTCAAACTAGTCAAAACAAACAATTAATTGATCTGGTCGTTGGTGGAGATCTCGGAACCAAATCTCCGAATGAGGCATGCGAGATCTTAGAAAAAGTTACCATGAAAAGCTTTGCCTATAATCCACCTCAATCAACCCCATCACACAAAGGCATACACCATGTCGATAATAGCACTTTTATCTCTGCATAATTCGAATCCGTCTAGAAGAAATTTGAGCAGCTTCAGTCTGAGCTGGCCAAACCAAAGTTAAAGTGTAACAGGTGTGGGGGAGATCATAAGGTCAAATATTGCCAAAGTATGACGAAGAATGTGACTTCGTAGGCCAACAGAATAACACGTATGGAAACACTTACATTTCCGGTTGGAGAAACCATCTGAACTTCAGCTGGAGGGATGGAGCCAACAATCAAGCTCCACCTGGCTTTGATAGAAGGCCTTTCAGTCAAAACCAACCCTCTAAACCTAAACCTTTACACCAGACCCAAGGTGCAAGTACCAGCCAACAATCGAATGGAGGATCTACAGTAGAGACTCTTCTGACACAACTCATAGCAGGTACTAAAGCCTCAAACAAATTGACCAAATAACAATTCTTGAAGATTGAAAACCAAGTAGGTCAGTTAGCCCAATTACTTTATGAGAGACAGCATAGAGGACCCTCTAACGCTCAAGCCTATGCCATAACCCTGAGAAGTCGCATAACTGCCATAAACAATTCACCAGTCACACATATCCAATCTGAATGTGAGATTGAGGTTCTTGACACACCCGACACTAAACTTATTCCTAAAATTGTCAAAGAACCTGTGAAACCATATGTTCCTCCAATTCCTTATCCAGCTCGCCTAAAGCAGGAAAATATGGAGGCACAAGGAAAATTTCTAGAACTCTTTAAGCAATTGCATATATTATAAACCTCATCAGTTATAAGTTATAAACATAAAACTCTACCAAATATCTACAGATCTTTAAATCCATGTCGAGTCATAAAAATCCGTTCTATTCACTTCGTAATTTCAAACTGCATTAGCGATATACATTGACGGAACTAAGAGTGGATCAAGAGTTAATCAAGATGGTCCATCGAGAAACCAACTATTTGATCCAACCTTCAAAATGAAAACACTAATGAGGTAACATAGTGAGGTCTTAAATAAAAATACTAATTGCACCATCCAAACTATTTTTGATTGAGAAGAATTTTGTAAACGTTAAGGTTGATAGAAGAAAACAACTTCTGTATAGATGAAAACTTGGATATTTATGTTGCATGTAAAAGGTTTCCGTTCCAAGCATTTTTAAAGACATGTATATATTTTCTTTGAAGGAAAACATGAGTTTTCTTATTATAAAATCTATACCAACCCTGGTCACAAATTTAGGAGACTTGTGTACCAATATTAATATTAATCAAATAAATATGATTAAATAAAGTTGATCTAAAATATAAAAAATATATACCTTTAAATATCTCAAAAACCAATTATTTTATTTTTCACATATTGAACGTACAAGAAACGTGTATATGAAGTGATTGGTGGAGGAAGATAAGTTGAATGGTATCCACACACGCGATACTAGAAATGGCTGCACACCATTGATGTCCTTTCCTTATACAATGTACACAAATTAAGTTGATAAGAATGAAATGGTGATGGTGATGGTGATGGTGATGGTGATGGTGATGATGCATATGAATGCACTTGCTTTTGAAAAATCAGTGTGTGTGTGCGCAGATAGAGACGCGGAAACAAGAAGATGAGGGACCATGATTGACGATGATGTGCGGCCATCAAGCATCTGGTTCTGGATCACATGCTTCCAATAGTGTGGGGCTCACCTACCTTTTGAATTTCGTTTTATATTTTATATATATTATATTAATAATATAATTAAACATTTTATCACTTAACTTCAGAAGAAAAGTCATTTTTTACGAGAAGTACGAGAAGTTATTCCAACCATTCAAATTTTTTATTTTTATTTTTTCTTTTAATTAATTACGAGGGTGTAATGATAAAACTTTTAATTGTTTTTTAGTAGGTATTTAATTTGGAAGTCTGAATACTAATTTACTTTTTTTCTTATTATTTAAATATATTTGTGTTTTATTACATTTTAAAAACATTCAGATTTGTTATTAATGCATTTAAACGTCAATGGATGAACAAAATGTTCTTAGCCGATTACATCATATGATGCTAATCACAATAATATTATAATATAATAATATTTTTATAAATATGTTTGGTAAAAATTGATACACCCTCTGACCACTGTAACCTATTGTTTAGACTTTGTGAATATCCAATTTTGTGAACGTAGCCGAAACTAAAGTTTTTTAAACAAATTTAAAATAAAAAATACGCAAAACATTTATTTAATATATTTCTTAAATCATCAAGATTATGTAATTGTATTCTCTTTTTTTTGGTAGTCCCCTTCGTACATATAAACAAATATATAACACAACTAGTTTTTATAATATTTATTTATTTTTTGAATTTATATTTTCTTTATTGGATGAAAGTTAATAATATACTTATGGTTTGATGATAAATTGTTTCACAAATAAATGAGATGCTAAACCTGGTTTAAAAGCTATATGGTTTTGATGAGACCCAAGACCCGTTTATTTTTTTTACTATAAAATTGATTTTTTAATTATAAGTAATATTTATGAAAGTTAATAATATACTTAGGGTTTGATGAGACCCAAGACCTGTTTATTTTTTTACTTTAAAATTAGTTACTTAATTTAAATAATATATATATCTTTTTTTGAAATAAATAAGATATTAATATTCATTATATCCTATTTTAGGATTTTTACATCAATAATTTGGTGAGAATAATTTTTAATTTAAAGAGATGTTATAACCCGTTTAAAGAATATCTGGGTTTGGTAAAACTCATACCTATGAATTCGGGCCAAATGCATGAGAATGCTCCATTTAAAAATCAAGCAAATCTGGTGACTCCAAAAAATGGGAAGCGACCACATCGCGACACGTAGAATTTTTATGTTTTCGTTTATATATATTATCGATTCATATATTTAAACACACATTATAATTGCTACATAGCATATAACACATCAAATTTATAACAATTACTTTGATTTTTTTAATAGGGGATCGGTCTACACTATTAATATTAGATTTCAACAACATATAACCAAAAACTATAATATACTTATCACACACATACATATAAATTTATTTACGCTACACCCGACACATGTATAAAGTTAATTTATCCAGCAAGGTAAACATATTTATTAAAAGACCATACATAATAAACATATTTATCCTATACATCAGTTGACATATACGGACACAGAAAGTAAACATATTATATCCTACACACCCTACACGTTAACTTATTAACAATAATATCTTACACACCCTAGACACTAAAAGATTTTATCATGCACACCAATTGATATATACAGACCATACACAGTAAACATGTTTATCCTACACACCCTTCACGTGAAATCATTAACAATCGTATCCTACACACCCTCTAAAGGATTGTATCTTACACACCCAACATAGTAAATAAATTTATCGTACACACCATATACAGTAACATATTTTACCAAACAAAATATCTTACATTCACATATTCAACACCAACAACACAATGTATCTGATGTGTATAAAGAAATAAATATTGCCACATATAACCATGTAAAGTGAATGTCCATACAATGTTGTAATATGTAAATACTATTAGAAACACCTTTTGAAATCTATAATATATATAAACTAAGATATAAAAATTCTACGTGTCACGATATGGTCGCTCTCTTTTTTTTGGAATCACCAAATTTGTTTGATTTTTAAATGGAAGCTTCTCATGCATTTGACCCGAATTCATGGGTATGTGTCTTACCAAACCCAGATATTCCTTAAACGGGTTATAACATCTCCTTAAATTAAAAATTATTCTCACCAAATTATTGATGTATAAATCCTATAAAATAGGATATATTAAAAATTAATATCTTATTTATTTTAATATATATATATATATTATTTAAATTAAAAAACCAATTTTATAGTAAAAAAAATAAACGGGTCTTACGTCTCATCAAAACCATATAGCTTTTAAACCGGGTTATAACATCTCATTTATTTGTGAAACAATTTATCATTAAGCCATAAGTTTATAATTAACTTTCATACAATAAAAAAATATAAATTCAAAAAATAAATAAATATTAGAACAAACAATATAAAACAACCCCGTAAATATTAAAAGATTATAATTAAGCATAGAAAATAAAATACTTAAAAAGAAAATTTAGAAAAAAAAAATGTTGTCGTTTAAATAACAGGCACATGACAATTAACTGTTTTTTATTGATTAATTACATAAAATTCTTGAAATATAGAAAGAAACACCAAATCCTTTTAAGAAAGAAATATTTTTTCCTATATCCACTAACGCGTTCTTGGAAGGAAGATTTGAGAGAATTACTTTCTTGTTTCTAACGTAAGCGTGAAATATATATATGAAAACTGATAATGTTGATTTAATTTAGCTACACACAAAAGACAAAAGTACCTCTTTCTATAGAAAACATTATGTATCTAAGTATTAAAAATTACAAGTTTGTCATTTGAAATCTATACCATTTTTACACATGATCAATGGTCCAGATTAACTTCTCACACTTCTTGCAATAAAATGACTTTTTTCCTGAACATTACTTACGTATTTGGAAGTTGTAGGTTATAAGTTATGGTTTCCTATAGTTGTTACTCGAAAGCTGAATTTGAATTTATTTAATTCCACACACAATAAAATGTAAGCAGTCTCGTGATTATGTCTACTATTATAATGAACAAAAACTATAGTTGTGGCACATGATACCTAATTATCTATTTTTTTTTTTTTCAAATGACTTAATTATTATTTAACTTTGAAAGCATCATCATCATACTCCTTATATCCCACAAGTTTACCTCTACCCCATAGGGATAGAGACGCTGCTTCCGGTGAGCCTCCAGCTCGATAGTAGTTTTGCATCAAGCATTGGACATAAGGCATATAACACTCAATCATCGGGACACCGGCTGATTGGTGCATGTACCCATGTCTTTCGGTTATCAACGCCACCACATGATGCCTGATTAACCTTCCGTCACTTTTAACATTATTTTCACGAGATTAGTAAAATAACGTTAAAGTTAGTGTAATTTCACTTTTACCCATCCGAGGGTTCACACATATATATACATTATATGTGTGCCCCGCAAGAAGAGCGTAAAACAATTAATAAATATTTTAAAATTTTCATATTAATGATTTATCTATAATTTTATAGTAGTAAATAAAAAAATAGAAATAAAATAACATATGTAGAACTTTTGAAACTCATTTTAGTGTGTGTAAATTTGTGTTGTGTGTTTTTAGTTTATTAGTAACCGATTTAGACGGTGTCACGATTTGTTGTTACCCTAAGCAATATGAAAATGGTTCATCTCACTTGATTATTCTTTACTGTTAATTCTATATAATAAACTTTTTTTATATGTATTTATAACTTTTCCTAAAATGACATAATTCAGCACTCAAGGAGAATAGTAAATTGATGATGATGTATATCCGTACTCTTTCTTTCAGATCTGATAACTATATACATTTTTTTGTCACATGCTAACTGGTAGTGAAATTCATTATGCTTATTCATTTTCACAAACTTGCATCAACTAGAGTTTTAGATCAAGCTGATATAGAAAATTGGTTATTTTGATCCCTAAAATGCAGTGGTGTCAAGGTGAGCTTTGTTTTCTTGATGATATGTTTATATCCATTTATGTTCATGACGCAAAATTCGTATCTTTTTAGAAGAGTATCCTGGTGATGATGACATTGTGTTGTCTGTTATTAGCATAGCACTCATTTTTGTTTTAATTTCAAATCTTGCAAGTTAAGGTTATAAAGTATACTTGACTATTATAAATGATATGAAAATGGTTGTAATTATGGGTGTTGCAAACCGATTTTATACAAAATCATTGTAAGAAGTAAGATCATGAGCATGGTGGTCGAAATACTAATTTGTTTCTTTTATGTTGGTTGTTGATTATTATGATTTGTTTGTGTTTTATCTTATATACAAGAATCTCTAATTTCTTTTTGATATATTGGAGGAATGATGGTTTGGTTTTTTAGTGCGATACTTATTTGTTTGTGAATAAAAATTTTGCAACAGTTTTTTACTCCGATTTATTTAATGGGTCACAAAAAGTTCCACTTGAAACAACCTACTGTTATTATGACTTGGAACATTTCGAGCAAGTTCAACTTTTATTCGACTCTTTAAGTAAACAGGTCAAATTTGCTACATGTGTTCTCTTATAGCTGGAAAAATATACGGGTCGTGTCATTCGGCGCAACGCATAAGAACCGGATTGGTTGATACAAGTTAGGGTCAAAAGCGGTCATTTTAAGAAAAATATTACTTTTGGTTCGGAACATATTTACTTTACACTTTTTTTTTACTTTTACACAGAAATATAAAACTCACTATCACTGTTTAGTTTCTTGTATGTAGACGAGTTGAGTAAAATGTGTCAATATCATATGAAATTAAAAGTTTCGTAAGGTGACATGTTTGAAACCGAAAAAATTTGTGACAAAATGCGTATAACTTTATTAGTGTTACACTTTCTTTTCCGATATTATCAAACCTGATACACAAAAACAATCTTGAAGTACCAAAGTTCACACAATATTTTAACTGAAACTAACTAATTAATCCGACCATCAATGTGCATCGAGAACAAGTCCCCCCCCCCCCCCCCCGTTTTTTTTTTGCTTTTGGCACTACCTCATTAACGTTTACAACTTATGTTTATGCTATTATAACCATCTTATAAATACATAATAGAAGGACATAGCACCCCAATGTAAGATGAACTAACGATTTCGGTCCTAAACATATTTATGAATATAGGTACATTGGTGTAAGATGGGATTCCGTTGTTTAAATACTTTTCTAAAACAAAAATGTAAAAACCCTAAAATCTGTCATTCAAAGTTACTGACAAGTACTTGTAACATCCTACTTTTGGTTATAATAATAAAATAAACTTCATCTATTTTATAGTGGGTCGTTATCAGTTTAGATAAATAGAATATGAGTTGGGCTTGTGTTGGTTAAATGGATATGAGTTATGGACTTGGGTTAGAAGGAAAGAATGAAAGACCTTGGGCTTAAGCCCATGATCCATAAATATATAAACCATAATCACCATTTAATCATTCATTTACACATATTCCATACACCACCAAAACACACACTTAAGATCTCTCTCTAGTTTTCTCCTTCTCTAGCCGAACCAAGAAAGAGGAACCGATCCCGACCGAGGTAATGATAGTGTAATGTTGTATGAACTCAAACCCGTTAGATTTAGTCACGAAACGATTAGCCGAGACGGTTAAACCGTTAAGGTCACGAGATTCGGGTGGAATCGGGTATAAACCGATCCTAATATGAGCTTAGGGGTCGCCCTAGCTCAGATCTGGATCGAACGGGACGAAAAACGGTGAAAACGGGGGAAAAGGAGTCGGATCTCGTTTTGCTGGTGAAACTGCGGTTTTCCGGCAATGACGGAGCCGAAAAAGTGTATGAGGAAAAGGGAATGTCAGAGAATGTTTATGACATTCTCTGACCTAACCCTAATTCGTTAACGAAAAGTTAACGAATTAGAGGTAATTCATTAACGGGGAGATTAACGAATTAGAAGTAATTCGTCAGATGATGCGTTAAAGGAAGCCTAGCGAACTAGACTTGGTTCATGTTCAAATTCGTTAAGGATAAGATAACGAACTAACTTTCAGTTCGCTTTGACCATTCGTTAAAAGAGATAACGTATTAGAAGGTTCAATTCGCTACATGGAATGGTTCGTTATATGGACTGATTCGTCAAACGACCAGTTCATTAGAGGATCCAAATCGTTATAAGGACCGGTTCGTTATGATAACCCAATTCGTTAAGAACCAAGTAACGAACTAGAAGTTTGATAGAATGACAGAACAGTCCTTGGACTTGTGAAGAATGGTTTAATTACAAAGAAACCCTCGAACTTTATAAGTTACCGAATTAGAAAATAAATTAAAATCCTAATGGAAAATGTTTTAAGACAGTTAATAAAAATAAAATTTATTAACTCGACCCCAGCTAGGGGCTCTGCCCCTAGGACCCTTCTAGGGGTTGCCGCCCCTAGAACCCTGCTGCCAGGGGCGCTCCCCCCGGACCCCTGTTCGTTGTGGGTTATAATTAAACTAGAAACGCGATATAGATAGTGATAGTTAATTGATACGTATAATTGTTATACAGTTTCTAGCCCCACTTCCTTGTTATGTTTTCAGGGCTGTGTGCATACTCGATGTGATAGTTAATACACTTAACTTAGATGGTAAGTGTATGCCATGTATGATTTATGTGTTATGTATAAATGTGAACAAAAGCTTGTCGACACGTGAACGATCTTCGAATATTGCACGTGTTAACAAGGGAGGTATGCATATGATAGTTGAATGTGTATGATAGATATATGTACAATGTAGGGATATGTATGAATGATTAAAGAAAGTATATGTATGTTATGAGTATGTGATGACGGTATGCACGAAGATGAAGAAAGAGGGATCAGACCCTAATAATATCTGAGATAGAGAAGTAAAGAGGGATCAGACCCTAACAATATCCGAGATAGACAAGAAAGGGATCAAACCCTAATAATATATAAGATAGACAAAGGAAAGAGGGATCAGACCCTAATAATATCTGAGATAGAAAAGGAAGGGATCATACCCTAATAATATTTGAGATAGAAAGGACAGTAATTATATAGTACAAAAGTAATAAAGTATGAATGTTTATAGATACGTATGTGATGAAAGTAAATCGGTAAAGTAATTATTATGTGTCTTCGGATGCATAATTGAAGGTAGTATATGAATGTATAATGTATGATTAACTAGAACTCACTCAGCGTAGCTAACTTTTAATATGCACGCGGGTGAGTAGAATGAGGCAGCTGGCTTGATCGGGGACACATGGCAGATGAATAAAGAAGCTGGCATATGAAGACTTATTTGTTAATGATGAATTAAAAGACATGTTTTAAGTTATGTTTAAAAGACAAGTTATGAAGGTTTTGTAATGACTGCTGATGATTTATATTATTCCGCGAAAGTTTTAATTAACTCTGATATTTAGAACTGTGTTTATGAGTAAATCCATCATGCAACCAACCGGAAAGAACAACCCCTGCTAGCCGACATAACTCCATTTATGAAATCCTCCTTTGCGAAACCAACCAAATTTGTTAAATCCGTAATAAACGAAGTACAAGCTACCGGTCGGCAAGGAGATTATTCCTATGGATACATTACAGTTTAACCTAGCAAAACTACCTAAGCTCAATATGACAGGCTAAAGTTGGGGAAAGAATTCAGATAGTCTATCCCCCCCCCCCACTCCCGTTTATGGCTAATTTAGATTAGTGATAGGAACCACTTGCAATATGATATTAGTGTGGTGGGTTAGCTGCGGTACACCTTATATATAAACACTAACGGCATCTTGATGGTGGGAACTAGAGCCGATCATTATCTGATCTTAGCCCCTTATGAAAATTACATCAAACACCACCATAATCACTCATGCTAGACATTTCTCAACTCTTTATACTATCATACATTCTGACGTCTTTACTGTCAATAAACTATGGTTATAGTTTCAAATTTTCATAATAAAAAATTTCAGGTCAAGATTTCTTTATACAAGGGAATGATGTGACAACTTGAAAAAAATTTGTTTAATATTTGCAACACTAACCAAACATTAGAGGCACTAATCTATAGGAGGGATGTCTACTTGATTCATTTTGATCATACATGTAGACGGAAAGTATACTGATTCACTTAGAATCAAATATCAATTTTTGGGAAGAAAATTCTTTCAACAAGGGGATAATGTGACACCATGCATTTTCATGTTAAATTTGTCAACCTAAGCTCCATAATCTTACACATCGTGCATAGAATTTACATGAGTTAGTAATGAGTATACACACAAGTCCGTTAGTACGCGTTGATGATTAATGTCGAACCGATTATTGTTTAATAACTTACACATAATCATCACGTTTTAGATTATTTTTGTGTTACATGCTTTAGTGTATTATGCATGCTTAACATGACATTAGCTATTATAATAATATAAATAATTTATTTGCACCCACCGTGCTACTGTTTCGACTATAAATTGATGATTAACAATGATTTTTGATTGATTCTTGATATTAGGCGACGGGGTGTGGCCTCAGGCTTCGTGATACGCGAATGAATTCCAGACGGGAAAAATAGTTTTAAAACATTGTTTTACAAAACCTAGCCCCATAACTTTATTCAGTTGTCCCTCAACACACACACACACATTCCTTGGACGATTTCTAGTGTTCTTGGGTGTATGGAAAGGCTAGAGATCATATCTTTCATCTAGGAATCATCACAAGTGAGTATTCTACGTTTAATTGTCGGTTACTTACTTTACCTCTTGGTTTAGTTTTGATATAAACCCTAAAGGTCAAACATTTATGTAATATGAGTGTTGTATGATGATTTGATGTTGTGTATTTGTTTATTAATGGATTAGAACACTAGGGTCGTCGTATACATAATTATTGATCGAGTATCATTGAAAACAGAATGCTAACATATTTGTACTCGCTTACTGTTTCGACTATAAATTGATGATAAACAATGATTTTTGATTGATTCTTGATATTAGGTTTTCGTCAAGTTTAGTTTTCATAAAGTTATTATTTGTAATTTTTGGATATACATAAGATAGTTTTTATGAATTTACAAAATCGTATGTCGAATCTGATGCAGGTTGATGTTTTCTGACCTAATTTCCCGATGTTATAACTTGAAATTGACAAAACCAAATTGGTTGGTTCCACTTCTGAAACTTAATACTTTGGGGCTAGAAGACAATCCAATTAGTCTTGAATTATTTGGATAAAGGAAGTGAAAGAACCATGAAACTACTTTTTGTTGCGTAATTTGCTGAACTATTGGTACCTATCTGCAACGATTGAATTATTGTGAGTTTTGTATACATGAGAAAAATATAATAAATTTTTTTTGGGAAACCTAATTCACATATGCTGCAGTGGTAAATTGTACAGAATATATTTCTAAGTTTTTCTTAGTGAATACAAGTCGTTTGTACATGCTAGAATCTGTCTCGTGAACTAAAGGATCATAAGTTAAGTTGTATGATGAATGTTTGGTTGATTAGCCATTATATATTGTGTGGATACATGTTTGGACTTTTTGGTACAGTTGGCATTACTTACTATCACCAATGAGTCGTCGGGTTAGGTTTGTATGTGAGTCCATACAGAGTCTTAGAGTCATGAGTTGTGGAACACACTTTCATAACTTAAATATTTGTACTAGGTAACAGTTAACGAGTCAAGTGAATTCTTATGATTTAGATAAAATTCTATTGCACACAACACCAAGTGAGTTCATACTTTTTCCTTCTTCATTTCTGGAGAGAAAACACAAAATATTTTTTATATACTTGTTTTTTGGAGAGAAAACAAAAAACATTTTCAAATACTTGTTTTCAGGAAGAAAACACAAAGCCTAATTCTATACTTGTTTTCGGGGAGAAAACACAAAACATTTGTCTATACTTATTTTCGAGGTGAAAACACAAACTTATTCTTTTACTAGTTTTCTGGAGGAAAACTCCATGACTCGTTTTGGATTTATGTAATTTTTTATATATCTCAACTTTATACTGGATGAACTTTATATCACATAAAGTCCTTACATACATTGAACCATTAGGATGGGATCGCGGGGTAATATTGAGTAGTATTACTGGATTTGACAAACCCTACCCAGGCTAGTCGCGCTAGCATGATTGAGATGTCGTAAAATGGGTGTTCTTGACCTAACATACATGCGCCAGTGTTTATGATAGACCTGGTAAAAAGGCCTACATACAATAAGCTTTAGTTTAATCTTCTAGTAGATTGTAAATGGGTTAGCCACCATGGTACATTTTTAAACGTGCTAAATCTAAATATATTACATGTACTAATTTTTGCTTTAATTTATGAACTCACCAATCACGGGTTGACCCTTAAGTATTTTTACTCGCCCGGTGTTGCTATTTGTTCAAAGGAGCGAGTTGCATGCATATGTTTGGAATCTCATTTATCTCATGAATTCTAATTTTACTATGTTTTACATTAGATGGGTTGTGTGTGTTTAAGCACATGGTTTAAATTTTTTTTAAAACCGTTTACTTTTACGCTTTCGCAAAACTTTTAAACTATTTGGTTTGGTTTCTATTTTCTCATGTTTGGATGAGACTTAAAAAATGTTTAAATATTTTAAGTTGGTTGTTTGGTATAACAAATGTGCTAGATCCAACTATGTCACGTGGCTCACGGTAAAAGTCTGTAAGTCAAAATTTGAGGGTGTGAAATGAGGTATGGCCTATAGTTGTTTACGCCAGATAATTGATTGAGGTGGTCATGGATTGGGAAAGGCTATTAGGTGTGTGATAGATTCATCATCAAGAAAATCATAATGACGATCAACAATGGATTCGATGAAGGGAAATAAGAATTCGTCAAAGACAATAAGACTAGAGATGCGCAAGCACCCGGTGACTAGGTTTAGACACCGATCCAAACAGAAGTCCGAAGGTATCTAAGGAGCAAACATTGGGTGGTTTGTGGGAGGGTTTATGTCACACCCCTAAAATCTTAATTTAAAACAAAGGAAGACTTAAGTCGTTTGGGTTATGACAGGTGCCGATAGCCAATAACAATGGAATAAGAATAAAAGATTAACTTTATTTACTATAATATTTATTACAATATCAGAGTCTTATACACGTGCTACCGCACGGTTTATTAAAATCCCATTTCTCAACATTATTCAAACACAACCCGCCCTCCTTTCCATGCCTCCTCGAAACCTTCAGTTACCTGAAAAGCATATTAAAATAAACGTCAACAAGAATGTTGGTGAGTTATCTTTATTAAAATAACAAGTATATGTATATATAGGTATATATATATTATAATATTATGAAAAATAACTCAATCGAAACTTCCATGTAAATCATTATAATAAATGACACTATACCAATATATCAAGTAACACAATAACAAATCATATCAAATATTTCCATAACATGGTTCAACAACCATTCTTTTTATCATAATCCATTACCATAAGCAACGGTGGTGACCTTCCCTCCGTTCTTTTAACATGGTAATAATATTTTCCAACAATCGAACTTACCATAAAACGAACCATTTTACCTTTTAAACAAATCGTATTGTTGTAGACTAGCAAGGAATACAACAAGTGTATGACTATCAAAATTGATAACTCGATACATACCATACTCAAAATATTCCCATTTTTCAGCCAACGCGATTGGAAATGGGGGGCGTCACCCCGATAGATCTACCAATATTTTTGTGCCCTTATTAATTCGGTTAACAATTATTTAACCAATTGTTGACTCATCCCACTTTTTACACGGTTTGTAAAATAAAATACTTTATAAAAACTTCAATAATAAAAATCGATAAAGAATATACTTTTCCCCCAAAACATAATAAAAAATTTCGAAAACAAGGGGTCGATAGAGAAACTCATGGTTTGTAGCTTTTCGTTCTAAAATATCGTGTCCTATATTAGTACACGCTTTGTTAATAAAACTTGGATTTAGTTTATAAAAATCCTTTAAGTTTATTAATTCTATCTAGTGTCCACACAAGCACATAAATAAATAAGTTCCTGTTAAGTTAACGAATACGTATTGTTTGGTTTTCGTTAACTATTATTTAAATAACTATATAAATTAATAAACAATAAAAAATATATATATATAATAAAATATTTTAAGTTTCAGTTGCTGGAAATTTTTAAGAAAATATTAATCTATCATTTTTCACAATTCGTGTCGGTTTGTCGGTTTCGTGTTTAAAAATGAATCATTTGGTTTTCGTATAAAAATGTAACTTTTACTTTTTGAAAATACTTGTTACATACCTATTAGTTAAGTTTTATAAGTTACCTTGTAAAAATATATATTTTTATTTTCGTTAATAATTTTCTTAAAATAGCAACTTTTAACGTTTTCGTGTCGGTTTTCGCGACACGAACCGTTTTAGGACTAAGTTTTATCATCTTGTCATTTTCCCATATATTACCTTATGTTATATATGAATATTTTATAACTTTAGGGGCTATTCTTAAACAGTCCCTACTTGTCGTGTCGGTTTACGTTTAAAAGCCGATTTTTCGACCTAAAATTACCAACAAGTCAAATAAGTCAAATAATTCCATACAATTTATCCTATGAACTAATTACACATATAATAACACATAATTCATCAAAAATTCGAGTTTGATCACAAAATATTACAAGACACATTTAAACAAATATTAAGCTTCTATTTCATATTCTAAGTTTGTTAATAATATTGTTAATCAAGTTTGTTTATTCTCATATGAACACATATTATTATGTAACCTAAGAATCCAAATTTTTAACATATTTTATGAGTCCACAATAAGTTAAAATAACACTTTTCAACAATGTTTTCTTATTCTATTTTAGAAGAATCTAAGTTCATGATTCAACTATTTTTTTTTTCAAAGAATCAAGTATTAACTTTTGATGATTTTATTCTTTACTATTATTAATCAATTCCCATCATTCTTAATGTTAATCTAACAAAGTTTCCTATTATAGTAATTTTTAAATTTTAATAACTCTAGCTAATTCAATCTTTCAAATTTGATTAAGTATGAATCTAAGTTCATTTCATTCAACTAGTTTGATTGGGTTTCATGCATCCTAAGTGTTCTATTCAAGTTTTATTCTTTCAATTCACAAACAATAAAGTTTCCATTTCTAGTAAGTGATTGCCAATTTAATCAATGTGCTAATTAATCTATATTTTTAATCATGCACCCTATCTTAGTTCAAAGATGTAATTCATCACACAGTAAGCACATTCATATCAAGTATTCATATCAAAATCAAAATTTTAACTTTTCGTTAATTAAAGTTTCCTGTGTTAGCAACTTTAACAATCTTTGTCAATCTTCAAGTATCAACTATTGGTTCTATGTGTTTACTAGCATGTACCCTATTTCATTTTCGATTATATTGTTCCATATCACCTATTGATTCATCATTCCATCCAAAATCCCTTATTTAATCTAAAATCTAAAAATCCCCAATTTTTCACTTATGAACAAGTTCTTGTTTTGTTCATCTCTAACAACAATTTTTCAATGATTCAAGTCCATATTAATAAACTAATGATCAATAATTATCCTAATTCCATTCTAACATCAAACCCTAACATCAAGTTTATTCAAGTTTTTGTCAAACAATCAAAAGATCAACAACACTTAAATATCAAACTTAGCAAGCAATGTATGATCCCTAGGATGAATGTACACATGTGTAAATGAGTTTGATCTTCCCTCTTACACATACATACATACATACATACATACATACATACATACATACATGCATACATACATGCATACATATTTTCAAACTTTCAAGCTTCAATCAAACTCAAGAACAACTAATCTAATGCTTTTAATCCTAGTAATCAACCTTAATCAAAAACTTACTTATTCTTGGAGATTTAAAAGATGAGAATAGTGATTTTCTGGGTGTGAGTGTGGTGTTCTTCTTCCTTAATTTCTTCCTAGTTTACTTGATCTTCTAATTTCTTGATTCAATCTTCATGATTTCTTTATTATTGATTGTGTATGTGCGTGTTTAATATTTGAATGTAGTTTGTTTTTGTGTGTGTGTGTGTATAGGGGTGTTCAGCTGAGCTTATAAAGGAGAGGGAGAGAGTGATGTAGATTTGTGAGTGTGTTAGTAGAGTAATGTGGTGGAGAAATGGTGTGTTTACAACACACATTCATCTAGAAGAAACGATGATTAGATAGGTGATTTGGTGATTAGGAATTGAAGATGTGAGGAGGTGGGTGTGTTGTGTTGTGTTGTGTTGTCATGGGGGCCAACCAACAGGGGGTATATGAAGAGTTTTGGTTGATATATAAACAATATTGGTTAATCGTTTAACGTATTGCGTGATTTAGATATCCAAATGGATCCCGTTTTTAAGAATTTTTATCAGACTTTGAACGAAATCAAATTCCTAACAGTATGGACCATAAAAACTATTTTCTTAATAATAGTTAGAGGTGGGTCCTTTCCTGGTCTTGTACTGGCTCGTGCTTACTTATTTTCCAGTTTTCATGATTCGAGCCTTTCTAAATTATGTTTTTATATTGTCTCACATGTTTTTGTATATATTTTGAATTTTTGAGATTATTTAATCAATCTAATGATTTATTTACTTTCTGGCTTGCTGCCCGAGGTTTTTGCACGTTTTAATTGTTTTGAGCCGGAATTTGGACTTTTTGTTGACTTTCCAAGATATAGAACTTTAATAAAGAGAGATTTTATTAAGTAGGTGATATTAACACGACAAACATGATTACATTAGTGAAAATATTTGCGAGATGTTACAGTTAATGGGGCGTATTTTTGGATAATTGGGGATAACACATGTAACTGAAAAGAGGAAGATGATCGTATGTGGGGTGTCAGTGAAAAAGAGAGCCGATGGGAGGGGGCGTGAGATAACTGTGACGTATATTGTAGTGGTGTGAAGGGATTCGACCCTAAAGCCTGGAGGTAAATAGTAATTCATGAGTGGTCGAAAGATGTAGTTAAGGTGTCGGATCATACGTTTTGAGACTAGATTTTACCTGGAATTGCAGTTAGATGCAACAAGGTGTTGGAGTTCATATACCACGGGTCAATTGGTAAGATGGTTTCAATTGAATGGCTTGAAGGGTTGCACTAAATTCGGTAGGACACATTGGCTTCGACCTAGCTTCTGACTCGATTGCTCTTCCTAGGTACCCCATATTGGCTTGAAGTGGTTTGGTCTGAAACCCTAGTGGGCCAGCAATAGACTGGGCATGTTTAACCAAGGTGAGGTATAGTTTGGATGTGTCGGATGTGGGAAATTAGGAGGCTCATCCAACCGTGTTATGTATGCTCTTTCAATCCATTCTACTACTGTTGCAAAGGCATGTTTTGTCCATTCCATACGAATTGTGACTTATTGGTCCAGTGATTATTACCCCCCATCCACATCTAAACAAACCACGATACTGCCCCTAACATGATCGCGTCCACAACCCCATACTTATTAATAGAATAACAAAATGGGCCTTTATTGGGTTGGGACGCTGCAAGGAGATTGAGTTGTTGAAGCATGTTACTGGGCTAGGTTAAGGATGTTTGAGCTGGGTTTTTGCTTGCTTCTGATATTGTTCATGTTGGATCTACTTATGTGCTTTGTCCCATGATTTGTTGTGTTTATATATTTTGTTCGACAATGTATATTTATATGCCAAATAATCTTAAAACTAGTTATTACATAAAAACAGAAGGCAAGTAGACAACAAGTTACGCCGCTATCCATTTTTGAATTGCAAAACCCAGTCTTTTAATAACTACATTGGCTGATCATGGAGTCATATATTTTTTTAAAGTGATTTTAAACACAAGTTTACCAAGGTTTTAAATTTATAAAAAAAATGATAGTTTTTTTATTAAAAACACACAACAGGCGGAGAACTTATCATGTATAATATGGCATAGGTAAGAACCAAGTACTATCCACAAACACGGGTTTTAGTAAATCTTTTATGAAACAACTCGGGTTTTTCATATAATGTAATAAATCCCAATATCCGACCCGTTTTCGTACCGGGTAATTTTAATCAACAACACGTCGCATTTATCGAGTTAATAATATTTTATTATTATTTGTTTATTAAATTTAGTTAATATATCAAAATAACTTTCAAGTATATACATAAATAACCCATAAAGTTAGTTTTAACCATCTTTGTATCCACCTTAGAACCTCAGGGACCTAATTGCAAATATGATAAAAAATAATCAAACTCAAACCCATAACCAGAAACCCGTGACCCGTAACCCGTTTTCTTTCTTGTACCTTAATCCTTGGATTATATTTGGAATTAATCACACCATATCGTTTATTATGCCTAATGCGACTCCACCGACGGTTTAATTAAATAAAATCAATCAAAAAATGATTTCTCTTGTATTATGAACAAGCCGTCCTAACAAAATTTTCAATATACTATCTAGAGGTAATATTGATTCAATTAAACGCAGCTGGACCTTCATCTCATCATCACGAACCAAAACCCTAATGCTAATTTTGTTATACCAACCTGTTGATATTAGTTTTTGATCACATTTGAGCCGTCGGCTATGTTCCTTCGTTTGGCTTCAATTCGTAAACATATGAGGTAATTTATTTATGCAACAAGAACCTTTCAATCTATATTACATTAACCCTAAGGTTAACTGAACTAACATTTAGCCGATTAATCAGTTGAATATCTAGGGTTGATCATCGTTTTGGGGTTTTGTTTGTGACTGTATTTAAATTTTTGTTCCTGTTTATGAATCAACTGACACCCCAGCTCAGCTGGCTTGGGGCGTGTGTGTTCATGTACTGAGCCGGCCAGGGGTGCAGGTTTTAGCCCTAGCCAGCCCAGTTTTGTTTCTTTTTTAGTGTTTAAAAGATTAATTAATTTGTTTTGATTAATATTAAAATATCAAATAAATATTATTTTTATTTTAACTAACACTTCTAAGTTAACGTTTTTTATCAATTAAATCTCGTCACTAGCTTTCTTGCATGTGTGTGTGCATGTGTATCTATTATAGGTATATATTAATAATAAACTTTATTTATTAAAACCCAACATCATTATTGGTGTCTTCTCATCGTTGAACGTCTTAATAAATTTTCTTATATTTATTAAGTGCGTGTGTGTTTTATTCTTTAAACAAAAATTATAACAAACGCATTAACTATATATATATATATATCATTAGATTCTTTTAAGATTTCAACATATATATTATATGATAAAAATATATTTAAAATATTTGTATTAAATTATTTAATATATTACAAGTTATATTTATTTATATAATTGCGTTATATTTATTTAAATATTTATATAATTGTATTATAGTTGTATCCAATGTTATAAAGCTAATAAACTTATAAGGAATGGGGAATAATAATATTGTTTTCGCAATAACAATAACTGTAGAGATCAGTCATTTAATTCATAACATCTCAATTGCAAACATAACTCAATTCACATCGAAGTCTTAAATCCATAATACATGTTATCCCATTTATAATTAACCCATATTAATATAATATATAACTAGGAATCCTTGACGGTGAATCCCGAAGGGTTTAATTTTCTCACATCATCACATGTATTTCGTTCATCTAGTTAGGTGAGTAATCACTCCCCTATTTTACTTGTTTCCAAACTTTTTGGGACTTATGCGTACCAACTATCAACTTACACATTGTATTATGTTAGGACCGATCGGGAGACGGTTTCCCAACGATTCTCGGGGGCAACGTGTTAGAGTGCGGAATCCTACTAACACGGCGACTCGGTGGTAATCAACGACACAAACGGTAGCAATTCCTAGGATGATATGACGACCAGGTGCGGAGGAAAGGACCGAAGGGGTTGACGGGCAGAGAGGATTTCCGGGGAACAGGTCGGCTGTGTATGTGTGTTATGTGTGCTCTTCTTCTGAAAATCCCTAAGTAACGTTTATATATCGAAGACTCATTCGATCGGATGAGTCTCTCATTCGATCGAGTGAAGCTTTGTTCGATCGAATGAGCCTGGTTCGATCGAATCAACCTTTTGTTCGATCGAACCAGTTTTCGTTTGACATTTACAATACGTTAACTAGGTTTCACTATCTTTAGTCTCACGCCGACCTACCCTGATAGAACTGGGGACATATATATGACATTTCATGTCCTAACAAACTCCCCCTTGGAGCCAGTTCTATTTATGTTTTAACCAATCGAGATTTCTTGCTCGACTGCAACTCCCCCTTGGAGTTATCTCTCCCTCTCTGTTCTCAAAGCTAGTGGTGCCCTCATTGCATCCACCAAACTCCTGTCTTCATGGAGTTATCTCACGATCCAATGGTGCAGTCCGTCAGACTTACCATAGGTTCCACATATCATGAGATGCTGTCAAATGGAATATAAGATTAACATTTAAGCACAGTTGTAGTAGATTATCAAACATGAAAGTAAAGCATAATCTAGCACAATATTCCAAAGTATATTAAAATCACTCCAAAAACAATTACAACCAGAAGATAAAACTTTGAATTACAAAGAAACCAAATAAACAAAGCATATAACAATTAATCACTGGTTCCCTGTGTATATTTCTTCTGTTGTTCCTTCCAGTTAGATCCTGCATGTATGTCATAGGCAAAACAGATCCTAATGACATTTCTGTACTTTAGCGCTTGCTCCATGTCATCGGGGGCATAAAGAATTTCTGTCTTGTATAGAGTAAAAACATCCTCCCTTGACAAGTTGGTGAGCCACATAGGATCAAAAATGCGGATTGTGCTCCAATTACCATTGTCGTTGAGCACTATAACTGCTTCATGTAGTCTTCCGTCGTAGTACCAATGCCTGAACGATTTGTAGAAGTCCTGCTTCATCTTTCGTAGCGGAATCTTCTTCATTGTAAGTGGTGGCATGTACTTCAAAATGACTTTCGGCCTGTTGGTGATCGGATCGATCTCCTTTTTACTTGTATAACGCTTTGGCCTTTGCGGTGTAATCAATCTCCATTTTGAGTTGTATTCCTTTCGTAATACACTCTGATAGTACGATGCGAATGGAGATGAGCTTGCGTATAGCATGTCCAGGTAATTAAGACGATTAAGATCGTAAGTTGGAAGAGTCTTCAAGTCTGTGATTCGTTGATAGTACTCAACCCCCTTTTCCCTTTTGACAGCTACGCAGTTCAGGTCTTTCAGACACGCCCAAGCTAGGATTTCTCCAGAGGTTCTCCGACCCTTAGTATCATATGACTTTGTGTGAGGAATGGTCGGTTTCGCTTGGCGTTTAGACCTGATCTTTTCAAGAATAGCATTGAACGCTTTCTTGCATTCTTCTGTTTTGTCTTTAAATTCGGCTTGATCGGCTTCAGACGGCTGTTTCATAGCATTTGACCTTTCGTCAGCCTTCTTCTGCACTTCCTCCTCGTTTACGTTTTGAAAGAAGCTTGATGAGTTGGGAATATCGTCAGTTTGCGACGTGTAGTACTCAGGATATTCTTCCCTTGTCAAGTCTTCTATTTCGACATCTTCGAAGTGAGGAGGATCGACTTGTGTCGGATCAGCGGCCGTCGGTGATGGTGAGTCGGTTGAAGCAGCTGCAGCAGATGTGGATTCTGTTGAAGGCAAGGCCAGAACTTTGCCTGTTTCTTCGTTTGAAAACTCGAACATTTGCTCTAGCTCTTCTTCCGTGAAGTTGTGCGAAATCTCACCTTCTTCCAAGTCTCCACTTGAGAAGATTTGCTGTTCATCTGGGTTGTCCAAGAGATACGTGAAAAACTCCGCTGCTGTTTTTGACTGCAGCGGTTGGACATTTGATGTATCAGCATCACCTGCTTGATTAATAATCACAACACAAAGTAACAACAAATTTAAGTAAACATATGTAATATCATAAACATTAAATACAATATCATTACATATGAAACTAGGTTTACAAACAAATCATTAATTGAAAAGATTTAACATTTAAGTCCTTACTACATTCACTCAAAATACTCTTAACTACCTTCACCTCCATCATCAGAAGAGTCCAGTTCGTCTGTGTCCACATCGACATTGGTTGGACCTTCCAGACGAAGAACATCACCCTTCAGCTCAGTCACTCTTGCTTCAAGGCGTAGATTTGACTCTCTCAGCTCGGTGATCAAAGAACCTTGTTCATTGATCGAAGATCCCTGTTCAGCGACAGTAGCATTTAACTGACTATTTTCAAGCCTGAGCATTTCGTTCTCAGCTTGAAGTTTAGCAATCTGCTCATCTCTGAGCCGATTCTGTTCTTCTTGCTCTGCCTTGAACAGTAACATCTTCATCATCGCCTTGTGCAAATCAGCAAGTTCGGATGCAACCTTTTGAGGTATGGCCATTTCAGGTTGAGCTTGAGGAATAGGTTGTTGAGCTGACTGCGGTGTTGGTGGCTGTGCTGGTTGAGCAGGAGGAGCAGCAGAAGTCCCGACGGATGGTAACATTGAGGGACGCGGTTGATCGGGAAATAAGCTTCGATACTTCCGAGTAACCTTCTTCTTTTGCCTCTTTGCAGGCCTTTCTTCTCCTACATCTATGTCGGCCGGATTTTCCACGGCTCTGACTTCCTCACCAGTTTCCAACTCTTCTTCATTTAGAAACGAATCAGCCTCCTTTTCAGCTTCGGTCCTTGTATCTTCAGGGACCGCCACCTCCTCAGTGTCAGAGTCGTCGCTTGATTCCTGCAAAGGTAAGTTTTCGACGTCCGAGTCACTGGTATCATTTCTCCATTTCCTTTTAGGAGGGGCCCTGTAAGACGGATTCACCAAATGCCCGAAGCATCTTTTGATTGGTGGCCTGGTTGGACGTTCCTTGTAAGATTTGAGACGGTTGAGAGTCTCATTTTTCATGTGGTCCAGTTTCACCACATCACCTTCGTTTTCTTTCAGTAACCCTGGTGCTTGAGTATCGACAATCATTTGCACGAACCGTGGGAACTGTAGAAACTTCTCACTTTTCCCTTGCTTCAACGTGATGTTCTCGACCATATGACCGAAAGTCATCTGAGAGAAGTTGTATGGTCGGTTCATCACCAAAGCAGCTACAGTGAACTGCATGCTTTCCCTCAGCTTGTCAAAGCTGGTTCGTTGAGGGCCCAAGCAGTGCATCACAACGTGTGCCAAATATTTGAACTCGGGGCACAAGTTGGCCTTATGAAGCAGACCGGCATTGAGGTCGCCGTCATACTTCATACGTGCGAAACATCCTCTTGTTGCAGCAGGATGTAGGGAGGTCGGGTCTGATTCATCATCTTCAAATCCACAGACTTCTCGAATGACCTGGGCAGATATAACAATTGCATGCCCTCTAACGGTGGAGCGAATAACCGACGGCACGACTGTTTTGTCGTGCGTGGCATTCCTCCAAAACTCTTGTTGGATAGACATGATAGGCTCAATAATCCTAGAGATGGGTCCAGAGATCCTCGACCTCTTCAGAAACTTTATCACCGTTGCAAAGTCTTTCCCGTGGCTCGACTTTTCGTCTAGAAAAGCCACGATGTTGTGCTTGATGGACGTTTTGTACGGGGCAACCACTACTGCAACTTCAGCCATTGAATCTGTAAACTTAAACGTGTTAGAACGAACAGATATTGAAACGACTGAATGCGTTTAAACTTTTCAAATTTTCTGGACTAGTTCGATCGAACGAGTAACACATTCGATCGGTTGAGCTATTCATTCGATCGAATGAGATCTGGTTCGATCACAGACAATCGAATGAGATAGATCTTATCGTTGACTTCTGATTCGATCGAACTAGTGGTCGAATAAGTCACATTCGATCGAATAAGAAACTCGTTCGATCGAATGGACTGGTTCGACTCATTCAAACAGAAACCCAGAAACGAAGAACACCGAACCCGGAAAACTTAAACGATCAAGAACTCGATCAAAACACGGTTAAAAACAAGTAAAACTTACATTTTCGTGATCTACGTGAAAAATCGAATAATATGATCGGATCAAAAAGAGGGTTTGAGGAAAATCAATTTGAGAGCAAAAATCCGTAAAATATTTCGAATAAAACTGATCGATCGAATGAGTTTGAATATTTATACTATTTTTGGACTTATTCGATCGAACGGACTTGTTCGTTTGGACCATTCGATCGAATGAGATTCTTATTCGGTCGAATGAGTCTCTTCGCAACTGTTTACATTCCTCAACCACTGATTCGATCGAATTTGTTCATTCGATCGAGTTATTCGTTCGAATAGCAACCTATTCGATCGAATGAGGGAAAACATTTGAAAAATAAATTTTTAAATTTCTTATTTCCCGTCCATCGATCGTGATGCCTTTGAACCTGCACGAAAACATAAACTTTTGACACTTGGTTAGTTTTCGTAGACATTTTCCAATCCTGAGAGCTTCGTTCCTACAGAACATATAGATCATAATACATTAGTAACAAATGGAAAAATATCAGGCTCAAACATCTTTGGGTTTTCTTGTCACTTCATTCTTTCTTTCATGCACAGCCTGTTGCACAGATGAACATTTAGCAACCTGCATGAAGTTTTCTTTCATTCCTACACACTGGATAAACATTTAGTAGGAACAGACAGGGATCAGACTACCTGTCACGATGATTTCTCATCGATTCTCAAACAAACAGAAATAGATAAAATGAGAAAGAAAGAAAAAAAATAAATAGAAATAAAATCTTTTTTGGTTTTTATCAAAATATTTACAGGGAGGGACAGGGATCAGACTACCTGTCACAATGATTTCTCATCGACATTAAAGCAGAATAAAATTAAAGAAAAATTAATTCAGAATAAAAATGTTTTTGAATTTTTGTCTTGTTTCTTTTTATAATATTCAAACTGAAATAAACATCTGTACAAAAAAAAAAAAAATTTAAAACACATTATTTTTGGTTGAGAAGGATCTATAATAAGAAATCATACAGACGTATATGACTATCTACTGAGAAATTTTTTTTTTTTTTTTTTTTTTTTTTTTTTTTTTTTTTTTTTTTTTTTTTTTTTTTAATATACGAAGTTGAACAAGACATAATGAATATTCTTTTTGTGAGAAAGATCCGAACAGGATTCATACTAATTAAGTGACTGTCACATAGATCCGTGTTGAGCTGTATTATGACATAAAGAAACAGGTTATGAGCATGAAAATAACTTAAAATGGTTTTCATCGTTTCTGTGATACGAGTTAGGTTCAATTATGTCTCAAAATTTAAGTGAATAACAACTCAGAGATTATGATGCCTCCTATCTATTCTCAAGGCGTATTTGGCTTTCCCCAAGTCACCTCGAATTGACCTTGACCCATAGTGTCTGATTAAGGTTGTAAGTGTCTTCATCTGCTTCCCGTTTTCTTTCTTACTCCATAATTGAGAAGTCTTGACATTATTAACTCTAGAATGTTTCAATAACTCATAAAGAATCAATTTTTTTTTTTTTTTTTTTTTTTTTTTTTTTTTTTTTTTTTTTTTTTTTTTTTTTTTTTTTTTTTTGTGAATGTTACATAGACTTCAGAGTAGTAAAACAATTGCAAGTCCCGAATCTGGATCACTGCAGTTTCTTCATGCACTATCTTTACGGGAATCAGAACACTTATGGGCTCGTGTATGACTGGGTAATCGCTTTTCTGCCTATCATTCGGAAAGATATATATGAAGACAAACAAAACTCTTAAGGAGTTTCCACGTAAAATCGAGTAGATTTAGTTTGTATCACATCTACTTTTACGCACCATAAAAAGCTACCATGACACACAATGACTGTTCTAAAGCCTTTTAAGCCTAATAACTTCACTAGTTAAGCACACAGAATCAGTGTATCTATCATTTTCCAAGGTTGGATCAATTTCTCATTTTCTGAATATAAATGAATGTCTTTAAAAAACGTTTAAATTATTTCGCCCCGATCAAGTCAAAGTCTTCAGGTAAACGGCTATCCTGAAGATCCAATGGATCAACTGGACCGACCACATACGAGTATGTGTCCTTCTAACTAAGTATAACCGACTATTTTTCAGCGAAAGAATAAAAACCATCAAAACCCGCCCCGATCACTTTCAGTCATCTGGTTAATGGCTATCCTCATAATCTACTAGTAGAAATAAGGACCAAAACACATCCGAAAATGTGTCCATCAAACTGAGGTAACCGACATAATTTTAAGCGATAGTGATGTATAAAAATTTAATATAAGAAAAATGAAAATAAGCTGTACAGAAATAGCAAATCTTTTTGATGTCTCAGTATGATAGCGTCTGTGTACTATCACCTTTCTTGTAACAAGATCAACTTCTCAAAATTTTGAAAATTTTTTTTAATGTTTTTGGGTTTTTGTATTTTATATTGTTTTTGGTTTTTCTTGAACCTTTTCTCCCCCTAGAATTTATAAAAAACAAAATCTTTTTGGATTTTTTTTTTTTTAAATTTTTAAGAAAAGAAAAATGAAAACAATTTAAATGATATCTTCAGGAACATCATCTGATATACGTTTAACGCCGTTGATCTCTAGTAAATATAAAAACCGTGGTTTATCAAATGCTTTAGTGAAGAGATCAGCGCGTTGTTCCTGAGTGGGGATTTTTATCACATCGATTAACTTCTTTTCGTAGCAATCACGAAGGAAGTGATATCGAATTTCGATGTGCTTCGTTTTGCTAAAATGAACCGGATTTTTGGTAATTGAAATTGCAGCAGAATTATCAATATATATGGGAGTAGTAGAGCATTCAATACCGTAGTCACGCATTTGTTGCTGAATCCAAATAACTTGAGAACAGCAACTGGCAGCCGCAATATATTCCGCCTCAGCTGTTGAAGTGGAGACTGACGTCTGCTTTTTGCATTGCCACGTTACTAAACGACTTCCAAAGAACTGACATCCTGCTGTTGTTGATTTGTAATCGAGTTTACAACCACCATAGTCCGAATCACTATACGCATGTAGATCAAAGTTATCATCATAAGGATACCAAAGACCCCAATCTGGAGTACCCTTCAGATAACGCAAAATTCTTTTGACTGCAATCAGATGGGAGACCTTCGGCTTTGACTGATAACGTGCACAGAGACACGTAGCAAACATTATGTCTGGCCGAGAAGCAGTCAGGTACATTAGAGATCCGATGATCCCTCTATAGTGAGTTGGATTGATCAATTCACCCTTCTCGTCAGGATTAATCCCGTGATTAACCTCTAAAGGAGTTCCCTGTGAAGAAGAACTCAACATCTCAAACCGTTTCAAGATGTCATTGACGTATTTTGTCTGGTGAATGAAGATACCGGAATCTTTTTGATCAACTTGAAGTCCTAAGAAGAACTTCATCTCACCCATGGAGCTCATTTCAAATTTTTCTTTCATCACTTGTTCGAACTCCTTACAAAGTGTTTTATTCGTGGACCCGAAGATGATGTCGTCCACGTACACTTGTACCATAATTAGATCTCCTTCTTTTTCTTTTGTGAATAGCGTGCAGTCAATGGTTCCCCTTCTAAACCCGTTGTTCAGAAGGTGTTTGGATAGTTCTTTATACCAAGCTCTCGGGGCTTGGTGAAGACCGTACAAAGCCTTGTTGAGCAGATAGGCTTTGTCCTTGTGATATGGGTCTTCAAAACCTGGAGGTTGTGCCACATATACGGTCTCTTCGATGTGACCGTACAAAAAGGCACTCTTGACGTCCATCTGATATACTTTGAATTTCTTGAAAGATGCATACGCCAAGAACATCCGGATTGCCTCCAAACGAGCAACCGGAGCATATACCTCATTGTAGTCTAGGCCTTCGATTTGCCTAAACCCTTGGACCACCAGGCGGGCTTTGTTGCGAACAATCACTCCACGATCATCACGTTTACATTTTAGTACCCACTTAGTGCCAATTTTCTTCTGACCTTTGGGGAGATCCACCAGCTTCCACACACCAAGTCTTTTAAACTGCAATAATTCCTCTTGCATGGCTGTGACCCAGTTGGGATCTTTCAGCGCATCGGTGGTGCTGTGTGGTTCTTCTTGTGCTAAGAAGCATTCATGGGCATTAAGAGCAACTAATCCTGACTCCATCATTTCTGTGTAGAGACCAAAATTCAGCTGTCGACGAGTTTTGACACCCTGTTGAATGTCCCCTATAATGTTGTCTTGTGGATGATCACGTTCAGTCCTAACAACCGGATTGTCAGGAACGACAACATTTTGTTCCAAGTTTGTTAAGTTCGGCTCAGGAACTGGAGCGGTTTGTTCCATGTTGTTTGTGTTCAGCTCAGGAACTGGAGCGAATTGTGGTGCTGCCTCTGAAGTAGACGTTAGAGGCGGATCTGTGATAGACACATCTTGATTTGACGAGGACGGTTGTGAAATAACATGTGTCGGTGCCGGTCGTACAAAGTCTGTTGGTGTTTCATCTTCAGATTCGGAATCAGATGACTCAAGAACTTGTTCTGTTGACTCTGTGGAAGAAGACGTTGACGGACCAGGATGAGATGAGCGTTGCTGTGATTCATCAGGAGGTGCATTTTGCGCCTCATACATCATTTGAATAGCAACATCATTCAGATTGAATGACTTGACCCATTTGTCAAAGTCAAACAACCAGTCTTCACCTGTCCCTTTGGCTGGTTCTGTGTAGCGTTGAACATCGACGTGGTACCATTCTTCAACCAATTTTGTTGATCGGTTGTAGACCCTTTTGAGAGGAACGCTATAACCCAGAAAGTAACCCTTAATAATCTTCTCCTCGAACTTGTTATCAACTTGCCTTTTGAGTAACGTGCAAAGAGCCCCAAATGGTTCCAGGTGCTCTAAGTTAGGCCTTCGACGTTGAAGAAGCTCGAAACTAGTCTTGCCGTGGCGCTTGACAATGCCAACCCGATTCAGGGTGAAACAGGCGTTGGCAATTGCCTCATTCCAAAACGTGACTGGCAACACTGAGTCAGCTAACATGGTTCTTGCTGTCTCGATTAACGTACGGTTTTTCCTTTCAGCAACCCCGTTCATTTGTGGAACATACGGAGCACTGAATTCTTGAACGATGCCTTTTTCTTTGCAGTAAGTATCAACGTTTGCGTTCTTAAACTCTGTACCGTTATCTGACCGAATTCTTCGAACCTTCAGCTTGTATTGCGACTCAAGAGTCGTGACTAGCAGACTAATACACCCAAAAGTTTCAGACTTCGCTTTTAGGAAAAACACCCATGAGAATCTTGAATATTCATCAGTGACCACTAGACAGTATGAGTGCCCAGCAATACTTTTGACGCTGATTGGGCCAAAAAGATCCATATGTAGAAGTTCCAACGGCATATCAATGGAGTGGAAACTCTTAGACTTGTGGGACCTTTTTCGTTGTTTTCCGGCTTTACACTGAACGCATGAATCAGGGAGATGAAAACTTCTTAGATTGACTCCCTCAACCATTCTATTGTGCACCAGCTTGTTCATGTTCCTGACGTTTATGTGTCCCATCCGTTTATGCCAAATGACAGTATCACGTTCGGATGCCTTGGACACAAAACATGTTGCAGTTGGAGATGATGACCCTGCCTTAGCCATATCCAGAATGTAGAGATCACTCTGGCGTGCGGCTGACATTAGAACTTTGTCTTCAGGAAAGTTGACGTCCTTAGACAAGATGTGGCAGTCTCGTTCATCAAACATTACTTTGAAACCTTTGTCGCAGATTTGACTTATGGACAACAGGTTGTTCTCCAACTCTTTGATGAAATTAACTTTCTCAAACGAAACTCGCCCATTAGACACAATTCCTTGGGCCGTGATAAAACCTCCTTGATTTCCTGCAAAGGAAACTGCACCTCCTTTTATTTGTCTGACATTTGAAAGAAGATTCATGTTTCCAGTCATGTGCCTGGAAGCTCCTGAGTCTATGATCCACATGTTGAATCTTGGATCATATCGAGCAACCTGCACACAAAAACAAAAGGTTTAAATATCATTGGAAACCCAAGCCCTTAAGGTCTTGGGTTTTCCATCTTCATCACGAATGAACAATTCAATCCATTTACCCTCATTAACACTGTTTTCAGATTTGACGTTGTTATCAACAGTGTTAGTTTTCTTAGGTTTCCAAAAGTCAGTCTTCTTCTCAGCATGTTTGAGATAGCTGGTTGAAGACTGAGTTTCACTTGTCGAAGTGGAAACACTTGGATCTGAGGGGTTTGGGGATTGGTGTGGTGAGGTTGGCTGAGGTTTCCGAGGAGAAACCGACCTCGGTGTGTGAAACCGTTCTTGACCTTGAATGTCAATGGTCGGTCTCCTCCTAGGAGGTGACTTGACATACCTCGGATCCGGAGTCGATATGTACTGCTTAGGATCCGTGTACTTATAGCAAAATCTTGCTATATGCCCTACCTCTCCACACGAAAAACAGTAGTTTCTCCCCCTTTGACTTGGTGGAGAGAAATAACTCTGGTTTTGTCTGTTATCATAGTACCCCCTGGATTTGACATTTTGGGGTGGAGTTTGTCTAGGAGGGTGTTTTGGGAAATTATGTTTTTCATTAACGTTACCCTCCTTTACAAACTGGGTACTATGTTCCACATAAACTTTCTCAGATTTAGGAATAAACTTTTTCTTCTGAGAACTTCTTGTTGTTGTTGCCTTTGACTTAGATGGTGGTGGGCCCGATTTAGTTGTAGAACCTAAGTCTGTGGCATCAACATTTTGTTTGGACTCAGGAGCCGGGTCAATGACTTCTTTACCCTTAGACTTAGAAATTTGGTATGTGTCCTCGGGTATATAATCATTTGATTCATCATCCGGCACAGCTCCTGGTGTGCTTGCAAATTGATTCAGGATCGGGGGTGGGACATTGTTGTATCCCACTCCTTTTTCCTTTTTGCCTCGGAACTCGGGAATAATGTGTTCTAATAAATAAGATGAATTTGAATAACTTTTTAATTTGAAATTTAATGATTCAAAATCAGCTTTCAAGTTTTCCAATTCTTTTTTCAAAACATTATTCTTATTTATGTGAAAATTGATAGAATCTTGTTGATTAAGAACACATATTTCAAGTTCCTTGTTCTGACGCTTAAGGCCATCAATCTTTTCTTTAAAAGCAGACTCTTTCTGCTTCCAAGCCTTATTCTGTGCAAGCGCGTCAGTCAGTTCCATTAAAGATCTTGAGGCTGCTTGTTTGTAAGCCTCGAGATCTTCAATTCTCTCTTTTAGAGATTGAATTTCTTGTTCATACAACTCACATTTTAAACATTTAACATTTACAGATTTAGGAGTTGAAGGGTTAGAACTTACCTTGGCATTACTTGAAGTGTCTGCCATGAACGCGGAGCATAGTTTCCCCGCTCTACCCAAAAACGATGGAGAAGTTACTTTAATTTCTGCTTCTTTGACTTCTTCATCTTTAGCAGTCTCCTTGTGAATTGTTGAACTTTGAGATGTTTGAGGAGTGTTTGACTCGTTCTCATGATCCTCTTTCATCTCCGTAACTACCACTTCAGCCTCTGCATCTACTACTTGAACTTCAGTAGCTGGTTCCTCGACTATATATGCTTCGTTTTTCGAGGAAACCACAGACCCAGAATCTGAGTCTCCATCTAGATCAGCCATATTTATGTTGAAGTTCCAAGTTTCACCCTCATCTCCTTGAACTGCAAGAGCAGTTTCATTGTTGATGTTGTTTGTTGCTGTTGGGTTTTGAGGGACCTGTTGTCTCTCAAGATTGACATTTGCAGCAGCAGCAGTAGGAGTGGATGTTGAAGAAGTGGTTCGGAAAGGGTATTGATGACCTTCCCGTCTGGGCTTCGAACACTCCTTGGCGAAGTGACCAAGTTCACCACAGTTGTAACATTTGACTTTGTTTTTGTCAAAGCCGAACTTGGATTTGTTGTTGATAGTGAGGGCCTGACCGGTTTTCTTTGTCCATTTCTTGGCCCTTCGGAACGCACTGCCAAGTGCCCACATAATATCTATGCGTTCCATGTCGTCTTCATCCAATTGTTCGTAGTCATCGCTGTCCAGATGACTATTTCCCAACTTTCCAGCTACCATCAAACTGTATGACTCTATAATCGTACCCAGAGTTGCCATGTGTTCTTTGGCAACCTCAACAGTTACAGCTCCCAAGCCCTCTGTATTTAACGTTGCTTTTTCCATGGGCTTGGTTCCGGAGTTTGTACTTGCATTACCGGGAGTTGACGGTGGTGGAACAGACGATCTTGTTTCAGTCCCCTTTGAATTCGACACTGAGGAGACGAAAGCAGTCTTGATCGGTGCATGATCATTTACATCTGACAACGGAGATTTTGACATGTATAACGATTTGTCAGGTGTTGATCTTGGCTTTCTTGAGGAGGCTCTCAGTTCAGCATCCTCTTGTCTGATCTCTTTAATAAAATCAGAGAGAAGAATTGTTTCGAGTTGATGACTTCTTCTCATCACCGTTAGAAAGGTGCTCCAACTGGGTGGGAGACCTTGTGCTAGACATCTCACTTTCTCAGTGCCAGTAGTTCTAACGTTGTAGGCCTTGAGCTCAGACATGAGATGATAAAATCTCGACAGCAGTGACTCGATATCTTCTCCTGATTCCGGACCAAACAAATCGAATTCACGCTTTAGTTCCCTAGCATGAATATCTCTCAGTGAATCCGACCCATCACATCTTTCAACCAAGGCGTTCCATAGTGTTGACGCTGTAGTGAATTGGTTGAACTGGTGAAACAAATCGCTGGAAAGGGCTTGTGATAGTAGTGAGAAAGCCTTCTTTTCAGCTTCAAATGCTGTCTTCTGTTCATCAGACAGCCTGAAATAGCTTAAAGCTTCACCATCGTCGTTGGTCGGATGAACCCAAGCTGTTTGAACAGCTTCCCATAATCCAGGATTCACACCGGTTATGTGAATCTGGAATCTAGTCTTCCAAGTGTTGAACTCGTTTAACGCCATTAGCTTAGGAGGCTTGTTATAGCTTCCCGATTCCGAGTCACTTTCGAGGATTGACTGGATCCTCTTGGTTGAGCTTGTACTTGAAGACATGTTTGCTTAACACCGAGAAGACTGAAAAACACTTAAAATTTGCTAAGTGTTGAAAAAACAGTCTGCTGATCGAATGTGTTGTATTCGATCGGATGAGTGGTCTATTCGATCGGGTGTGAGCTGACTCGATCGAATGTCTGTTTGGGTTAAGGTTCTGGTGTTATGAGGCTGATTCGATCGAATGGGAACTTTTTCGATCGAATAGGGTGTTAGGTTCGGTCGGATAAGTATCTGGTTCGAACGAAACGGGTTGTGTATCTTGTTCGATCGATTGGGAACTAGTTCGATCGAATGGGGTCTTGGTTCGGTTCTGATGTTGACTTAGTCGATCGGATGGGTTATGACAATCGAATTTGACACTGATCGAATGGGTTGATCAAATGGGTGACTAAGTCGATCGGTTGGGTACTGGTTCGATCGAATGATTGGGACTTATTCGATCGAACGAAGGGAGCGTATGTTGAGGCGGGAAAAGCTGGTTCGGTCAACGTTTAAACTTGTTCGATCGAATAGGAGGGCTATTCGATCGAATGGGTTCCAAAAATAGACTGATTCGATCGGGAAATCTGTATTTTCCAAAATTAGAAGATTTTGACGAAAATTCGGATTTTGAAACAAAAACAGGAAATCTTGACGATCGAGGACCACTTTATGACTATTTTTAAACTTATAACATAAACACAACTTAATTCCAACCCAAAAACGGATCAAAACAACCAGAAACTCGAAGAACACGAAGAACGCGAAGAACGTTCTTGACGAAAACCCGAATTTTAACACGAAATCCTTTGATCAAAAACCAAAATATGACAATATTAACTGTTTTTGACACAAAACCGATGAACACAAGACCAAAAACCAAGATTTTACCGGAAATTTTACGTAAAAATAACGAATTTGACTCTAAAAACGCAATTTTTACCACGAATCTACCGAGAATCAAGAACCAAAGGCTCTGATGCCACTTTGTTAGGACCGATCGGGAGACGGTTTCCCAACGATTCTCGGGGGCAACGTGTTAGAGTGCGGAATCCTACTAACACGGCGACTCGGTGGTAATCAACGACACAAACGGTAGCAATTCCTAGGATGATATGACGACCAGGTGCGGAGGAAAGGACCGAAGGGGTTGACGGGCAGAGAGGATTTCCGGGGAACAGGTCGGCTGTGTATGTGTGTTATGTGTGCTCTTCTTCTGAAAATCCCTAAGTAACGTTTATATATCGAAGACTCATTCGATCGGATGAGTCTCTCATTCGATCGAGTGAAGCTTTGTTCGATCGAATGAGCCTGGTTCGATCGAATCAACCTTTTGTTCGATCGAACCAGTTTTCGTTTGACATTTACAATACGTTAACTAGGTTTCACTATCTTTAGTCTCACGCCGACCTACCCTGATAGAACTGGGGACATATATATGACATTTCATGTCCTAACATATTATATTCTCAAATGGAAACTGTTAATATTTGTGTTGGTGTAATAACATCATGTCGTAGTGCCCGGCGTCCGATCGCATGACAATGGTTTCACCGAGAACTCACTCATGGTAACCAACGCCCGTTTCGCATGGAAACGGTTTAGCCCACACATCATTATTGTTTGTAATTTTTACATGCTATGATTTGATTGTTTATACTCAGAGATAACAGTTTTGCGGTCTTTCTTATATATTATTATTGTAGTGTCAAAAACTGATGATTTTCTCACTCAAACTCGTGTTGACAAACCTATTCTGTTTTGTACTTGTTTGAAGTCAAGTTGGTTGTTTAGTAAGATGAAGATCATGTAGAGATGCCTTTTAGGATACAAACATATTTATTTGATATCATTTTGTAACTTCTTTAAACTTGATGTACTTGTTTGTAACTTTATATTTAAAATAAATAATTTAGATATTGTCACTTTAAAATTGAATGATAGTACATTGTGAGATGTGAACAATCAGTTCGCACCCCGACATTTCCGTCTTAGGTTGGAATGTGACGTTTAAGTTACCAATTAATATTCTTAGTTGATTTAGTTGGCTTTGGGGAATTTTTCAAAATACAATAAAGAACATAACATAAAATAATATTGTAATTGTGATATAAATGTATAGAATTACAAGATAAGATATGATGTTGCTTTGGGATGGAATTCAGGCACTTGGAATGATATAAAGGTAGATAATTAATTTGTGATGTGGTCAACATGTTAGTTTTTCATGTAGCATGCCAAAGAATTATTCTCTTAAGGATATTGTGGAGGTGTTCATTTTTCGGGTAACCTCCTCTAACGTTTCAGAAAGCCTATTGATTAACCTCCTAAAAGGTTGTCGCCACTTACGAGTTGTTCAACCATTGTTTGAAATATTTAAGTTATAAAATGGTGATAAATCATTACGAAATATGCGGCATTATAAAAACATAAAGTATATGTAGACTATATGCTCCTAACATGAGTTCACCAACTCTTGGATCGCGCTAAAGCCTAGCGTATAGACCGTGAAAGCGATGTCACGTAACCAAGTGTTGGCTCAACACCTGGGCCTAGTATATGGATAGTAAAGGCCCTAAGTGAAGATTGGTAGACAAGGGATAATCACAAATTATGTGTCTTTCTAAATCCTCAAATAGATCAACTTCTACACATGAGTTCACCAACTCTTGGATCGCGCTAAAGCCTAGCATATAGATCGTGAAAGGGATGTCACGTAACCTAGTGTTGTCTTTTAGTGACATACACCCCGTTAGGTCGATGCGACACTTTCGAAAAAAAGTCTCACCGTATATATGCTTGAAAATTCCTGGAATGTTTTGGTGACGATTTCCGCGGGCTTGTGTGACTATTTCATAGAGAATCACCTCTTTAGTCACACTAAACATAGCGCATGTCACAAAATTTTAGTGACGTTTAATCGGAATGTGACCAAATGTCACTATTTGGTCACGTTTTTCGTTTGTCACAAATGTAACTTTTATTTGTGATACCATAGATAAACATATGGTCACATATGGCAATTGTTTGTGTCACTATATAATGTTGCACATTCAGTGACATAACGTAACTCTGAGTAAATATAATTACAATGACAATAAATGAAACAATTCGGATTCTCCATATATTATACCCCACCTACTTTTATGATCGGGTTATTTTATCAAATAAAATATCGCATTTATCGAACTAATACTATTTTATTATTGTTTTGACTATATTTAATTAATCATTAAATATAACTTTCAATAATATACAAAATTTACCCTAAACTTAAGTTTTTAACTCATTTTGTATCTATATTTAAAGTTCAGGGACTAAATAGCAAATGTGATATTATAACCCAGAGTCATAACCCTTTATCTTACCCAAACCCATATCCATTAACCATTTATGTTCAACCCGAGACCCGTATATCATAGCTTGGACCACAATTTTCGCCTTATACTTGGAAATTTAATCAAGACTTTGTAAATATTGCTATAATCGGCCTTGCCGACATACCTAATTAAATAAATAAGATTTTTATGAAACGATTTGATCGTATTAACGAAGGGTCTTAACTCGTTCTTCAATATACAAGATATCGGCCACCAAAATACAATTAAATCTATAGGGATGAACCTCAGACCAACGCATACTAAACCCATGTGTCTAATTAGATTGATCAGCCTTCTATACCCTGTTCATTCGCGTTTCTGGCCGTCGGGTTGAACTCGTCGTTGGCCTTCAATCCATTATTGTTTCAGGTAATTGTTTGCTTCTTATGAATTGATTTTAACCTTGTTTCAATAACCCTAACACTAATTGGATAAACAATAACTGGTTTAATCAAATTGCAGAATCTAGGGTTTATGTATGCTTGGGGTTAATCTGGTCTGCTGTTTTTTTTAAACTATCAATCTGGTACAATAAACAACTGACACCCTAGCGCGAATGGCTAGAGTTTGTGCGTTCAACTCTTTGAACCGGCCCGGGGCGTGGGTTCGAGCACCCTAGATGCGGTTTTTGGATCTTTATTTTTCCTATTTGTTTAAAAGGTTAAATGATTATATATATATATATATATATATATATATATATATATATTATAACGAGTATTAGATACAAAATAAACGTTATTTTTTTCAAACCGGCATCTTGGAGTCTTTGTTTCTTGTGAAATATTGTACAAACTTTCGTCTACATATATGTGTGTATATATATATATATATGTATGTATTATAGGTACATTTTTAATAATTTTAAATTAACGTTATTTTATTAAAAACCCGACACCAATATTGGTGTTTTCTCGTCGTTGAACGTCGTCATAAAATTATTTATATCTATTTTAAATATATTTGTAAATATTATATATATATGTATATATAAAATTATTTATATTATATATTTTATACATATATATATATGTGTGTGTGTCATCCTTTAATAATTGTAACGATTGTATTATTAAATGTATTAGCTTTTCGTTAAAGAATCCAAGATATATAATATAGGATAACTAGTATTTCGAACCCCCGCAACATACCAAAGCTCCACATTGCGAAGGTTGTGAAACCAAAGCTCTAAAAAACGAATGTGATGAGACTTTCAAAAAGTGAATGTGAAGTAACTCGAGGTTCATGCTAGTATCTTGTATATGCATTGCTAGGCCAATAACTGACGCCGGGCCCATTTACGGGACCGTTTTCTATGGCGATTTGTACAATTGGTTACCACATTATTGTCTCAGTAATATCAATGATCTTTACGCTGATGTTTTTATTTGTACATTGTGCTAATATGGTTGTGCACTTGGTTGCCACATGTTACGTTTTATGCACCCGATTCTCAGTTAAATTGTTATTGCACCCACTGATCTAAAATAGTGCCATACTTGTGTAGTGGGTGGGTATGATTTCATTGACATTAATGAAAAACTTCTAGAACAATATGTTTACAAATTTTTTTAAAGTCTATAATAAAATAAAATAGTTTTGCAATTCCTGACCTAAGAGGGAAGCCATATGGCAACTTACATAATTGAGGTTTTAAACCTGTTCTGCAGTCCATTACTCCATTTACAAAGACAATTTTGCAGTCCATTTACAGGTCAAAACACCCAACTCATCTGCCGATTAAAAGTTTAAAACTGACCTAACTACACCAGAGTATCAACTACTGCAACTCTGTATATATTAAAAAGAAACTTTCTAATGCATTAACTGTCGTACACTTGTATGTATTACAACTCACCTGAATACAAATGACTGCAACTTTTTATACACTAAAAAGACAACTTTCTTATGCAATAACTGTGAAGTAAAACAAACTTGTAAACAAAACTCAAAATGCAAATTCAAAGAAGAAATATATAAACAAAATAAAAAAAAAACGTGATTTAAATTACTTGAGGCTCAGATCAATGTTATAGCTGCAACATTGGTTGCCTCGCCAAGTAGCGAAGCATCGTCATAGCCTATACTCAAGATTAAAGTGACAAACCAAGAACAAACTTAAAGCATCATCCAACACTTTCAACATCTAAGCCGAATCGGAAATCCAAATGTGGAATCGGTCTTAAAAGATTATCACGGCGCAAAGAAAAACAGATCGAATCATGGTGTTGAAAACCATTCCCAAGCAGCACTAACACTTATGGGTAGAGGTGCACAAACCGGTTTTTTTAAAAAAACCGGTTCGGTTATTAACCGGACCGGTTTTTTTTGGCCCGGAAAAAAACCGGTTCGGTTAATAACCGGACCGGTTAATAACCGGTTTTTTGCTGTCAAAACCCTAACCGGTCTAACCGGTTAGGACCGGTTTAGAAACCGGTTAGAACCGGTTAATAAACCGGTTTTTTTATTAACCGGTTTTTTTATTAACCGGTTTTTTTTATTAACCGGTTTTTTTTTTTTTTTTTTTTTTTTAAATTTCGCGGTTTCAAATACGAATATTTGTTTTTTATATTTTGTACTTAATGAAGACCATTATTTTTTCACAGTATAAACAAACCGGTAACTACAAGGCAAAACGGTAACTACAAGGCAAAACGGACTGACCGAAGCCATTCTTTGCTTTCGTTGTTAGGGTTCTTTGCTTGGAGATGAGTATGAGTGTGTGTTGGTGAATGTGTTTTCAACAAACCAAAGATTAAAAACACATAACTTTCATTTATAGTTTTTACATTAAAAATACAAACATTAAATCGTTATCGCATATTCGTAACTCAAAAATACAAACATTAAATCATTAACACTGAAGAAATCTCTGCCAAGAACTGTTGTTCATGATTTAACTAAAAAATACAAACATTAAATCGTGAACTAGCAGATGCTCCTGTTGTTCCCAATCGCAGTTTGTTCATGATTTGCCTCCATGTTTGCTGTTTCTTTAACTAAATTAGAAAAATCCAAATCAACAAGTAAATAAGAGCACATATTAGGAAAAAGAATGCTTAGACACGATTACATGAACAACTTGCTGTTTCTTACTCATGATTTGCCTCCATGTTTGCTGTTTCTTTAACTAATTTTCTTCGCTACCCGATCCCGAGCTATTTCTTAGGTAATCGTCGTACGCGGCTTCTTCATCGGTCATTGGTTGAGTGTGTCCTTCATTGACCTCGTCTTCATACAAGCCCGCTTCATACTCTATTTCCCCCTCGAGTGAGCGTTGATGTTGTGCCCTATCTAAAGAGTCCAAGTAATCCTTGTAGCAAATCGACATCTCTATAGCTGGTGCAGTGAGTCGAGTCCTCCTAATCGATATAACCCTGCCAGAAACAGAAAAAGCAGACTCCGAAGCTACCGTGGAAGCTTGGACCGTTAGTAAATCTTTGGCCATGGCGGCGAGGATCGGAAACGCATCCTCCTTATCTCTCCACCAAGCCAGCAAATCAAGACTTCTAAATTCATCCGGAGTCATGTGTTTCACAAAGTTGGTACCACCATACCTTCCAAGTTCACTGCTTGGGGTGTTTACCTTTTGACGTTTACCGGCGTCTTCCCAAATCATGTAGTACATCCCCATTTCAAGGTCGGTTTGGGATTGGGATTGGGCAACAGCTCTTAACGAGTCATGAATTTGGGAAGACGACCCGTATTTTGTAAGGTAGACATCATACATGTTTGACAAGGTGGTGTTGAAAGCATTCTTTAAAGTTTGGCTATAATAGGGGTTTTGATCGTCGTTTAACCATAGCTCATCACAATTTTTTTCTATTAAAGCTTCAACACCACCAACATTGATGCAAGGGTTTAACGCAGCAGCACATGTCAAAACAGCGGGTAGTTCTTGAAAATATTTTCTAAATTTTTCTTTCATTTTTACACCCATATCAAAATAAGGTGCACCCCTACAATGAAGTTCACTCAACTTTGTGCACATGACAGCAATTTTTGGTAAAGCAATGGGGCTTGTTGGATAGTAAACCCCGGATAAACTAGTTGTGCAAGATTTAAAAATTTGAAGGACCTCCGTAACGATCTTAATCAATAACCAGTTTCTAGGATCGTACGGTGCACATTTACCCCTACTTGACAAAATTTGATGAAACGCAATTAATGATTCTTTTTGTTGGATGGCTTTCTCAAACATATTACAAGTCGAGTTCCATCTTGTTGGACAATCCCAATTTGGCCCCAACCATTGACAATTAGCTTCTACACAAAATTTTTTGTATCTTGAAAATGTTTTATTGTTGCTAAAAACATCTCGTAACATTCTTTTAAAATTGTTTCTTTGCGTTTCGATCACGTTTAACCCATCTTGCACGGCCAAGTTGATAATATGTGCAATGCATCGGCTATGAAAAAACGCTCCATCACAAATAGGTTTATACTTTAATTTTAAATGGCCAACCGCGGCCGTATTGTTGGACGCGTTATCAAACGAAATTGAAAAGATTTTATGTTCAATCTTGTATTGTCGAATGACTTTATCCAAGATTTGAAAAATATTTCTACCCGTGTGCGGGTAATCAAACAATTGAAACGCAACGGTTCGTTTCATCATTTGCCACGACTCGGGGTCAACCCAATGAGCCGTCACACAAATGTATGAGTCGGGCGAACCATGAGGTACCGACCGCACATCCGTTGTTAAGTTTACACCAGTTTGTAAGTTTGAAAAGTATGAAATTAGTTCGGATTTAGCGTTTTTCCATGCTTTAAGACAATCTCTTCTAAGGGTCGAACGACTTACGTGTTGGTAGCGTGGTTGAACATAGTTTTGCATCATCTCCGTGAATTGAGGGTTGTCGAAGTGGTTGAAAGGAAGTGTTTGTTGAATCACAAAGTTTGAAAACTGTTGACGTACCGCTTCAACGTCGTACGTAAACACCGCTCCTTGATTCGTCATCTCCGGCTGCGAACTACTTCCCGATTCGTCCTTCAAGGCCTTGCAAAAGGGCCTTTGTACATGCGCTTTTAAAGTGGAGTTTGCATCTTTGCCATAAAACTTCAAACAATGTTTGCATCGAGCTTTTTGGCTACCGTTAGACATTTCGCATAGGTCGAAATGTTGCCAAACATCATGGTTTCGTTTCGTGGGGATGACCCGAACTACCTTTTCTCCCGTGTTCGAGGCACCCATGTTGACGGATGAAGCAGCACTTTGGGAGGCCATGATAATCGACTACGAAATAAGAGTGGTATACTCGAGTATGAAATAAACGACTATGAAATAAGAGCGTATGGAGTGGTAATGTGGTATAATTGAGCGTGAGATAACAAAATAATCGCGTATGAAATAAACGTTTAGAGCGTTTGGAGTTGTATAATCGAGTGTGATCTAACCAATACCCAACCTAAACTATATATAGATGTTTGTGGAGTTAAAATGGTAAAAAAAAAAAAAAACGGTCCAAAAACAAAAAAAACGGGCATATAGCCGTTATACAACGTTCAAAAGCCGGTTTTTAACCGGTTAACCGGTTATGGAGAAACCGGTTAACCGGTTTTTCCACAACGGTCAAAAACCGGTTTTTTATAAACCGGTTAACCAGTTTTTCCATAACCGGTTAATAAAAAAAACCGGTTTTTCCATTAACCGGTTCGTTAACCGGTTTTGGATCTAGAACTTGTAACCGAAAGACGAACCGGCGGTTTGTAAACCGGTCAAACCGGTTTTTAAAAAACCGGTTTTTGTAAAAACCGGTTTCCGGTTTAAACCGGTAAACCGGTTCCCCAACCTGTTTTTTTGGCCATCTCTACTTATGGGTAGTAATTCAAAATTTTTGAGTTTTAGTTTTAATCCTCTCAACTCAAGTAAGAGTCGAGTTGGTTGCATAAAACACCATTCTTGAGAATAAACATTCTGTTTTAGATTTTCCGCCACCATGATACACCACCGCTATAAACAACCGCATGTCGGACAGCGACCGTCGCCTAGATTTCCGTTTTAGAACCCGGCAACAGTCAAGCTTCGCCGTCGCCTAGGGTTTCCAAAATGGAACCCGGTAACAGAAGAATCGGACACCGAGTTACTTCCTACATCGCCGGCATAAACAACCGCGTGTCACCGGTGTACGTATTGGTCACCGTGTACAACTTTCTTTGTTAAGAAAATTGTCTTTTAATATATACAAGCCTTATTAGTTGCCAATCCAAGACAGCACAGGCTCTGATACACATCATTGCCAGAGTCAAATTCAATTCCGTCAATTTATTCAAGAAACTACGGTTGAATGACAATCAAATTCTTTCAAAGTCACAACATATATATCTGCACTAATTGTAGTTTAGTTTGTAAAAAGTCACAACAGACCAACACGAAAAGTGCAGCCCGCCATGTTACACCTCTTGTGACTAATTTGGGGCAATTCTCCCAATACTGAATTTGCAATGTTTTCAAACATCCCCAAAACTTCGCGGTGGAGTGACTGTGCTGTGTTGATTAGAGATCTGTGGTCATTCATCACTTCCATTTTGGTACATCTATTGGAGATCCCTTATTTTATGGCACTGGTCTACGCCGACAACAGACGAATCAGAAAACAGCAGTCGAAAAGAGAATATTGAACGGAGGTGAGGTGTTGCCAGGGAAATCTAGTGAGGTGGAGTATTAATTTTAAATAAAAGCAGTTGACGACATCTGGAGGGAGGTGGTAACAACACAGATAAGCAACTACAGAAAGTATTGCAGGAAATACAACATAAAAAGCAAAGGTTACTATATATATAGAAGCTGAAAAGTACAACACAGAAGCTAAGAAGATGTTGTAATTTAATATATACTATAATTATATATTTTAAGCGTTTGTATTAAATTATTTAATATTACAAGTTATATTTATTTATATAATTAGATCATATTATTTAAAAGTTTTGTTTTATATATAAAAGTATTATATTGTATATTAGTGGTAGTTTATAAATAATAAAGCTAGCTTATAGATGAATGGTGAATAATAATATTTGATTTTCCACAATAATAATAACAATAGAAACCTATCGTTCAATCAATAACATTTTAATCACAGTCTATTGTACATATTATGTAAATTACAATTAATTCGTATTATATTATTTAACTAGGAATATTTGTCGGTGAATCCCGAAGGGCTTTTAACTGCTCTCATCCTCACTTGTATTCCGTTCATTTGATCAGGTGAGTAATCACTCCCCTTTTTACTTACTTTAAATCCTTTAGGGGACTTATGCATATGTACAGTTTTTATCTATTTATCTAGTATACAAAACCGCAACTGTTTAATCCTTGTGTGTATATCAGTTATGCCTAACTTGCTATTTGCTTACTTGCTTTATTTGAACCGCATTCGGAGAGGTCCAACATATTCTCAGTCTAGTATGATTATACGACCGTCGTAGTGGCCGGCGTCTGACGCATTGACAATGGTTTCACTGACACCTCATTTTTGGTAACCAATGCTCATTCGCATGGCAACGGTTTAGCCCTTTCTTTATGTTTGATTGTTTGTGTATGTGCTATGGTTTAACTGTTTATCTCACAGGAACAGTTTGCATATTTCTTTATATATTATATTTACTATTACTGTTGTGTCTTAAACTGGTGTTTTACTCACTCAACATGTGTTATTGACAAAAATATATGTTATACGTATTTACAGGTTATCAGCTTGGTTGTTTAGCAAGATGAAGATCACGTAGAGATGCTTTTTAGGATACAAACTTAATTAATCATTGTTGTAATTTTGTTATACTTGATGTACTTAACTGTAATTGTTTTATTTGAAATTATTAAATAGATATTGAAACTTATAATGTTGCATGATAGTAACCTTGAGAGCTGTGACAATCAGTTCACGCCCAGGCATTTCCGCCGTTGGTTTGCGTGTGAAAGTAAACATTTGTTTGTGTGACGTTAAGTTTATGTTTATTAGTCACACTAATGTAAGGCCCCATTACCGGTGCCCTACATTGGACGTTGGATTTTCTCATAAACGCAATTCTAAATATCAGAGTTATTAAAAACTTCGCGGAATAATATAAAACATCAACCATTCGTTACAAATATCGATAACTTGTCTTTTAAAACATAACATAAATTATAACATTCAAAACATCATGACAAATCTTCAGATGCAATCCTCTTCAATCCTGCCATGTGTCCATCTCAAACCAGCTGTCTCAATCTGTTAACCTGTGTGCATACTAAAAGTCAGCTACGCTGAGTGAGTTCTAGTTAATCACGTAACTTACTTTGCATACACATATACGTGCCTGAAGGTACGCTTTACAAACATAACCTGTTCATCATTCATCCATACATATTTATAGCTAACCTTACATTATAAAGGGCATTTCACCCAACATACCTCGGATATGATTAGGGTCCGGTACCCTCCATCCTCGGATATTATTAGGGTCCGGTCTCCCTTCATCCTTGGATATTATTAGGGTCCGGTACCCTCCATCCTCGGATATTATTATGGTCCGGCCACCCTTTCTTCCGTAACTCCATACCATACTTTTCTATATACATAATTGTAAGTTTCATACGTACATACATCATTCATTCTTCATCTACAACATATATATAATCAAACCATTACCTGGCAGTACATGCAATATCCGAAGATCGTTCACGTACCGATAAGAAATCATTCATACATTTCACGTAATACGTATATGGCATACACTTATCACTTAGGATAAGTGTATTAACTAATCACATTGAGTATGCACACAGCCCCGAAAACATAAAAAGGAATGGGGCTAGAAACTCACCTGAATGTGGTTACGTTCACTATTTATGGTTATTCCTTTCTTGAGCTGTGCACGACTAACTGTATAGTAATTACACGTATCAATTTAACTATCACTACCCTTATCGCGTTTCTAGTTTAATTATTACCCCAACTAATGGGGGTCCGGGGGCAGCGCCCCTGACAGCGGGGTTCTGGGGGCGGCAGCCCCTAGCGGGGTCCAAGTGGCAGGGCCCCTGGCTGGGGTTAAGCTGTCTCCTTCGCCATAACGAATTAAGCCTAATTCGTTAGCTAATTCGTTATCTTTTTATCCTGATTCTTCATCTTTTCATCGTCTGATTCGTCCTCTGATTCGTTACCTTATCATAACGAATTGGGTAAATAACAAATCACTTGATTCGTTATCTTTCCATAGCGAACTGGAGGTTAACGAATCACTTGATTTGTTATCTTAGCATAACCTAGTTCGTTATTTGAACATAGCGAAAGGGGTGAATAACAAATCACTTGATTTGTTATCTGAACTTAAAGAATGGCGAACTAATTTGTTATCAAATCATAACGAATTGCATCAATCTTATCAGACTTTAACACAAGGTCAAAGTCAAAATTGCCAATAACAGTAAATAGTCAACAACAACGGATTTTTGCAATTGAACCTCAAATCTTAACGAAACAACACGATTTTAGTATCCATGAACTCGTAATCACATCGCCTACAAACCCTAACCATCAAATCAGCCAAACTTTCATGTTTAAGGGGTGCCATTTGGGCATATATTTTACGGGTTCTTTAGGTTAGTAATTAACCTATCAATCGTTAATGGTTTTCAGCAAGAATCATCACGTTTGGTTCGTGTTTACCATATGTATACAGATCTAAGATTATCTAAATGAATCCGGACCTAAATGAACGATTCTTAATTATATACGTACCTTAAACGAGTCGAACTATGTTGGTACATGATGTCAGTAGTTCAGTATATAGTGTCTGTAATCGAGTCGTTTGGATTTGTATTTTGTATTAAGCGAAGTTAGCTAACAAGTTCGCTGATATAGGCGAACTTGTTAGATAAGCGAAGTTAGTGACAACTTCGCCTGAACATGCTAGGCGAAGTTGTCGTGGTTATATAGCATTAGGTTACGGCTTGAGTTTCATAAGTTTGAAGTTAATCAGTTTACGTGTTTACGAGTCCTGTAATCAGTGATTGATATCACGTGTTTCCGGTTGCAATATACAACGTGTCTTTGCTTATTGTAACGTGTGTTCGATCGTGTTAACTCGTATCGTCTTCTACGCTCGTAACGTCTTACGTAGGGATTCCGCACCTACGTAGAACGAGATATTCCGTGTAGATCCGGCTGGGAACCTACAATTGGTATCAGAGCTTTTGCTCGTGATTGTGTGGTTCGGGATTATCACGCGGGTGTAGAAATCGTTCCGTTCGACTATTCGCGGGACGAGTTTACCGAGTTTTTGTGTCCTACTCACCTCCCACCATCATAAACAACACATAACACCTTCACAAACCTCGTAAAATCCAGAAATCAAACCTGCAAAACCATCGTGTTCATCAGGCGAAGTTGCCGTCACTGTTTGTAGGGTTTAGGCGAAGATATAAGGTTAAGCGAAGTTATCCACAACTTCGCCTACCTTCTCAAGTTCGCTTATCTCAAGCGAAGTTACCCACAACTTCGCCTACCTCACAAGTTCGCTTACCTTAAGCGAAGTTATACACAACTTCGCCGAATCAGGCGAATTTAACAAAGGGAGCGAAGTTCAGAATCAGCAAAGTTCAGACTTAAGCGAAGTTATCCACAACTTCGCCTACAGTACTGTTAAAAATAAAATTTTTATTTTTCGGGTTTCTTTGTGTTTTGTGAAAGATGTCTTCAACAAACATTACGGAACTGGTGAAGATGGAAGTGGAAGCGGGTTCAGCTACAAAGGCACCAAAGATGCTTAAGGGAACTGATTTTGTAGCGTGGAAAGATCGGTTTGAACAATATGTCAAGTACCAAGATGCTAAGATGTGGGTGTGCATACAAGATGGTTACATTCCACCAACTGCTGAGTATGAGGGTCGTGATCAGATTAAGAAATACAAAGAGATGGAAGAAGAAGAAAAGAAAATGTATGAGGCTGAAAGCAAAGCTCATGCAGCGATAACAATGGCTCTTCCACAAGACATTCTTCACACCTTCAGAAAGTATAAAACTGCTAGAGAGATTTGGGAAGCACTTGAAAACCGTTTTGAGGGTAATGTGGGGATTCGTGCATCAAAGATTAAACTACTTAAAACCCAATTCTCGGTGTTCAAGTACTTGAAGAATGAATCACTTGATGATATCATCACTAGATATTATCATCTGATGACCGAACTCAGCAACTATTCCATTACTTACAAAGAAGATGAGATCGTTGAAAAGCTTCTTGATACTCTCCCACCGAAATGGGAGATGTACACTGTCTTGATGAGAGAAGATAAAGAGTTTGCCGACTATGACTTGGAAACATCAGTCAACAAACTAAGAACTTTTGAACTTAACATGGTTCGTAAAGAGACACCAACTGATCAGGTTCAGGATCCAGGAATGTATGGTGCAAAAGTTAACTCAAGTTTAAGTTCGAAGTCTGAATCGTCTGCTTACTACTCTAAGGGAGACTCGGGCGCTAACTCAACACATGAAGGTCATGTATCTCTCAACATGAATGGTGATGTGTGTTTTGTAGCGGGTGGATCAAACGCTTCTAAACCTCAAGCAACCAAGAGCAGTTTTTCCTCAAGTGTTTCGAACAACAACTACTCAAAGATGCCCATAAGTGTTAAATCTGCTGAACAGCAAGTTTGCTCTCTATGCATCTTTCATTGCTTCGTATGAAAATTACATTCAGAGTAAGATTGTTGATCCTGCAACATTGGATGAAGACTATGATCATATCGATGCTGATGATCTGGAAGAAATGGATCTGTAGTGGCAGATGGCGATGATTGTGAGAAGGGTTAAGAGGTTTATGAAGAAGACAGGTAGAAAGTTTGTTGGTGAGAGACCGGGTTTTGACAAGTCAAAGGTGCGATGTTATAACTGTCAGCAGAATGGCCACTTTGCGAAGGAGTGCACAAATGAACGTGTAGAACGCAGTCAAAACAGGTCTACACAACAGAGTGGGGGTGGTAATGAGAATAGAGCCATGATATCCAGACAGAACGGGGAGTACAACTGGAATCTGCATGTTGAGGAAGTGTTTGAACAGGCTAATTTGGCGAACATCGAAACTGCAGAAAGTGAGAAGGTAACTGGAGAAAATCAAGCTTTCATGGCCGATGTGACAGATCAGCTCTCCGAGGTAAGTACTAAACTCCCTTGTACTAAATGTGAAAATCTGTCTGAACAATTGACAACTATAACTGATCAGTTTGTTAGTTTGGATGCTCAATTTAAAACATTAAAAGAAGATCATCATTTCACTAAAGCTAGAGAAAACAGTTATAAAGTAAAAATAAAAGCTAGTGAGAAAGATATTAGGAGTCTTAAAGCAAATCTAGCTGAAAAAATTCAAGTAATTGATCTTAGCTATGAAGTGTTAGAAGAGAAAACCAAACTAATAGCTGAAAGGGATAAACAGATAGCTGATCACCAGGTGAAAGTGGTGGAACTAAACAGGAAACTTGAGCAATTCAGAAATTCCTCCGCTATACTTGATCACCTCGTTTGTGATCAAGATTCCCCAGTTAAAAGGGGAGGAATTGGATATCATGAAGTTCCACCACCGTATAATCATAATTACACTTTTGATCCTAGTAATCAGAAATCTGTTGATGTTGATTTTGGTCAGACAGTTCCGGTTAAGGTTACTATTAAAGAACCAGAAGTTAGCAAAGGCGAAACAAGTAAGCCTGTTTCGTGTGTTAAGATTTCTGCTCCTAGTCCTGTCTCATCAAACTCGGACAAGTCATCCGAGTCGAGAGAGACAAAAGAAGAGGCAGTGTTACCAAAAGGTGGAGAGAAACATAAAACATCTGAAAAGAAATCTCCACTAAACCCGTATGTCCCACCATATGTGAGACAAACGGGCAGTAATGCAGCCTCAACATCTAAAACAACTATTGAAAAGAAAGTTGAACACAGGAGTTGTTTCAGATGTAATCAATTAGGACACCTAATTGCAGATTGCCCTCTGAAGCAGAGATTCAGAGGTGTGAGGCCTTCGAAAACTGAGAACAGAACTAACCGTAATCACTATAATGGTAAAAATGAAAACTCATCAAAGTTCAGAAATTGGAATAATCCTGGTTTTCAAAGAAATCAATCTCAGTTTTTCACTGCTAACAACCAAACCATAAGTAATAACTCATATAATTCACGAAGGTATGGATGGCCTCATAGTCAATCTACAAGAAGGTATCCTTTTAGGACTTACAAAAATTATTCCGATACTAACTTTGGACAGCCAAAGTACGGGATGTATCGACCCAAGACCAATAGGTCTTGGGTCCCCAGATTTTAATCATCTGCTTTAATCGTGCAGGAACAGTTAAACAGGGCTGCAAACAATCTATGGGTTGTGGATAGCGGCTGTTCCCGGCACACGACGGGTAACAAGAGTTTGTTACACGAATGGAAACCTGTTCAGGGAGGAAGAGTGAGTTTCGCTGGAGAGTGGTGGAAGGATCACAGGAATTGGGACGGTGACTAACGGAAAGATGACGTTAGAGAAAGTAAATTTCGTTGAAGAACTGAAGCATAATATGCTGAGTGTATCGCAGATCTGTGACAAAGATTACACCGTGCACTTTACCAAGAATGAAGCGGTCGTGCTATATCCTGGTTTCAAGATACCAGAGGATTGGATTGTTATGAAGGCTCCAAGAGAAAAGAATACGTATATTATGGACATGAGGTCGACTGAGATGGCAACAGAAGAATCTTGTCTTCTGTCAAAAGCAACTGAATCGGAGTCCGAATTATGGCATAGGAGAATGGGGCATATTCATATTCGGAAAATGAACTACATTGTCAAGAATGGGCTTGTGCTGGGTGTTCCCTTGAAGAATTTCAACTTTGAAGACCAATGCTTATCGTGCAAAAAGGGAAAGCAACACAAGAAATCCCATCACACCAAGAAGGTTAATTCAATAGTCAGTACCCTAGACTTACTTCACATGGATCTCTTTGGTCCCGTGAATGCAAAAAGCCTAGGTGGAACATCTTACTGCTTGGTGATCACTGATGATTTCTCTCGATACTCTTGGGTATATTTCCTGAAGTCAAAGGATGAAACTGTTCAGATGGTAATAAATTTGATTACCAAGGTTGAGAATATTATGGGAAAAAGAGTTAAATACATCAGGAGTGACAATGGGACTGAGTTCAAGAACTATCAGATGGAGCTCTTCTGCTTACAGAAAGGAATAGAACACCAGTACAACGCTCCGTATACTCCGCAACAAAATGGAGTGGCTGAGAGGAAGAATAGAACGTTAATTGAAGGAGCCAGAACCATGCTGGCTGATTCGAAACAACCTGTGGTGTTCTAGGCTGAAGCTGTTACAACAGCCTGTTATATCCTTAATAGAGTGTTAACTGTTAAAAGACTGAATAAAACATATTATGGACTTATGCATGGGAGAAAGTCCAACTTGAGTGGTCTTTAACCATTCGGGTCCCCGTGTTCGATATTAAAGAAAAATTCTAAATTTGGTGAAGTAGCCGACGAAGGAATTTTGGTCGGATACGTTGTTGGGACTCCCAACAGACGAGTCTTTAATACATCGATCAGCAAGGTTGTGGTGGTCTGTAACACTGATATCACAAGTTACAAATCACCAAAACCAAGCACGGGACCCGCTGGGGTTTTCGACTATGATAAACTTTTTAAATCTTTTAACATACCTTACTTGGATTGTGCAGAAGTAGATGAAAGAATAGCTACGAAGATGCTTTACGATGAGGAAGACAATGTTGTGCAAAGACCGCTGTACGATGAGTGTCATCCTTCCTCGTCAAATGCTGTCGATACCCCTGCTGCCTCTATTGAAGAGGAATTCTTCAATCCTTTTCACTCTCAACAACAAACACCCATTGATGAGCTACCTTCGAACCTGGAATACAATCTGGATGTCAGTTCGGTTCCGACTATGAGAGTTCACAAAAATCACCCTTTGGAGAATGTGATAGGTGATCTGTCCGACGGTGTACAAACAAGACAAAGCTTGAATGAGCACACCTGTGTTTACACAAGCATTAAAGATACAGGAATCATAAACGAATGCTTGTACACCTGCTTCATCAGCCAGATTGAACCAAAGAACTATCAAATGGCTCTCAAGGACAGCTCGTGGGTCGAAGCCATGCAAGAAGAATTAGCCCAGTTCAAAAAGATGGAGGTATGGAACTTGGTTGCAAAACCGAAGAATGTGCATGCGATTGGCACAAAATGGGTTTTCAAATGCAAGAGAGATGAGAAAGGGATTATTATCAGGAACAAGGCAAGGCTGGTTGTAAAAGGTTTTAATCAGCAAGAGGGGATCGATTACAATGAGGTGTTTGCTCCTGTGGCAAGATTGGAAGCCATTCGATTGTTTTTGGCATTTGCTGCACATAAGGAGATGAAGGTATTTCAGTTAGATGTGAAGAGTGCGTTCCTTAACGGTAAAGTCGATGAGGTTGTGTACGTTGAGCAACCTCCGGGTTTTCCTGACCCAGACTTTCCTGATCACGTACACAAGCTAAGTAAAGCACTGTATGGGCTACATCAGGCTCCTCGTGCCTGGTACTCAACACTATCCGACTACTTGCTTGAGAATGAGTTTGAAAGAGGAAAGATCGATAGCACATTGTTCTTCAAGAGAAAAGGGAGCGACTTTCTACTGGTGCAAGTCTACGTGGACGACATCATCTTTGCTGCATCAAAAGTCGCCATGTGTCAGGAGTTTGAGGCCGTCATGAAAGAGATTTGAAATGAGTGCTATGGGTGAACTAACTTTCTTTTTAGGACTGCAGGTTGATCAGAAGAAAGATGGGATGTTCATTCATCAGACTAAGTATGTCCATGATGTTCTCAAACGCTTCAAGATGGAGGACAACACTCCATTTGATACTCCAGTCTGCGTCAACCATAAATTGGGTGCTGATTCAGACAACGATGCAGACGTGGACCCAACCCAATATCGGGCAATAATAGGTTCTTTAATGTACTTAACTGCTTCTAGACCTGATATTATGTTTGCAGTTTGTCTTTGTGCTCGCTTTCAGGCAAACCCAAAGGAATCTCACTTGAAGGGTGCGAAGAGGATATTGCGCTATCTCAAAGGCAAACCTAAGCTGGGGTTGTGGTACACGAGAGGAGGAGACTTGGAGTTGGTCGCCTACACAAATTCTGATTATGGAGGGTGCAATCAGAGTCGGAAGTCAACAACAGGTGGATGTCAGTTTCTTGGAGGCAGATTAGTGTCATGGCATTGCAAGAAGCAGACCTCAGTCGCCATTTCAACCTGTGAAGCAGAATACATGGCAGCATCCAACTGCTGCTCCCAGGTTCTTTGGATTCAACAACAGTTGCGCGATTATGGTCTGAATTTCACTCATACTCCTATTTGCATTGATAATACTGCTGCTATCTCAGTAACTAACAATCCCGTAAAGCATAGCAAAACTAAACATATTGACATCCGTCATCATTTTATACGGGATTGTGCTGAGAAGAAATTGATTGTGCTCGAAAAGGTTGATACGCTAGATAATTTCGCTGATTTGTTCACTAAAGCGTTTGACAAAAATCATTTTCAAAACCTTGTTGAGCTGAATGGGATGATCAATCCCGAGTAACCGTGTTTTTGTCTTTATTTAAAAAAAAAAAAACTTCACTATCGCTTAGAATTATGTCGGTTGCCTCAGTTTGAAGGACATATCTTCGGATATGTTTGGTCCTCATCTCTACTTGTAGAATATAAGGATAGCCATTAACCAGATGACTGAAAGTGACCGGGGCGGTTTATGATGTGTTTTTATTCTTTCGCTGAAAATTAGTCGTTCAAACTTAGTTAGAAGGACACATACTCGAATGTGGTCGGTCCAGCTGATCCATTGGATCTTCAGGATAGCCGTTTACCTGAAGACTTTGACTTGATCAGGGCGATAGAAGTTAAATTTTTTTTTTCGGGAAATGAAATTATTTTTCAAGTCTACTACTTCGTTAGAAGTTCCTTTACTATGATTAACAGAAAATTGATCCAACCTTGGAAAGTGATAGATATACTGATTCTGTGTGCTTAACTAGTGAAGTTATAAGGCCTAAAAGACTTTAGAACAGTCATTGTATGTCATGGTAGCTTTTTATGGTGCGTAAAAGTACAAGTGATACTAACTAAATCTACTCGATTTTATGTGGAAACTCCTTATGAGTTGTGCATGTCTCCATATATATCTTTCCGAATGATAGGCAGAAAAGCGATTACCCATTCATACACGAGCCCGTGAGTGTTCTGATTCCCGTGAAAATAGCGTGTCAAGAAACTGCAGTGATCCAGATTCGGGACTTGCAGTTATTTACTACTCTGAAGTTTGTGTAAATGCTTAAAAAAAAAAAAAAAACGTGTGTTATTAAGACTTCTCAATCAAGATGTTAGAATGGGAACGGGAAGAAGAGTCTGAAGATCGAAGAGTAATTACTATTTAATCAGACACTACGGGTCGAGGTCAACTCGGGGTGACTTGGGGAAAGCCAAATACGCTTTGGGAATAGATAGGAGGCATCATACTCTCTGAGTTGTTGCCCACTTAAGTTTTGAGCTTAATTGAACCTAACCCGTATCACAGAAACGATGAAAACCATTCTAAGTCTTTTACCTGCTTACAACCTGTTTCTTTATGTCATAATATAGCTAAACACGGATCTGTGTGACAGTCACGTAATTAGTATGATTCCTGTTCGGATCTTTTCTAAAACATGGTAGTCCCTGTCGAGACTGAAATTTGATCCCGTGTACTTTATTTTTAAAATTTTTCTACTTATGTAGTTGTATGATTTTATACCTGGTTACTTGGTCTTGATCGTATCATTTAACACTTTAAAGGTTGTTTTAAAACTTAATTGCAAATTGTTCAAATTATAGGGTTTGTTTTGAAAATTTTAATACCGGCGAAGTTATCCATAACTTCGCCTGTATGACGTTGACCCTATATAAAGGATATTAAAGGTCAGACTGTTCATTATTTCAACAAAACCAGCGAACTTATACTTTCGTAACCCTAAGCGAAGTTATCGATCGAATCTTCTGTGTTCACTTTTCTCAGTTCTAATCCGTGATTAAAGGTGTGTAGGGTAGTCGAATCGTATAATCTCTGTCAATTGATGTTATTCAGAGGTCATATCTACCCGATTAGCGACCTCGTTTATATGAAACCTTAACACCCGATTTTCAAACATGTTTTTACGTGGTCATACTCAGCTTAATCGTCTAGATCTTCATAATATCATGTGTTTATCACCGAAAATTCTCAAAATTGATCCAATTCGTTTCGTTTGAAAGTTTAATCTGTCGCCGTTTCATATTCGGCGAAGTTGCAGTTTAGGCGAAGTTATCCGTAACTTCGCCTGAGGTTCAACTTCGCCTAATAATTAATTAGGTTACAGTATATGAGGCGATGTTGTGGTTAGGCGAAGTTATCATTAACTTCGCCTGGGTCTTTTTACTTAACTGTTATCCGGCGAAGTTCAAGTTGAAGCGAAGTTGTTCCCAACTTTGCCCCACCTCTAACTTCGCCTATACAGAACAGATCACAACTTCGCTCATGGTAACAGGCGAATTTGTGATTTTCTTTGACGTTTATCTAACTTAGTCTGTTTGATGCAGATATGGCTGCTGTAGCTGGAGCAGGCGGTGCGGGCGGTGATGATGGAGGAGACAACCAAAGACAGTTCTTCCCGGGTCATAACATGTACATAACATTAGACCCGGAGGCGAGCGGAGTTGATGATTTCCGCGAAATCATCACGTTTCTTTTACGCTCGCGTATATTCCACGCGATTACCACAACTCTGCCGATATCCTTGCCAAACATTGAGGATTTTTGGCAGACCGTGGAATATGACTGTCGCGTCGAGCCTCCGGTGATGCGAGCAACGGTCAACAATCAGATTGTTCAGTTCTCATCTGAACAGATCCGGGCGGCTTTGCGTTTTGGAGATGAGACAAGAGATGACCCGACAGACTTTGTAGCTCCTTTCCGAGATGGAGCGTTTCTGAGGATGGGATACTCTGGTCCCTTGGGAGATACTCAGAGAAGGAAGGGGTTTTTACTAGACCAGTGGCGCTTTCTCATGCATGTCATGATTGTATGCATGTCAGGGAGAAAGGCTGGCACTGATGGCATGGGCGCGACCATGCAGTCGGCGATGACTACTCTGACCTATAATAAGCGTTACAGCTTTAGTCAGATGGTCTTCTACGAGATAGATCGACAGAGAAGAGCGGTGGCGCGTGAGAGATTTATTATGTATCCAAGATTCATTCAGATGATCTTGAATCATGTGGCTCCAATGCTACCTCAGCGTCGCCCAATTAGATACGTGGAAAGTGTGAGCAAACGGATCTTCGCCCAATGTAGATCTTCCAGTGCGAGGAGCAAACTTGAGCTCCGTCCTCGACATACTCAACTTTTTGGGTACTTGATCAACCCGGAGTATGTGCCAGCTCGTGGGGACGAGTTTCGGGACCCGGCACCACAACAGGCAGGAGCACCTCAAGTTATACCTGCTGCTCCTGTTGTGTCACCGGAGGAGAATGTAGACCTTGACGCTGCGTTTGGCGGTCGAGGCATCTTTGATATGGATCGGGTGGATCCAGAGGAAAATGTACAAGTTTCAAGTGTGAATGTGACTAGGACAGCTACAATGGTGGCTGATTCTGATTCTGATGATGAGTTGGCTGAAGCGAGACGAATTCTAGTTAACCAAGAACGGGTTCAAGGGAAAAGAAAGAGAACTGATGATGACAGCGAGTCAGATTATGAAGAAGAAGTTCATCAATTGATTCGGAGATCAAGAAGGGAACGGGCAGGTGCAGGTTCGGGAGCAGGTGAGAGCTCAAGGGTGGTACGTTTCACCCCACCCGCACTGTCCGGTATGACCATTGTTCCCTCATCATTACAAGTTACAAGGCCAAGCGCCACGGACGTTCCCGTGGTGGCTACCTCATCTGCCTTTGGCCTCTCACCCACTACATTCCAACTATCGGCTCCGGAGATTGTATTGTTGCCACCTCCAACTCTTACTCCAACGGAGGTCGTGACACGATTTATTGAGTCGACGGTTGTGGCCACTGCAGGGTTATCGGTGATGATACCACCTGCGGTTACGTCTATGCCTACTTCTAAGGTCCTGGTTACATCGGAAATCCCTCCTCAGTACACTCAAGATATATCACATCTGAGGTTTGATTTCGATGCAACCTTATCAGACTCTGAACGAATAGCAGCACTTGAACGGGTCGTGGCAGAACAATCAAGGGTGAATCTTATCCAGACCCATGCTATTCAACGCCTCGTTGCAGAGAATCAGATACAGTCGTCCCTGCTGATAGAACATGGCAAAATCATTGATGCTTTAAAGGAGTTCTTGGCATCTCAGGGGGAGACGAGCTGTAAGGGCGATGAGCTGAGAACTAAGAAGCGAAATGACAGAGACGATGATCCCAATGCATCGAAAGGTGCAGGTGGAGAGTTGCCAAGAACTGATCAAGCTCTTGGGACTTCCACAACTCAGGGGGAGTCGACAAGTGCAGCTGGTGGTGATGATGTGGTGGTAGTGGACGTTGAGGAGATGGATGATGAATTTATAGGTGATGATGATGTATTACAGGTGGATGAGATAGAGAATATTTTGGTGCAGAGATTGTTATTGAAAATGATATAGAAGAGGGAGAGATAGTAGAGGAGAATGTGGAGCATGAGATTCCAGAAGTCGATAAGGCAGATATGAGTCAAGAGATTGAAAATGATGAGACGGAATGGGAAGAGCAGCCAAGATGGAAAGAAGGCTATGCTCAATGGTTTGTAAAAACGAAGAAACCAGCGGTCCCTACTATGTTTAAGAAGAGTTACAACATTAGAGGCTATGCTAAATCGAGAAAGGGGATTATATGCTGGATATATGATGAGCAGTTGAGGCTCTTTGTGATTAAAAGGTATGATGGTGTTCAATACTTCAAGGGGATGTTGAGATCATTGAATACATTGCCAGAATGTGAAGTGAGAGACTTAGCCAGATTGGGGTTAATCAACAGAAGTGATGATAACATGGCTAGAGTCATTGGGAAGATTGTTTGGAAGGAAAGTATAAAAGAGAAGAAGTTCGAGCTGTTGAAACCACAAAAGGGAAAACTCATTGAAGGCAAAGATAGAGGGATGAGAGCAGATGGCAAGCCTTGGATGATTATGAAGTATAAACCGATCCGGTGTCTAAAAGAGGTGCCGATGAAACAAATGCCCAAGGATGTGCTGAAAGATCTGAAGTGGTGGTATGTAGATTGTGAGACAGCTGAAGCAGTAATGGAGGACGAAGATGAACAAGAGCTGCTGAGAGTCTATGATCCGATGCATCTAGTGAACTTGTCGCAAGCTGATCTGCAGGTGCTGAATGAGAAGAAGATATTTTATATTCCTGCTTGGAAAGACGAAGCGAAGAAATATCAAAGAATTGTATCAGTTTGTGTACGTGAAGGAGTTCATGCTTAAAGATGAAGATACAAGATTGTTGAAGATTACAAGACACGTGTTTGAAGATAAAGATTGAAGCTACTGCCAAGGGGGAGTCTGTTGGTACATGATGTCAGTAGTTCAGTATATAGTGTCTGTAATCGAGTCGTTTGGATTTGTATTTTGTATTAAGCGAAGTTAGCTAACAAGTTCGCTGATATAGGCGAACTTGTTAGATAAGCGAAGTTAGTGACAACTTCGCCTGAACATGCCAGGCGAAGTTGTCGTGGTTATATAGCATTAGGTTACGACTTGAGTTTCATAAGTTTGAAGTTAATCAGTTTACGTGTTTACGAGTCCTGTAATCAGTGATTGATATCACGTGTTTCCGGTTGCAATATACAACGTGTCTTTGCTTATTGTAACGTGTGTTCGATAGTGTTAACTCGTATCGTCTTCTACGCTCGTAATGCCTTATGTAGGGATTCCGAACCTACGTAGAACGAGATATTCCGTGTAGATCCGGCTGGGAACCTACAAACTACGAACACGGTTAAGCCTTGATGTTGTTTTGGTTCTTCACAACGATCTAGCACCAACAAATCTCGGGTTTTCAAGTTCGGATCTTGAGTCGGGATATAGGATAGTGTTGGTGTGTGTTTTTGAGGGTGTAGGCTATGGTGTAGAGATAAAAATGGAAAGGTTTAGGGTTTAAGGGGTATTTATACTCCCTTAAGCCCATGGACCTAAGGCCCATTCCATATTATATTCCATCTTCTAAAGTCCAAGCCCAACCATGTACAGTTTATTACCTAAACCGATAAACGACGAAATTTATTTTATTATTATAACCAAAAGTACGATGTTACAACTAATTAATTGTGTTACCATATGTTAAAGTTTATGGTGATAGTGACAATTACAACGTGTCAATAACGATTACTAATAGTCATGATAAAAGTAACAAACATGTGACTAGAAGTAACAAATGGTCAGCTTCCATTTTATTATGTGTCACTAAAAATTTAAACTAACGAAATAGTTATTTATGCATAAGAAGTTTATGGTCACAGCTCGATTATGAATGTGTGACAAATTATATTATGGTCATGGTTAATGGAAAAAAATATGTGACTAGAATTGCAATTTGGTGATTGTTCACTTTATTAGGTGTGACTAACGGTTAATATTAAGAAAACTTTAGTGAAGTCTAAGTAATTTATAGTCACAGTTCGTTTTAGTAGGTGTGACTAAAATTTTTAATACTAAGGCAACGTTATTGATGTATAAGTATTGTCACATCTCTAATTCGGATGTGTGATAAAATATATATTATTGTGTGATAAAATTTAGTGAAGTCTAAGTAATTTATAGTGACAGTTCGTTTTAGTAGGTGTGACTAAAATTTTTAATACTAAGGCAACGTTATTGATGTATAAGTATTGTCACATCTCTAATTCGGACGTGTGATAAAATATATATTATGGTGATGGTAAATGCATACAATTTGTGACTATAAGTAACATATGTTAATTGTTCACTTTGTTAGGTGTGACTAATGTTCAATAGACAATTATCGTTATTGATGTATAATTACTTTTTGGTCACATCTCAAATATGGATGTGTGACAAATTATATATTATGGTAATGGTAAATGCATACAATATGTGACTAGAAGTAACATATGTTAATTATTCACTATTTTAGGTGTGACTAAATGTTCATTACAAAGGAAATGTTAGTGAAGTGTAAGTACTTTTTAGTCAACATGTGACCATTACATATTACATTCTTTTAAGGAAAAGTTAGTGTTGTCTTAGTAGTTTATAGTCACAAAAAAAAAAATCTTTACAAAAGAGTGTGACTAAAGGTGTGTTAGGGTCATGTATTTATGTAACAATGTGACTAAAGGTTAAACAATAGTGACTCTAAAAATAATTCCTGACTTTATAGATCGGTATTATCCAGATTATAACTTTTCATTTTATTAGGTGTGTAAAAATATTACTAATTAATTAGGTATGATTATAGTGACATTTTTAATTTTAATGTGTGATTAAAGACTATATTATGGTTTTCAATGGGCCATTTTGCTTAAAATATGATTAATTGGCATTTTTTCAAAACGCAATAATTTGGGCCCATTTTTGTTCTAAACACGATTATAAGCAGTTTGATTTATGAATAACCAGTGTATGCAACCACAAGTTCGTCATCCTTTCTATTCGCGTTTTGCTTAATGAATGTAGTTAATAAATGAAGGGTTATTAATTATACAATCTATTATATGAATCCAATTTTGATTTTATAGAGTTTGATCAAACTATTTGATATGTATGCATGTACTTTTGGATTTACCGAAACGTTTATATTTACTATTCGATATGGTATAGCGGAATTATAACATTAAGTAGTCACAAGACATTCACTCTTAACATTAAGTATATTGATTATAACAATCAGAGTACAAACTGAATAACCGTCACAACTGTTTCAAAAATTAACATTAAAAGCTATATATTGATTATAACAATCAGAGTACAAACTGAATAACAGTACAAACTGAATAACTGTCACCACCCTAAACTTGATTTAGCCTAACTAATGATATAGTAGACCTCGGTCGTATTAACTTGAAATTTTGGATCTATCAAATTAACCATGGATGTCTTGGCAGCACCCTAGGCATCCGAAGATCCAGTCTGTTAACCTCGGTCGAATCTATAATAATGATGGTGAATAAATTTTTACGGAAACACAATCATAGATTCAGATCATCTATTTGAGATTCGGACATATGATACTATGAGAAATAATCCACCAAATCGCGGATATTAGACTTGAACCGAAATCTTGTGATCTTCCTTTCGTCCTTTCCTTGAAAATCCATGACTAAATCAACACTTTATCATCTTCCATTTCATCTTCCTCTACATCAGTAATCTTCATCGATCTGTAACAATAAAATCTACACGGTTAATTAACACCCACAACAATATACACACTGATGCTTCAAACTTTTTATAATCTAAACATTCCAACTTCCAGACTATCATTTACATGCATGTAATATAAAATCCAGCAGACTTAACTTGATTGTTAACACCGAGAGAGAAAATCTAAACTAAAAGATATGATGTGCAAGTGCCAGTTTAAGTACAAAAAGATATAAAGACAATGTTATTAATACTAAACAACCTGCAGTTAGATTTGGTCAGCATTGAAATACGTGACAAAGTAACTCCACTAGTATAAGACTAGTTTAGTTGTGACTAATATACTAACCATTAGCAAACCAGATTCAAACCGGTTCACCACAACAAAATTATTTGCAAACCCACTCACTGCCACATGTCACTATTTTATTGGACTTCTATTTAATTTGTTTTTTCTTTTCTTTACACATTAATTAGTTTAAACTATAACATTGATTTTTTATAATAACTTTTAATAATTAAGTTTTAAAAAAAATCTAAAAACACTGTCTTGTTCAGTTTATTTTTGTGAACACGCTGGTATAAATTTTAACTAAAACAGAGTTTATAAAAAAATATATATTTGAGTTGAGTTAGTAATTTTTGAATGAGGATGGCATAGGAAATTTTAGTGAAGTGTAAGTACTTTATAGTCACATCTCCAATTACTTTTGTGTTACAAAATATATATTATGGTGATGTTAAATGCATACAATTTCTGACTAGAAGTAACATATGCTAATTATTCACTTTGTTAGGTGTGAGTAAATGCTCAATATACAATCATCGTTATTGATCTATAATTACTTTTTGGTCCCATCTCCAATTTAGATGTGTGACAAAATACATATTATGGTGATGGTAAATGAATACAATATGTGACTAGAAGTAACATATGTTAATTGTTCACTTTGTTAGGTGTGACTAAATATTCATTACTAAGGAAATGTTAGTGAAGTGTAAGTACTTTTAATTAGTTAACATGTGACCATTACATTCTTTACATTATTTAAGGAAACGCTAGTGTTGTCTTAGTAGTTTATAGTGACAGTTTTAATGGTAATGTGTGACTAAAGAGTATATTATTTTTTTAAAGGGCCATTTTGCTTCAAAGATGATTATTTGGGCCTTTTGGTTAAAACACAATATATAAGCAGTTGTATCCAAGCGCCTTTTCGTCATCCCTGACCCTACTCCCTAATCGATCTGATAATTTTCAAAAAATTCAAAATCATATAAGTATTTCAAAAAATTCACAATATCCATCACGCTGCTATCCCATAGTGAAGGTATTTCATATATGTTATACACGTTTGATCAATTTATGAATTTCAGATTGAAGTTCAGATTTGGTGATTATGGGGATGCTTTTGAAACAGTTGCTCGCCGGAACAATAAGTATTACCAGTCGCGTCAATACAAGGTTCATAAATGGGACGATTTTCTGGAAGAGAACTTGATTGATGCCGGGTTGAGGGCCAAATTCAATTGGAGTGAAGACCAATCGATGTTCACAATCTATCTTGTTTAGTAGATATATTTTATTTTAATATTAGATTATATATTTATGGACATTAAGTTTTTGTATCTACTACTTTTTAATTATATGAATGAATATTAGCTTTGATGTGGTTTTAGTTTATGTTAAAGTTTGGCATGATGTAGTTTAGGTAAAATAATATTGTATTTTATATGAAGAAAATAAGATATTATAGTCAATTAAATATTGCCTTTTAAACTTCCTATGTAATTATGATATAAATCAAATCACTTAGGTTAATGTGTACATGTCTATGAATTACGGCTACCTTGCTAGCCGAAAATCATTCAATGATGATCTAGTCCATAACTTCCAATCACCTTTATAAATAGGTTAACATACCATATCTTTTCGAATCCAAATTTAAGAAAATTTACATAATAATTAATAATGATATTCAACATATATTGAGAAAATATTACATAATAATGAGACTCAACAAATAATGAAAACATATTACCTAGTATATTACAACTATATTATACTAGTCTAATATTAAGTAACGATGCGAGCCAATGGTCGACGGTCGTGATAATCAAAAAGGGTCCACTTGTGCCTGATACAATCAAATGTAAGCATTAGATACACTTGTACAAATATACATGTTGACAACTTAACGTTTCAGATTTAACAAATGCATCAGTATATTATCAAGAAAGAAATGAATACCTTAGTACGTATAATTAAATCCCGACCGTCATTGCGGTTATAGTCATCTCGGGATTCCTTCCCCAAATATTTTTTGTCTATAGGGCAATACATTTTCATTCTCATAACTAATCACCTTACTAAGCTCCTCATCTTCGTATGCATGCGTATAAGTTATTGGAGGATTCTTGATTACTATTGACATTTTCTTATCGAGCTGGTCCGTCACATAAAAAGTTTGTCGTGCTTGTGAGCCCAATATGAAAGGATCATTCTTGTGTCCTAATCTACTAATTTCAACCAATGTGTACCCGTGTCCGTCTTTCTTTACCCCGTTTTATTGTCAACCCAGTCACACTTGAACAGCGAGATTTTTCTAAAATTGTAATCAAGTACCCATGTGTCCTGTAAAACCCCATAATAGCTTGTCTTGGTGTAGGTTTTAACTTCTCTAGAGATGTGCAAGTCATTTGCTACTACAATAACCCCACTGTTCCGGTGAACTTTACTTTCTCGAGATTTTGTACAAAATGTAAATCCGTTGATGTCATAGACTTCGTAGCTCAATACGTTTCTATTTGATACATATGAAATCCACTTTACGGTCTTTGATATACTTTCTCGTGATTCCGCTAACTCTCTCTCAACCTGATACATATATACTACAAGGGTGATCAAATTTAATAAATTTTTAACTAGTAAGGCCGTTATGAAATATGTAGTATACGTACGTACCTCATATCGTAACCACATACCAAACTTTAAGTTGTGCTCTTTCTCTAGCCATGATGTTTTCTTGTCAGGATGTTGTTGTTCAAGAAATTCCATGTGCCGACTGTAAATAAATATTAACGAATTTTATACACCGTGTAATAGAAAATAAACTAATATAATCCATGTACATAATAATTACTCGATATAAAGAACAATTTCGGATGTATTTCGCGGCACATAGAAATGTGCTTTCACGAACAGATCTGAAGAAATGCCGTCCATCTATTTGACAATTGATAGTGGGACTCCGTCTTTATTACTTGCTCTATTCTTATTTTCAATCGAGTTCCTCAAGCTATTAGGAATACCAATAGTCTTCAAGTCTTTTTTGAATTCGCTCAAGAACTCAATTAACTCCTCAGAAACATTCTGTTCAGCAATGCATCCTTCTGGCTTATTTTTGTTTTGCATGTGCCCCTTAATAAACTCCATACACCTTTCAAATGGATACATCCACCGAAAGCATACGAGACCTCATAACTTAACTTCCCTAGCAATGTGCACGGTTAAATGAACCATAACATCAGGAAGTATTTCTCGAGAAGGCACAATGTCACAAACAAATCTGCCTCCAATTTTTCAACCTCCTCGACCTCGATCTCCTTGCTACAAATTGATTTGAAAAAAAAAACAGAACCTGAAATAAAAAAGTATACGGTCACGTAACCACATGTTGTATTCCAACTTACCAAAAAATTAAGGAGTGATATGGTGATATGAATATAAAAATAAGAACAATTCCTTATTATAGCATATCTTGTGGGTTGTGGCATAATAGATCGTATTGTAAGGGGCAAAAACTGTTGCATAAGCATGTGATAGTCGTGTGATTTAAGTCCTATTAACTTCATTTCCTTTAGACTAACCAACTAGCAAAATTTGAAAAATACCCTTGTGGGACCCTTAACTTGTACACATGTCGCAAAACTTGTGTTTTTCCACTGTTGTTAATGTGTAAATCGCAGGCGGAAGCCTAATGTTTGTGTCGTCTCTCTTAGGTTGTAAATCTGGCCTGAAGTGCATATAATCCAGATCGAGTCGAGCCTCCAATCCATCTTTCGTCTTTCCCGGAATGTTTAACAGTGTTCCAATTAGACTCTCTGCCACATTCTTTTCAATATGCATATAATCTATACAATGGTTGACATAATTAAACCGCCAATATCTAAGTTTCCGATGCCAAATATTAAATTTCTTCCAGTAGGGTTTACCGTTGCTGCCTTGATCTGTTGTATCTGATTCTTTTGTTCCCCTTTGTTTAATTATTTTCCCACCTCTCCCGTTCGAACCTTGTTGCATGGCTGATGCATTGTTCTTGTGGCCCTTACCCCAAATGTTAATACAATATTGCATCTCATTATATATTTCTACCTCGTTCTTAGGTATTTGTTCACTTCGAAACTCTTGTGTTCCATCGAATCCCTTCTTTTTCTTTCTGAACGGGTGGTCATAAGGTAGATACTGTCTGTGGCCACCATAGCTTTGCTTATATGATCTTCTTAGTCTAACACAGTTTGTTTCCTTACCACAAACTACACAACCAAAGAAGCCACTATATGGACAACCACAAAGTGTACCAAGGGCGGGATAATCGCTTATGGTCCATAAGACAACAGCAGTCGCGTAAACCTTTCTAGGGCATATGCATCGTATGTTTCTACCCTCGTATCGAATAATTGTTGTAGATCTTCAATCAACGGTGCTAAAAATACATCAATATCGTTACCCGGCGTCGCCGATATCAATAACGATAGCATGATGAACTTCCTTTTCATACACAGCCATGGTAAAAGGTTGTAAATGACAGCTAAAACTGGTCAGACACTGTGGTGTTGATTTCCTCTATTAACATCCACCCCATCAGCTGCAATGCATAGCCGCAAACTTCTTGGATCTTGTTTAATGAATTCATATTTTCCATCTATAGAAGCCCATGTGGGTGAATCCGTCGGGTGACGTATAACACCATCCTTTATTCTACTTTCTACATGCCATCTCAAATGTCGCGCAATCGTCGGTAACTGAAAAGGTCATTTAATCCGTGGAATTGTGGGAAAGTACCATAATACTTTTGCTGGAATTTTATTGTATGTTACTTTTTTAATATCATACACCTTCCATCTTGATTTTCCACAAGTGGGACATACTTCATATTTTTCGTACAGTTCCCTGTAAAGAATGCAGTCGTTAATGCATGCGTGTATTTTGTTATAACCTGACCCCATTGCTTTGAATGTTCTCTTAACCTCATATGTACTACTAGCCATTTCATTAGCTTCTGGTAGAATCTTCTTAATGACAAGAATGAATTCTGTAAAGCATATATCCGAAACTCCGTACTTGCTCTTAACATTGAAAAGTTGTACCAGCGCAGACAACTTCGTGAAGTGGAGACAACCTTTGTAAAGTGGCTTCTCAGCATCTTCAATTAGTTTTATAAACTTTGCATAATCACGGTCATCCGTGAAGTTATCTTCTGTAGCTTCAACCATATTTACTGTTTGGGGGCATCAGTTGGTAATTCTGATGTAAAATCGGCTATGTGCATTTCATAGTTGTCTTCCGAAACCGGATAACTAATTTGGGGCTCATCCTTTTCTTCATGCTTAGACCATATCGTATAGTTTTGATCTATGCCATGTTTGAATAAGTGATGATTCATATCGTCCAGACTAAGTGATATGTGGTTTAAACAAGTCTGGCATGGACACGGTATTTCTTTTATTGGCTTATTGCTCGATTTCTTTAAATGGCTAACTGCATAATCTTTAAAACTTAGAACTCCATCCAAGACTTGTTCATCTTTGAAATCACCACTGTAAACATAATTAAACCAAATAAGTAATTATTCTTATCAATTAGTCGAACAACATAATTACTCTACTAAGCAAACATAAGAAAATAATACATACCTTACTTTGTATTTCTCACATAGGTTTAGATTTGGAACCTACGTTGTCATGTGTTTATAAATTGGGTCGAACCTACGTGAGTTATATTTAGTTAGATTTGGGTCGAAACGGGTCATGGGTCGGAACGAGTAGGATATAGTTTTTGTAGCCTGAAGACATGTGATATCCCCACATGGAATGAAGTTATTTTGAGCCTTGTCGCCAGTTTATTTAGGCATTGTCGCCAGTATATTTGGGCCTTGTCGCCAGTCTTTTTGGGCCTTGTTGCCAGTTTCTTCGGCCTTTGTCACCAGTTAAGGTATTATTCAATGCCTTCTAAGGTTTAAGGGGTTTTCACCTCTTCTTAAGATCGCCTGTTGTGCACGTTTATTCGGCCGTAGTTCGAGAGACAGGGCCAGCACATGAAATATAGTGAATTGTTACCTCATTATCCTCAGCTATTGGTCTGAATATCAAGTTAATGGTAGACGTACGATTCCTAAGGTTTAAGGGGTTTTCACCTCTTCTAAGGTTTAAGGGGTTTTCACCTCTCTAAGGTTTAAGGGGTTTTCTCCTCTTCTAATGGCCTTGTCGCCATTTTATTCCTAAGGTTTAAGGGGTTTTCAACTCTTCTAAGGTTTAAGGGGTTTTCACCTCTTCTAAGGGCCTTGTCGTCAGTTTATTTAGGCCTTTTTGCCAGTTAATTTAGGCCTTGTCGCCAGTTTATTTAGGCCTTGTCGACAGATTATTTAGGCCTTGTCGCCAGAATTTCTGAAATTATTTTCAGGATAATGTTAATATCGCAGGTCTATCTGTCTATCCCTAGAATTGGAGGAACATTCTGGAAAATAAAGTTGAAGTAGTCTATACATTATCAGAGTTAGTTCCTATATGATTCTGGTATGACTTCCTGTTTATGAATATTCTAAATTACTCGTCTTATTTGTAAAATGAATTTTATGACTTGGTATTGGTTTATTGAGTTAAACTTAAATGATTATTAAAGAATTTCATTCCTAATAAACTTAAATTTTTCTCTAATAACGGGAGCAGGGATTTCGAAGGACTAATCTATTCTCGTAATAATGTCAACTTTAGTCGGTGCTAAATCATAAAATTTTGGTGCTACATGGAAAACAGTTTATCATTAGAAAATTTAACAGCTGAAATTGGTAAAAACAGCTGTCAAATTTTGGGGACAATTGTTAGGTCCCAAATTTTATAGTCGGATATGTGGTCAGCTCAGGATCCTAAATATGCTCGGGATCCCAAATATGTTCAGGATTCTAAGATAAGTTTAGTATCCTGAGTATTAATGCTAATAAATAGATATTTCTCTCTTGGTGTTGATTTATTATTGCAGATATTAATTGTTGATTTACTCCATGCGAAATACACGGTTGGTGGTAACATAAAACGTGTGGAACGAGTTATAACCGCTAGGATTAAGGGCCAAGTAATGGTTAATGGTTAAATATTGACTATTATGATAAAATCTCGCACTTATAGTTAATATTAGCACGCGTGGGACCACGTTTGGTGAGTAACTCCCAAAAGAATAAGTCAAAGACGTGGGATGAACATTGATGAACGAGGATAGATTCAAAAGAAGAGTGCCCCAACGACTATATTGGGAGACTCTTTCAGTTCCGGGATACTCGGAGAATTAGTCTAGGGTTTTCGGATTATTCAGGATTTCAGTTGTAACTTTTCTTATTTAAACGTGCTGATAGATACGATTAGAACACACACTCTCACGACTTAGCTACTAGCAATCACTGTAAACACTTAAGCACTCGATATTTTATCAGCTTCACCACTTGTAACCACCTTTTTGCTATTAATAAAAGTAACGGTGATAGTTTTCACCGTCCGGGGGTTTTTTTATCATAATCAAGGGCTTTTTCCCTCGTAATCACATTGCTGTGTTCAATCGTTTTATCATCAAGCACTCCACCTCACGCACTAATTTGATCAAAAGTCGCGTTGTTAATTTATGACCGAAACAGCTGCTAAGTCTTCCTCCTTACTCTGTTACTTCATTTTTGCATTTACTTAACTTTTTCAACATTCAGTTTTCTTGTAGTAGGAAATTTGAAAAGTTAACTAGTGATTTGTTCCGAGTTATCCAGCCTTATGATGAATCCCTTAGGGATTTCGTTACAAGGTTTGGCAGGGAAGCCCTAGAAATCCTTAATCTTGATATGGCAATTGCTGTTGAAGCATTCAATATGGGACTTCAAAGGAGCTCCCCCTTTTATAAAGATCTTGTGATGACTCCATGCAGGACTTTAGATGATGTCAGAAACAGGGCACTCAGATTCATACGGCTATATGATGACAAGAGGATCCAAGAATGATTAGGGGTTCAACCAAAGCAAGAATCTCCCGACAAGAAACAAGGATCTTCGTTCAAGAACAACATCTCGAAGCCCTACTCCAAATTCAACAATCAGAATGACCGAGTTGTCGAAGAAGAAGATGATGAAAATGAAGATTACCCGAGCATCTCAAAATATTGCTTCTCAGTAGATAGTTATGGTTTAATTTGTGCCATGAAGAATCTAGGTAAGAAGGCAAGGTGACCTCGGAGAAATGAGAAAACTACATCCTTCAACGACAAATCTAAATGGTGTGCATTCCATGAGGACTTCGGCCATCAAACTAACGATTGTATTGGTTTAAGGAGGGAAATTGGACACCTCCTAAGTAAGGGTCATTTCAAGGGTCATTTCCCTCCTAAGTAAGGAGGGAAATCCTCACCGTGACTGTTTGATTGTAACCTTGTTTATTGCTAACCACTATGTACGCAGGATCCTAGTCGACGGTGGAAGCTCGGTCAACATCATCCAGCATGACGTACTGCAGACAATGAACATCCCAGACTCGGAAATCATCCCGATAACATCGGTGCTAGTGGGTTTCAGTGGTGAAACCAAGAAAACATTGGGGGATATCAAACTCCCAATATACATCGAAGGATTAAACTCTTATCAAAAGTTTTGTGTTATTGACAATCTTTCTTGTTGCAACGTTATTCTTAGCAGGCCTTGGATACATGGGATGAAGGTTGTAGCCTCTACGTACCATCAGTGTATCAAACTACCAACTCCTTGGGGATTAGTAAGGATAGATGGTGACCAGGTGGTAGCCAAGAATTATTATTCTTCATCCTTGAAGCCAACAGCTAACCAGATAATAGCATAGCAACCACAGCAGCATACTAGGGACGTTCTGGAAGCTCGGGAGCAAGACATAAAAGAAGTATCTTTAGATCCCTAAGATCCAGGCATGAATTTGTTCCTAGGATTCAGTATCCCTAATGGGATCTAGGAGGATATAGTATCCTTCCTATAGCGAAGAAAGTCTACGTTTGCCTTCAGACATTCAGACATGACAGGTATTTCTAAGGAGGTAATTACTCACAAGTTGGGACTTGGTTTATTTGTTAAACCCGTCCATCAGAAGCGAAGGAAATTCAATCTTGAAAGGAAAGCGATCATACAAGAAGAAGTTGAGAAACTTCTTAAGGCTGATATGATTAGAGAGGTTAAGTATCCTCGATAGTTGGCTAATGTGGTTGTTGTTTCAACAAAGAATGGAAAATGGAGGGTGTGTCGATTTTACTGATTTAAACAAGGCATGTCCCAAGGATCCTTTCCCGTTACCACATATAGACTCCATGGTGGATGCAACTGCAGGACATGAGATTCTTTATGCTTCCTCTGGATTTCAACAAATTCAGATGGAACCATCTGATCAGAAGGATACAGCATTCATGACTCCTACCGGCATATATTGTTATATTGCCATGCCATTTGGACTAAGAAATGCAGGTGCAACATATCAACGCTTAGTCAACATGATGTTTAAATACCAGCTAGGGAAAACCATGGAAGTCTATAAAGACGGCATGGTTGTCAAGTCCAAGAAGGCTGAAGACCACCTTAAAGACTTAGAAGAAGCATTCAATATCCTTGCCCGATATAACATGAAACTGAACCCGTCAAAATGCCATTTTGGTGTGAAGGCTAGAAAGTTTCTTGGATATATGGTGACCAAAAGGGGGATAGAAGCGAGCCCTGAGCAAATAGAAGCCACCGTCAACTTAAAGTCTCCTGTGAATGCTAAAGATGTCCAAAGGCTGACAGGAAGAATAGATGCTCTCAACAGATTCATTTCCAGATCCTTAGAGAAGGGCAAAGACTTCTACGATATCCTTAAAAAAAATAAAAAGTTCAAGTGGACGGAGAGGCATGAGGCTGCACTCAATGCCTTAAAGGATTACTTATGTGCAGCAACAGCTTTGATGAAGCATGTGGATGGAGAATCCTTATACTTATACCTAGCCGTCTCAGCGAATGCAGTAAGTGTTGTCATTGTAAAGGATTACGAATGTGAACAACATCCCGTTTATTATGTAAGTAAAAGTCTTCTAGATGCTGAAGCCAGGTATTCTCATTTAGAAAAATTAATCCTTGCACTTATTTTGGCTTCTACTAAATTAAGACATTACTTTGAGACACATACTATTATTTTGAGAACTAATTATCATGTTAAGAAAACCATAATTGTCATGAAGGATGGTCAAATGCGCTATGAAACTAAGTGCATATGATATTCAGTATGAGCCTAGAATAGCCATCAAGTCACAAGCACTAGAAGACTTTGTGGCTGATTTCAGTAGTGACATGCAAAAGGAAGCTGAAGTTGAGGTTCAACAATTAGAAGGAACCAAGGATCCTTGGATCCTCTTCATTGATGGAGCTTCCAAGGTAAGAGGAACATGATTAGGTATCCTACAGAAATCGCAAAAGGGGGACATAATACCCCAGTCCATTGCATGTGCATTTCAAGCCACGAATAATGAAGCAGAGTGTTAGTGCACGGTTTTTGCGTCTGGAGTCTTTGTATTTATCGTTAATGTTTATTTGATGATTAATGTAATATTTAATGTTTATTTTGAACTAGTTCATTAAGTTTAAGTGTAGTTCGCTAGGGATGTTAGCGAACTAAGACTAGTTCGTTAAGGTTGAGTCTAGTTCGCTAGGGATGTTTGCGAACTAAGACATTATTATGTATTCCCTCCTGATTCGTTAGGGGATGTTAACGAATCAGGGGGTGGTTCGTTAAGTTAAATTAAGTAACGAAGGGGAAGCTGGTTCGCTAGGGTATGTTAGCGAACCAGGTCGCCTTCTATATATAGTGAACAACTGTTCACTTGTAAAAGGGAGTTTTTGAGAGATATAACATAATTCAGAAAAGTTTTAAAGAATTTTACTCCCTCTCTCAAGCTTCACATTAACGTTATTACACATATATAACATTAAATCAAGGTTAATTATGAGCTACATCTATAAACATATTGATAGTATAGATTCGGATCTAAGATCTGTTGATTGTTATTGATACGGGTCACAACAAGTGGTATCAGAGCTGTTGGTGCTCAGTACACTTGATTTGGTGTGTTAATTATTTCGTCTTTGTTAGTTTTTGGTTTTATTTGATCTTGAATCAATTAGTGATTATTTTGGTTGAAATATGGACGAATTGGATTGAATTCGTGTTGATTAAGGTATTGTAGAGGTTTGGTTAAGAGGAATTGATGTTTGATTTGGATTTGTGTGGTTTGGTTTTGATTTCGGTTTTAAGTCCGAAACAGGGGTGTGGTTTTTGGTTAATTTGGATTGGTTATCGAGGATAATTGATTACGAGGTTTTGTGTATTAGATTCGGAATTGGTTTACGAGAATTTTGATTGGTTATTTGTGAGATTTGGTTGAGTAACGAGGTTGTATTACGAATTTGGTATTTCTGGGTTTCTGGGTTAATCTTCATAATTTCTGGAAATGAGTTTGAAGATTTGAAGATTTGAAGATGAACGTAATTCGCTATCTTCTTCCTGGTGATTCGCTATATGTTTATCTGTGATTCGTTATCAACAGTGTTACTTCGCTACCTTGTTCGTTAACCAATTCGCGTAAGTTATTGATTCGTGTTATCTAGTTCGTTAACTAGATTAACTGATTCGTGTGACACGTGTTCTTCTTGGGATTTGTGTCATAACAACCTTTGCCACGTGGCATAAGGTGTCAGAGTTTGTTACAAACGGTTGTAACAACCTGATTCTCTATAGTGTGATTCGCTAATCCACTGTAGCTGATTCGCTAAGCATTCCTTAGTGATTCGCTAAGTTTATGTTGGCAATTCGTTATTGATTATCATCTGATTCGCTAAACTAATCCTTTGTAATTCGTTTGGTCAATTCGTTAAGTTGACTTGGTCAATTCGTTTGGACAATTCGTTAAGTTGACTTGGTCAATTCATTTGATCAATTCGTTAAGTTGACTTGGTCAATTCGTTTGGTCAATTCGTTAAGTTGACTTGTGATTTGTTAAACCTTCATCACATTCGTTATCTGTTTCGCCATTTGGGTGATTCGTTAACCTTATTTGTGATTCGTTAAGTTGACTCGTTAAGTTGACTTTTGATTCGTTAAAACACTCATCTCATTCGTTAAGATACTTCGTTACTAATCAGTCTTAATTTTATTAAGGATTGATTCGTTACAACTGTTCACAGTTCGCTACAACTGTTCACAGTTCGCTATAGCTGTTCACTAATTCGTTAAGATATTTCATTAATTGATTCGATTTTCAAAGATGGCTGGTATGTATGCATTAGCGTCTCAAAACATGTTGATGCAACAGATGTTACAACTTGATACCGAGATAGGTTCACATTCTAAATGTCCAAGATTGATGAAGTTCAGTGACTTTGCCAAGTGGGAACCTCGGTTTCGTGCACATTTGGGATCTGTTCATCCTGACTGTTCATATTGTCTTGATGAAGTTTATGTTGCACCAATGATTGGTGACGATACTATTGGATATACTCCTAAAGCTGTATCTCAATACTCACAAGAAGAGAAGAAAGCTTTAGAAATCGAGATAAAAGCATATTCTACTTTGACTATGGCATTACCAGAAAATATCTTTCATCAAGTTGGTAGTATCAAGAGATATGCGTCTTTATTTCAACATCTGCGTATGAGAAGCATGGGAAACACAGCGGAGAGTAAGAAAGTGATGCTCAAGTTTCAGTTTCGAAACTTTAATTTATTAAAAGGAGAAATAGTTGAAGAGATGACTACAAGATTTAGTCATTTAATTGCTGAAATGGACAAGATGAAAATGGAAATTTCTGAAAGAGATAAAATTGACACTATTAAAAGTGTGCTTCCAAGTTCCTACTCAACATTTCTAATGGTTTTGAAAGAGAATGATTATTTTCTGAATGTAGACTTGACGGCACTTGAATTCCTACAAAAGATCGAAGCTAGAGAATATGATCTTAAGTGTCAAAAATCCTCCAAAGAAAATCAAGATCCTGCTTTCTATGGTGGAAGTATGCCTCTTAGTTCAACAATATCTCCAATCACTGCTTTTCTTATTCATGCGGCAAGTGAAAAAGAATCAACAGTGTTTAATGATCCAAAAGTTTGTTTTTACTCTGCTGGTAATTCGGGTGGTTCTGGAAGTTCGACAAGTACCAATCCATTTGCTACACCACCTAGTGTTAATATGAAGGAAGCTGAGCAAAACTTTGCTTTTCTGACGGCTTTTATGTCTTCATATGAAAACTTAGTGAGTAGTAAAATTGCCACAAGTGATTTAACAGATGAGGACTATGATCAGATAGATCCAGATGATCTAGAAATCATGGATTTGAAATGGAACATGGCTATGATCGTTCGTAAAGTTAAAAGATTCATGTAGAGAACTGGAAAAGATCTTCCAGCTTTAAACAAGAAGTTGGGTTTTGACAAATTAAAAGTAAAGTGCTATAATTGTCAAGAATTTGGGCATTTCGCGAAGGAATGTGATAAACCTAAGAAAGAATATACTGGGTCTCGTGGTCAACATCAAAATTCTTCTACACCACGAGGAAGTGATGATGAAAAGAAACCATTTTCTTCTACAACACAACCAATGTTAGCAGACGGTAATAATTGGTCACAACGGTTACTATTCAATGATGTTCAAGCAAATTTGGCTATGTCTGGGTTACATAAAGACTGTCTAGATGCTGCTGGTAGTGAGATGTCTTCCGATAATGATACTGGATCTGATTCTGACGACTCTTGCGACAAGCCTTCTGAATCAAAGTTTGCTTGCATGGCTAAGATCAATGAGGTTAGTAATTCTATTTCTACTACTTCATTTGTTCAAGCATCATGTGTTGACTGTGAATCTAACAAATCGAAGTTAGAAGCATTGAAAAATCAAAATGATAATCTTAAAAGAGAAATTGCTTCTCTTAAGGATACTTATCGACAATCTCTTGAATCTCAAAGGAGATCTCGAGAAAAGATTGAAGCATTGTCGACAAGTAACCACAATCTCAAAGCCGAGTTATCTGTGAAAATGACCATTAATGAACAAAAGTTTCAGGAAATTTTGAAACATCGTTCTAAGATAACTGAGCTTGAGAATGAGGTTCTTGAGTTGAAAAACAAATTGGGGAAATTTAGAAATTCATCGTTTCTGTTGAATGAAATTATTGAAGTATCTGGGAAACAAAAAGATTCCAAGAAAGGTATTGGTTTTGTTGAAATTCCACCACCTTTTCATAATGATTATAAAATTAATCTGTTTGCAAGAAAATAAGAAGATTTGATTCAAAAGGAATCTGTGATTTCTGAAAATCCTAAAATGGTTAAACCTGAAATTGTCAAACCCCAAGTTGCTCTTCCGAAACCTCATGTGGAAAGTAAAGAGGTTTTTGTTGAAAACGTTAATAAAGTGATTATTGAAGATGTGTTTGAACCTGAGATAATACACAAGAATAAGAACATTCCTAGTTCTAATCATATTCTTTGCGAACCTCAAGAGTTTGAGGAAGCTGTGTATGGTTCATTCAAGTCTCAAATGAACAAGGAAGAAACTGTGAAAACCAAACCAGTGAGGAAAAAGAAGTCAGTTAACCCAAAGATTTCTGACGAGGACTTAATGCGCTTCATTAATCCTCCAAGTTCTAAGTCTTCTTTTGCTAGAGTTTTTAAGTTAAAGGAAATGTATACGATGTTCACTGAAAATGATATTCCAATAAGTATTATCAAACCTGAACTTATTGAGAGTGTTTTTGTCAATGAAACTTCAAAAATTCAAGAACTTGAACGTGTGTATGCTCAAACAAAAACATCAGTTCAATCTGATCCATTGACTAAGGCAAAACAATTTTTAAAACAAGCTAAGAAGATTAACTTTGTGAAGTCAACTGGAACAGATACACTAAAAAGCTTTTCGAATTGTTCTAATTTAGATTTTTATTTAAAGAAGAAATCTGACTTATCTGATGAGTTTGCTAAGAGCATGACTAAAAATGTGAGACATCATCAACCATCTGCATCATTTATTCCAATTTCTTCTAAACATCATCATGTAGACATAAGAATTTGTTTTTTATGCGGTCAACAAGGTCATGTTGTGAGGAATTGTAGTCAGCAGAACTATCAGAATCTTCATCCTTTTATCAAGGACAAATCTAAGCCAATTCCATTGGTCAAGGAGATTCTGAAACGACCTGTGTCGTATGCTGATGATACTCATATTTTGTTCTCTGATGTGAATCCTCGGAAGGTTCTTCATATCAATGAGACACACGGTCAAGTGAAACCAAAATTCATTCCAACTAAACCTATATGTCAAAACAAGAATTCAAACATTGTTCAGGCAGCTTACTTAAGACGAAAGTCTAGGAAGCCGGTAACTTATTCACAAGTGGCTGAACAACAATTGAAATCTGTTAAATTTAATGATCAAAGAGAAAACCAAAAGGTGCCCAAGACTGAGGCCTGGGCTGCCTTTTTGAACTAATCACTTTTGTTTATGTGTAGGGTTCATCCAAGACCATTTCTGGTGAAAACTGGATCATGGATAGCGGATGTTATCGTCATATCACTGGGAATCTCGACCTATTAACCAACATAAGAAATATTCAAGGGGTTATGTAGCGTTTGCTGGGAATTCTGGGGGCATGATCACACAAGAAGGTGAAGTTTCAAATGGTCACATTACGTTTGAGAAAGTGAATTATTGTGACAAGGTTGATCATAATTTATTGAGTGTATCGCAGATTTGTGATAAAAAGTACACTATGATATTTACTGACAAAGAGTGTCTTATCTTGAAACCAGGTTACGTTATTCCCGAGGACATGGTTGTCATGCGATCACCACGATCAAATGATATTTATGTCTTAAATATGAATTCTAAAATATCAACATCGATCGAAACATGTTTTGTCTCGAAAGCAACCGAGAAAGACTCAATTCTATGGCATCGTAGAATGGGTCACATACATGTCACAAAGATGAATTGTTTAATAGCAAATGACTTAGTTGAGGGTGTGCCGTTAAAGAATTTTAAATTATCTGATCACTGCGTTGCATGCAAAAAGGGCAAGCAGAAGAAGAAGACACATCCCTCTAAGTTATTGTATTCCATTGATACTCCTCTTGAACGACTTCATATGGATTTGTTTGGTCCAGTGAATCATGCGAGTATTTCTGGAGACTGGTATTGTCTTGTAGTGACAGATGATTATTCAAGATATTCATGGGTGTTATTTATGAGTTCAAAAGATCAAACGCCGGTTTTGGTACAAAACCTTATTACTAAGATCGAATCACTGTACAAACAAAAGGTGAGGAGAATCCGAAGTGATAATGGTACTGTCAAAAACACTATATTGGATTTCTTTTGTATTCAAAAGGGAAATTCACAGAGAATATAGTGCACCTTATGTACCTCAACAAAATGGTGTTGCTGAAAGGAAAAATAGAACTCTGATTGAAGCTGCACGTACAATGCTCGCTGATTCAAAACTTCCTGTTCAATTTTGGAATGAGGCAGTGAATACAGCTTGTTATACGCTTAATCGAGTTCTAACAGTGAAACGTCTCAAGAAGACAAGCTACGAGATCTTAAATAATAGAAAACCTAATTTAAAGTACTAGGAACCATTTGGGTGTCCGTGTACAATGTTGAAGAAGGATTCGGGTAAATTTGAAGAAAAAGCTATCGAAGGGTATTTCTTGGGATATGCATCTCCAAAGAAAAGGGTTTTTAACTTCACATCTGGCTGTGTTGAAGAATGGTACCATGTGGACTGTCAAAAGTACACAACTCCTCTTCAAGGGAAAGGTCCAGACTGGATGTTTGACTACGATAGTTTATTTAATTCTTTTACTTCTTCGACTGAACACATCGATGAAGATCTGGTTCGAGCATATTTTGAAGATCATTTGAACTTTCCAAGATCTTCAAGTTCTAATGCAGTTGAAGTTTAACCAGATGATTCAACTGAAGAACCCCAAGTTGTCTCTCCAGTTGCTATTGATAATGTTTCTACTTCTTCTGATGATGATCAAGCTGAAGTTCAAGTTATTGATCTTGACAGTGATAATGCTTCATCTCCCGAGTTGGGTGAACATTTCACTAACTTATTTGATAATGTTGTTGTTCCTGAAAATCTCACTCTTTGGATTCATGGATATCATCCACAGGAAAATATCATTGGAGAACTTGATGTGGGCGTTCGTACACGTCATCAAGTTGCTTCGTCAAGTGATAATAACATATTGTGTGCTTACACTAACTTACATTCTTCGGGAATTGTGAATATTGCTAAATTCAATTGCTTTCTATCTCAACTTGAGCCAACGACAGCTCGTAAGGCACTTGAAGACCCTTCTTGGGTAGAAGCTATGCAAGAGGAATTACAGCAGTTTGCACAGTTGGGTGTTTGGGATTTAATAGACAAACCTGCTAGAGTTAAGAAAGCTATTCCGACTAAGTGGGTATTTAAGTGTAAGAAGGATGATCGAGGGGTGATTGTCATAAACAAAGCACGTCTAGTGGTGCAGGGTTTTCATCAGCAAGAGGGTATTGATTACACAGAGGTATATGCTCCAGTTGTAAGATTAGAGTCGATTCGAATCTTCCTGGCTTATGCAGCTCATAAGAATATCAAGGTCTATCAAATGGATGTTAAAAGTGCTTTTCTTAATGGTGAATTACACGAGGAAGTGTTTGTTCAACAACCACCTGGTTTTGAAGATCCTGATTATCCAGACCGTGTTTATCGATTAAACAAGGCCCTGTATGGTCTACATCAAGCCCCGAGAGCTTGGTATGGCACGCTCGCCGACCATCTGACAGATAATGGCTTCAAACGAGGAACTGTTGACTGCACTTTATTTCATAAAACTATTGGTGATGATCTTCTTCTAGTCCAGATTTATGTTGACGATATTATTTTTGGGTCTACAAACGACACATTGTGTAAGGAATTCGAGAAGTCCATGCAAACAAAGTTCGAGACGAGCTCGATGGGAGAGATGAATTTCTTTTTAGGGTTGCAGGTTCACCAGTCTGCTCACGGAATCTTTATTCACCAGACTAAGTATGTGAATGACGTCTTGAGCCGATTCAAGATTTCTGCCGGAAAAATCCCTTCTACTCCTCTTCCAGTAGGGCACAATTTATCACCGGATGAATTGGAGGATTCCGTTGATCCTACCCTATTTCGTGCCATGATCGGTTCTTTAATGTATTTAACAGCTTCTCGCCCTGATATTATGTTTGCTATTGGTCTTTGTGCTAGGTACCAAGCTAGTCCCCGAGTGACTCACCTGGCAGCGGTCAAGCGTATTCTGCAATATCTATGGGGAAATCCAGACATCGGGTTGTGGTACCCCAAAGATAATACTTTCGATCTTACCGCCTACTCAGACTCAGACTATGGAGGATGCAAGATCAATTTCAAATCAACGACTACAGGATGTCAATTTTTAGGAAACCGGCTTGTTTCCTGGCAGTGTAAGAAGCAGACAACGGTCTCCACTTCAACCGCCGAAACTGAATATATTGCAGGCTCGAGTTGCTGTTCCCAGGTTTTGTGGATACAACAACATCTTCGCGACTACGGTTTGAAGTTTCTTACTACTCCCATCTTGATTGATAATTCTTCTGCTATTAGTATCACCAAGAATACCGTACAACATTCTAAAACAAAACATATCGAAATTCGATATCATTTTATACGGGATTTCTATGAAAAGAAATTAATCGATCTTGAGAAAGTGCACACAGATTTTCAAAAAGCCAATCAATTTACCAAAGCGTTTGATAAAACACGTTTTAATTTTTTGCTTGGTTTAAATGGATTGAAGACCCTTGCTGATATCCTTAAACAAGGATGACTATCTATATTTTTTGTCATATCTTTCTTTTAAAATTTATTTTGGTTTTAGGGGGTGAAAATCTAGAAAATACAAAAAGAGTGTGTTTTCGTTTGTATAGATAAAATCCAAAAACATTAAAAAAAATTCAAAATTCAAAAATATTGTGATTTCTATTCTTTAATGTTTTTCCTTTAAATATTTTGAAAAACCAAAAAGAATGTGATTTATGTTTTGTACAGAAAAATCCGAAAATCCAAAAAGATTGTGAAGTTTATAAGAAAATTGAAAAAGACAAAAATAATGTGTTTTTAAAGTTTGTACAGAGAAAAACCAAAAAGATTTTTGCAGACATTTTTAAATTATTTTCTCGCTGAAAATTACGTCGGTTATTTAAGTTTATGAAGCATGCTTGCATGTCTTGGTCCTATGATTCATTTGTGAATTGATGGTTAGCCATTTATTTATTAACTTAAGTTAACTGGGGCGATTAAATTTATCTTTTCTTTATTTTATGCTCCTCAAAATTTTTGAGTTTTTGAAGCAAAAAGAGAACATGATAGTACATTGACTATCTTGACCCCAAATTCAGCAAAAAGTAAGCGTAAAAGACTGTGTGCTTAATTGCATTGGTGCATTGGTAGGTCTTAAAACAACCCAGTAGAGTAAAGTATGTGATATAAACATAAAGAAACGCTAAATTGAAAGGGGTGTTAGTCTCTAGCAAAAGTCTCGGTGAGGATGACAGAAATGTAATAACCAGTCATACTCAAGCCTTATATTTGTTGATCACCCAAAAATCAAATAAAGCAAATAACAAGCGTTAAGATTCTGGACATTGTGAGTCTTTATGCGTCTTAACCATCTGGGTATTCATAAGCATGAATATTTCACTCGCCTTCTAGAGCAAACCCAAAGTCATTAAACTTGATCACCACTGTACTTCGTACAATTTAAATTACTGACTTGATCAAAATCCGCTGTTAGTCATACAATTGTTCCTCCCTTGCGTGCGTCTTAATACCATTAAGAAACGGACCCCAGGGGATACAATGTATGTAAGCCGACAGATGGACTCGTGCATACTCACTCACAGTAAAGGAAACTTGATGCATTGCTCAAAATTTCTACAATTAGTATCAAAATTTTGATCAACAATATAATGGTTTAAGTCAAGTTGGGGTGATTTGGCAAAAATCAAATTAAGCTTGAACCGAGATTAGAGGCTGATAGTTTTTTATATTATGTGCTTTAATTGAACAATTTTAATCATATCACAAAAATACTTGAATGTGTGTTATTATATTTATGTGGACAACAATACCAATGACCGACTTATCGCCAGTCATAATATCGCTGAAATATAAAACTGTGATGGAAGGGCAATTTGGTCAATAAGATTCTCTGCTCAAACTCAACAAAAATACAAAAATATGTACTGCTTTTGATAAAATCATTGAAAAACTCAAAAAGATGGTCTATTTTAAAGGATTGGATATTCTTCTGTAAATACATTCTTTAATTCTTTAAATTTTTACAAAATACCAAAAATATTTTCGTCTTCTTTATACAAAATACATAAACAAATTTTTTAAGTTATGTTTCGGAAATCTGAAACATTTTTTAACGTATCTGGTTGTCGGGATAAAAGGATTTCTCGATAATTTAATTTATTTATCTATTTAATTCTTTAATTTATTATTTAATTTAAAATTAAATAAAAGAGTTTAATTCGCTAAAATACAATTCGTTATGTATGGATAACGAACTAGGTGATTCTCTAGCGAACTAGCTTCTGGTTCGCTAACCTAATTCGCTTCCGCACTCTGTAACGAATCATCCCTTCGTTATGCATATTTAACGAATCATGACACGAATCATGTCTTGATTCGCTACCTTTAATTTAACGAATCAAGTAGCGATTCGCCTACATAAGGTAACGAATTGAGTTAGCGAATGGGCTAATTCGCTAACCTTAAGTTAAACGAATCGTCTGATTCGTACAAGTTGTACCTAGGGTTACGTGCATTGATATATAAGACAAGAAAATGAATAGTATTCCACTGTTTGCCTTCTTTCTTCATCTTTAAGAAACCTATTCAAATTCTCTCTGAAATTTCGACCTTTTCGTTTGGATACTTCAAAGATCTATTTGAGTTTCTAAGGTATAACTGATCTTGGCGATATCATTTTCGTCAAAAATGGCCATGTGTTGACTGCTGAATTATGAAATTTTAGGGGTTTAAGGGTTTTGAACTTTTGAAACTCATTTGTGTATAATTTATGTTCATAATTGTATGATTTTGATGTCATTATGATCGGAATCACTTTCCGATACCCTTGGTGGACTTAAATCTTAATTTGATTGTTGTTTGCCGGGTTAATTATTGTTTCGTGTTATTGGTGTTTACTGTTGGTTCGTTTAATCCTTAGTACATCTAGGTATTGAGTCTCAATCTCATCCACCTAAGCTTACTAGTGTGATTCCGAGCTCAACGAGCTGATTATCCTAATGTTTCAACGATAGTTATGGTCCAATTGTATCAGGGTTTACCATGTTGACTATTATTATTCATTCTAATTTTGACTTTGACTTTGTGAAGTCAAAGAATAAGTCTTATTTATGACCATTCGTTAGTCTTAGCGAATTAGAACTGTTTCGTGTCCAATTCGTTAAGATTTTACACGAACTAGCTAAGCGAATAAGATGTTACACGAATCAGAGTTTGATTCGTTCAAAATATAACGAACTGGTGTGTAGTTCGTCCAAATTAAATAGTGATTCGCTATGTTCAGTTCGTTAAGGTATTTACTTGATAGCGAATCGCCTGATTCGTTATCTCATTGTAATGAATCAGTGTGATCTTAACGAATGACACTTATTTAAAAAATAATAATAAAAAATAATAATAAATAAATAAAAATTAATTTAATTAAAGGATTTAAATCGATTAATACGCGTAACTAGATTAATTACACATATCTTTTGATTATATATTGTGAAATCTATTCTCATATTCGTTTTTATTTATACAGTAAAACATGGCTGATCAAGAACAACAAAATCAACCGCCACAGGAACAACCTCCACAAGGACAACCACAACAACAAGATCAACATGCTGAAGTGATCTTATTGCCGTTCGATAAGAAGCACAACATTTGTGCTTATGTTGAGCAAGATGTGACTGATTTGAGAACGTTTGGAGCTATGTTGACTTTCTTACGACGTTCGAAGATACATTATGCAATCACTGCTAAACCTAAAGTGTATCTTAGTATCATCAGGCAGTTTTGGAACACGGCAGAATTTGTTGAGGAAAATAACTGGGTTCGAGCTACAATTAATCAGATCCCTATCATCATTCGTCGGGTACTTCACTTTAACGATAATGATGATTACCCGAGTGAATTTGACAGGACTTTGGTTAGGGGTTTATTCACACGCTTGAATTATGGGGGTGATATTCGTAGGTCTATGTTGAACAAGAATGGGTTGTGTCCACCTTACAAGTATCTGCTGCATGTTTTACTTCATTGTATGAGTGGATGTCGCGGTGGTTTTGATGAGTGTAGAATAAGTTTGCAATCGGCATTTGTTGCTCTAATCCTGAACAAGCCCTTCAACTATTCAGAACTCATCTTTGATCATCTGAAAGAGCAAGTTCAGCAAACTCTACTATCAAAGAAGTTCTTAATGTATCCACGCTTTTTACAGCTAATTATTCAGGATTTGATACCGAATTTGGTGATTGATCGATCGTTTGTGAACGATGTTCTTGATATGGAACTTATGAAAGCTGAAACGGTGCATCGTATGTTAATCTATAGAAAAGACAAGCCACAGGATAAACGGATGATTGGTCATATAATCAATCCGGATTACGTATGTCCTCCTAATGAGCGCTGGATCCATGATGAGTCGGACTCCGAGCGTGAAGGGGGAGAAGGTGGGAACAATGATGATGGAGATGATGATAGTGACAATGATGATAATGATGGTGATGGTGGAGCTGGTGAACGAGCTCTTAAAGAACAACAAGATGCAGTCGATGCTGCTCTAGCTGCCACCATGAAAGCTCAGCTAGAAAAAAAACGAAAGGGGAAAGCTGTAGCTACTGTGAGCCATCAAAGAAGCCCCGTGTGTCTGCTGGGGCTGGGGTAATTATTGGAACTCCACCACCACGTCAATCAACTACTCAAATCTCGGCGGTGCCGCTAACTACTAGCACTCTGACGCTTACCTTGACAATGACGATGGTGTCACATGAGAGGCTCGGTCTTATTCCTCAAATGGCGTTGACCGAGATACCGAGGCCTCCTGCTGTGTTCTCTACAGTATCTTCCACCACATCAATGAGACCTCCTCCTCTGCCAACAACTACTCTTCCTCCACCTCCGCCTAGTGATGTATCTTTTATGAGGATTACTCGACCTCAAGGACCTGTTCAACCTGTTCATCCATCTGTATACAATTTGCCACCAGGTCGTCAAACTGAAATGCTGCTAAATCTGCTACATCTATATGAAAATCAAATGGCAGCTGACCGTCAAACTCAAGAACGACTCATGGAGAATCAACGACGAATGATGAGTTATATTTCTTTCTGTCAGAAGGAGACTAAGTCGTTACGTACGATTGTTGAGTCTCAGGGGGTGAAATTAAAGGAACAAGAAGAGTTAATTTTACAATTAACTTGTAAAGAAGATGCCCTCAAGAAACTAAAAAATGACGATGATGATCCTGACGAATCTGATGCAGGAGGTGAGCTTAAACAATTGCATGGTTCATCCTCTGGTGCAGGTGTTAGTGGCGCTGATGATTCGAACAAGCAGATAATTATCTATCAAGATCCAACAGCTGCCAAGCCAATTGAAATGATTGAGGCAAACACGGTGATATTTATTGATGAATCAGGGGTAGTTAGAAGTGTGGTGAACAGAGATGAGATAGAGGTCGGTGAGTTTACTGTTAGATCTTTGACACGGGAGCAGATTTCGATTCTGCTTGGGCTGAATGACGATCAGTTGACTGCTTTAGAGACTGAGCCCGATGTCGAGGTGATCAATGAGGAAGAAATGGAAGTTGATCCGTTATTTATGAATACGGATTTTATTTATGAGAACGAGGAGATTGAGATGGAGGATGTGACAGCTGAAGAGTACCCGAACTTGTATCAACACGCAAACGTTGATCAAGGTGCTCCGGTATTTCATGAAGACGTAATTAAAGAGACTGAAGATGAACTGGAGAAGATTGTGCAGCGAACAGTTCCCTCACTCAAAGAAGTGACTGATGATGACATTGAAAGATGGGTTAAACGTCAGAAAGTGGGTAAGATTATCAGTGCTTATCGGTATGTAGATCTAGAAAGAAAAGATACTGCTGTTGCTTGGATTGAGGCGAATCAGGTGACTACCTTCAAGACTGTTTCTAAGGTGCATGGTGATATTGTCTCCTGGCTCTATGATTCAGACCTTAAGGTATGTATAGTCAAGTGGGAAAAGGGTGTCTAGTATTATGAGAGGATAATGGATGTTTTAACTCTACCGCTTTGGGATGTACGTACCCTCGCGAGACGTCCATTTATCAATCGTGGGAGTCACCGAACGGCTGAGTGGTTTCATCAACACTTACTGTTCGAGGTCAATCATGGCTTCAAATTCTTCAAGCCCTAGGTCCCAAGACGTAAGCGCATTGACGAGATTGATCCAAGGACCGGCTGGAAGAAACTTGTCTTGAAAGTAAAGCCGCCAAAGACAATGAAAAAGGTTCCTGTGAAGACAATGCCTCAAGATATTTATCTGTCTTTCAACCATTGGTACTATGACAATCGTACTGGCGAGGCCATTATTGTTTGTGGTCGAGGACTGCAGACCGAGCTCATCAAGATAATCGACCCTATGTGGTTGGTTAATTTATCAGAGACTGACAACGACGTCCTACTCAGGAAATAGATTTTGTTTGAACGCCAAGAAGATTACGACCTGGCTATGCAATTCCAACGAGTTGTTCGTGTGTGTCACGAACATGGAATTCATAGTTGCAGAGACTGGCAGTCCAAGCGCTTCAAATAAGTTAAAGACAAAGAGCTCAAGACGAGGGGGTGTCTGTTAGTGCACGGTTTTGCGTCTGGAGTCTTTGTATTTATCGTTAATGTTTATTTGATGATTAATGTAATATTTAATGTTTATTTTGAACTGGTTCGTTAAGTTTAAGTCTAGTTCGCTAGGGATGTTAGCCAACTAAGACTAGTTCGTTAAGGTTAAGTCTAGTTCGCTAGGGATGTTAGCGAACTAAGACATTATTATGTATTCCCTCCTGATTCGTTAGGGGATGTTAATGAATCAGGGGGTGGTTCGTTAAGTTAAATTATGTAACGAAGGGGAAGCTGGTTCGCTATGGTATGTTAGCGAACCAGGTCGCCTTCTATATATAGTGAACAACTGTTCACTTGTAAAAGGGAGTTTTTGAGAGATATAACATTATTCAGAAAAGTTTTATAGTATTTTACTCTCTCTCACAAGCTTCACATTAACGTTATTACACTTACATAACATTAAATCAAGGTTAATTATGAGCTAGATCTATAAACATATTGATAGTATAGATTCGGATCTAAGATCTGTTGATTGTTATTGATACGGGTCACAACACAGAGTATGAAGCTCTGATCGCAGGTTTGCAATTAGCTAAACACATGAGGATCAGGTATCTTCAAGTGTATATTGATTCATTATCGATAGCTAACCACTTTAATGGCTCATATGTTGTTAAAGGAGAAAAACTAATCAAATATTTAGATGTTGTAAAATAACTATCAAAGTTCTTGGATTCTTTTAGTATTATACAGGTACCAAGGGAAGAAAATTCTGGGGCAGATGCCTTGGCAAATCTAGCTTCATCTTTGAATATTCTGGAAGCTACGAAGATCCCGATCGTCCATATACTCTCACAAGCAAAAGGAGAGCAAGAAGTTATGAAGATAACAACCGGCAAAGAGATTGTGCTTTGGGATCCATTATCCTCAAATAATCGAGGATCCTGGATCCTCCCAATCAAAAACTTCATTCAGAATGGAGAGATTCCCACCACAGAGAATCCTAAATCTTTCAAACTTAAGGTATCACAATACATTCTATTACATGATATTCTGTATAAAAAATCTCATACAGGTCCATACTTGAGGTGTATCGAAGATCCTGAAATTCAAGAGGTACACAAAGACTTTCGTGAAGGTGACTGTGGTAACCACACTTGAGACAGAGCCCTATTCTCTAGAATTCTGAGAACATGATACTACAGGCCAACTATGAAGAGAGATGCAATGGAATACTCAAAGAAGTGTGATGCTTGCCAAAGGCATGGAAACATCTTACATCAACCAGCAGAACCTATGTTTCCTATATCCTCATTATGGTCTTTCATGAAATGGGGCATGGATATTGTGGGTAAGCTGCCTAAGACACTGGGAGGAAAAGAATTAGTGCTTGCAATGACTTATTATTTCTGAAAGTGGATAGAAGCAGAAGCTTTCGTACAAGTCCGCAAAAAAAAAGGGTGATATCCTTCATTAAAAGAAACATTATTACTAGATTTGGTATTCCTTCGGAAATTATTTGTGACAATGGTTCCCAGTTTATCGGGAAAAGAACCACTAAATTTTGTGACAGTTGGGGCATCAAAGATGATTACCTCCACACTGGTTCATCCTCAAGCTAATTGCCAAGCAGAATCAGGTAACAAAATTATCATCAACAATTTGAAGAAGAAATTAGGATCCAAGAAAGGCAAGTGGGCTGAAGAGCTACCATTTGTTCTTTGGGCTGACAGGACAACGCCCAAGAATGCAAGAATGCAACAGGTCAAACACCTTTCTCACTGGTGTTTGGCTCAAAGGCTGTAATTCCTATAGAGATGCTGGTTCCTAAAGCCAGAACAAGCATCCGTGATCCTGAAGCCAATAGTGAAATCCTTCTCGAAGACCTAGATACGGTTGAAGAACTCAGAGACCTAGCCAAGATCTGAATGGCAGGGTATCAACAAAGGGTAGTTGGGGCATACAACAAGAGTATAAGGATCAGAAGATTCAAGAAGGTGATCTGGTCCTGAAGAAAGCTTTCCAAAATACAACCAATCCGGCAGACGGAGAGTTAGCACCTAAGTGGGAAGGTCACTATCTGATCGAGTTGGAGGCAGGAAATGGTGCATATCATTTGCTCACCATGGAAGGCAACAGGCTACCAAGAGCATGGAATGTTATCCATCTCGAGAAGTACTTTTTTTGATCGGGATCAAGTATCCTCAAAGGATCGAGTATTCTTAAAGGATCAAGGATCATAAAATCAGTAATATCTATCTGATCACTTATCCCATTCAGATTCTATTAATTTATGGAAAACATATTCTTCACGTTTATCTTTTCCAAGTTTTAAGTAACAACGCAGGTTTCAATAAGATGTTCCGTGTCTAAGAGGTTGGCCACCTCTCCCTCAAGCTTAAGGTACGTCACTGTTTCCTTTGGCCTAGCCCATGATTAAGGTGTGACCCCCGATGGTCATATCTTCCAAGGTTTAAAGGTTTTCACCTTTCTTATAAATTAGAGCTTCTACACTCTCGTCTGGAGCGCACGTTATCCAACGTATAGTCCGGGGCAGCTGGACCAGTACACCTTTCATGGCTGACAATTTTGTTGTCTTCGGCTATATGAAGGATCCTACAATTTATGGTAGACGTACCATACCACCGGTTTATAACTTTTCATGTTATCAAAAGACAAAGGTTTCTAACATTTTCATGTTAGCTATGGTTTTGGCGTTTTCACGTCACTTACATTTGGGAAAATCCCAGTTCGCATCTGTTTCTTTGGGCCAGTCTCCAGTTTGGGCTTGTCCCCAATTTAAAACCAGTTTTTTGGGCTTGTTCCAAGTTTGGGCTAGTCCCCAGTTTAACACCAGTTTGTTAGGCTTGTCCCTGGTTATTTGGGCTTGTCTCCAGTTTATTTGGGCTTGTCTCCAGTTTGTTGGGCTTGTCCCCAGATTTTTGGGTTTAATCCCGGTTAATATCATAAATTACTTGCATCAGGTATCCTACGTTCGATTTTGAGGATCACAAGAAGATCAACACTTAAGGATTCAAAATCCTTAATTTATTTTTACAATGATCACGGAAGGACCAATACTTATGGTAACTTAGATCTAATTAGAATAACTTCTACTTATTGATTTACATTTACTTAGTGTTTCGGTCAAAATTAACAACGTAACTTTTGATCAAATTAGTACGTGTGGTAGAGTGCTTGAACGAAAACAAAGTGAACACAATGATTTGATTTCGAGGGAAAAAGCCCTTGATCATGAGGATCTCTGGCACAAAAAACCCTCGGACGGTGAAAACTATCACCATCTATTTTATTAATAACAAAAAGGTGGTTACAAGTGGAGGAGCTGATAGTAGATCGTATACTAAGTGTTACAGTGAGTATTGATAGCTAAGCAAGTGCAGTGTGTGTTCTAAATGATCTAATCAGCTCGTTTAAATAACAAAAAAGTACAACAGAAATTCTGGGAAATCCAGGATAAACCCTAGACTAAGTCTTCCACTATCCCTTGCTTCCCACGTTCGAGTTGACGAAGTTTTATGAGTAGCCGTTACAAACCCACGTTCTTATTAGCATATTAAACACGTGGTCTTATCTGCAAAACAAACAAAATAATAAAAGACAGTTGGATATCCCGAAGTATAATCCTCAGAATACTTGTATCGGCAGGATAGGCTGAAATCCCTAAATAACTCTCCGAGTATCCCGGAACTGAAGAAATCTTCCAATATAGCCACTGGAGCATTCTTCTTTGAGTCTATCCACGTTCATCAACGTCCATCGCCCGTGCAAATATTAACTATAAGTGCGAGATTTTAGCATACAGTCAATATTTGACCGTTAAGTATTACTTGGTCCTTACTCATAACATTTATAGCTCATTCGACACATTTTCTTCAACCACCAACCGTGTATTTCGCTTGGACTAAATCAACAATTAATATTTGCAATTATAAATCAACGCCAAGAGAGAAATATCTATTTATTAGCATTAATACTCAGGATACTAAACTTATTCGATAATCCTGAACATATACGGCATCCGGAGCATATTCAGGATCCTGAGCTGACCACGGATCCGACTATAAAATTTGGGCCCAAACAATTGTCCCCAAAATTCGACAGCTGTTTTTTTACCAATTTCAGCTGTTAAATTTTCTAATGATAAACTGTTTTCCGTGTAGCACCAAAATTTTATGATTTAGCACTGACTAAAGTTGACATCATTACGAGAATAAATCAGTCCTTTCAAAATCCGTGTTTCTGTTATTAAATCTTTAGAGAAAAAATTGAGTTTATTAGGAATGAAATTCTTTAATAACAATTTAAGTTTCAATTCCATAAACCAACACCAAGTCATAAAATTCATCTTATAAATAAGACAAGTAATACGAAATATAGAATATTCACAAATAGGAAATCATACCAGAATCATATAGCAACTACTCTGATAATGTATATACCATGCCATCCTTGTAATAAGATTACTTTTCAGAATGTTCCTCCAATTCTAGGGATATACTGATAGATCTGCAATATTAACATTATCCTGAAAATAACTTCAGAAATTCTGGCGACAAGGCCTCAATAAACTGGCGACAAGGCCTAGACAAACTGGCGACAAGGCCTAAACAAACTGGCGACAAGGCCTCAAGAAACTAGCAACAAGGCCTAAAACAAACTGGCGACAAGGACTAAACAAACTGGCGACAGGGCCCTTAGAAGAGGTGAAAACCCCTTAAACCTTAGGAATAAATTGGCGACAAGGCCCTTAGGGATGGTACGTCTACCATTAACTTCAGATTCAAACCAATAGTTGAAGATAGCGAGGTAACAAGTCACTATATTTCATGTGCTGGCCCCGCCTCTCAAACTATGGCTGAATAAACGCGCACTACAGGCGATCTTATGAAGAGTTGAAAACCCCTTAAACCTTAGAAGGTATTGAATAATACCTTAACTGGTGACAAGGCCCAAATTATCTAGCGACAAGGCCCAAACAAACTTCATTCCATGTGGGAATACCACATATCTCAGGCTACAAAACAGTCAACTCTAAGTAAGGGGTGGGTGTTAGCCTTGCTAACACCCCTCCGATGCTTAAGTCAGTATCTTGATTGAAGAATAATAATATTGAAAATGAATAAAAATATAAATTCGAATACATACCTTAGCTGCTTAGTGCAACAGTTATCCTCGGGATAGAAGTCTTACATAAAATATTTTTTGAGGTGTATAGCGTTCCAAGCCCTTAGTAACAAGTCACCATCCAAAGTAGACAATTTGTATGCCCCCTTTCTTGCTTCCGAGTCAATCAAGTAAGGACCTTCCCACTTTGGTGCAAGATTTTCATCCGTAGGATTTGTAGTATTCTGAAAAGCCTTTCGGAGAACCAAATCCCCTTCTTGAAATCTTCGAACTCTGATATTCTTGTTGTTGGACTTTGCTATCTTCTGCTGATAAGATGCCATTCTGATCAAAATCCCTGAGTTCTTCTACTGCATCCAGATCTTCAAGTAGACTTTGACTCTAGCTGTAGGGATAACCTTTTCTGTAGGGATAACTGCTTCAGCTCCAAATACTAATGAGAAAGGGGTCTGACCAGTAGCATTCTTTGAAGTGGTCCTATCTGCCCAAAGAACAAAAGGTAGTTCCTCGGCCCACTTTCCTTTCTTAGACCCCAACTTTTTCTTCAGGTTATTGATAATGATTTTGTTGCTTGATTCGACCTGTCCATTAGCCTGAGGATGGACAGGTGTTGAGGTGATCATCTTTATTCCCCAACTGGCACAGAAGTTGGTTGTTCTCTTTCCGATGAATTGTGAGCCATTGTCACACACTATCTCTGCCGGGATTCCAAATCTTGTCAGGATATTGCGCTTGATGAATGAGATAACTTCTTTCTCTCTGACTTGAACAAAAACTTCCGCCTCGATCCACTTCCAGAAATAATCTGTCATAGCCAGCATAAATATTTTTCCTCCTGGAGCTCTTGGTAGTTTTCCCACAATATCCATTCCCCACTTCATGAAAGGCCAAGGGGATATAACAGGATAAATGGTTCTGCTGGCTGGTGCAAAATGTTGCTATGTCTCTAGCATGCATCACATTTCTGAGAATAATTCATAGCATCCCTCTTCATTGTCGGCCAAAAGTATCCTGTCCTCAGGATTTTGGAGAATAGTGCTCTGCCCCCATTGTGATTCCCACAGTCTCCTTCATGGATATCCTGAAGAACTTCTTGAGCTTCTGCCTTCTCCAAGCACCTAATATATGGTCCTGCAAGAGATTTTATGTATAATATACATTCATTATAGTATATGGGATTACCTTTGTGCGAAAAGCTCTTGGGTTTTCATCCTTGGGGATAACTCCGTCCTGAATATATCTCCTTATCGGGATAGTCCAAGAATCTCAATTATCTTCAGGATTTTTGACTCCCATATGTTCATCATCTTTTGATATTTCATTGACACCTTGCTCATCTGTTGCTGGGCTCATGATATGTATGATAGGAATCTTGACACCTTCCGGTATCCTGAAGGATGAAGCTAAATATGCTAAGGCATCTGCTTCAACATTCTCTTCTCTAGGTACCTGTGAAATATCAAACATTTCGAAACACTTTGCTAGTTTTTTAACTAGCTCTAGATATTTCATTAGTTTTTCTCCTCTAACAGTATACGAACCATTAAAATGATTAGTTAATAACAATGAATCAACATGTACTTGAATAAACCTGATTTTCATGTCGATTGCTAGTTGTAATCCTGCTATCAAAGCTTCATATTCTGCCTCATTATTTGTGGCTTGAAATCCGCAGGATATGGATTGAGGTATAAAGTCCCCCTGTGGCGATTTCAGCAGGATCCCTAGACCTGTTCCTCTAACATTTGAAGCACCATCAGTGTATAGAGCCCACTTATCTTTGGTTTCTTCAAGTTGTTGGACTTCAAAGTCTGCTTTCTCTTTAAGTTCACTGGTGAAATCAGCCACAAAGTCTGCTAATGGCTGGGATTTGATGGTAGTCCTAGGTTCATATGTTATATCATATGCACTTAGCTTCACATCCCATTTTGTCATTCTACCTGATATTTCTGGTTTTCTCAAAACACACTTAATAGGGTAGTTAGTTTTAACACATATAGGGTGAGTTTCAAAATAGTGTCTAAGTTTAGTAGATGCCATAATAAGTGCAAAAATTAATTTCTAAAGATAAGAATACCTGGATTCAGCATCCAAAAGACTTTTACTTACATAATAGATGGGATGTTGTTGTCCTACGAGATCCTTAGCCAAAACTGCACTTACAGCATTATTTGATACAGCTAGATATAGAGATAGAGATTCACCTTCCTCGGGTTTTACCAGTAGAGGAGCAGAAGAAAGATACGCTTTTAAGGATTCTAAAGCTTCCTCATGCTTACTGGTCCACTCGAACTTCTTATTTTTCCTCAGGATATCATAAAATTCTTTACACTTTTCTGAGGATTTGGATATGAATCTATTGAGCGTCGCTATCCTGCAAGTTAGCCTTTGAGAATCCTTGACTGATGCTGGGGATTTCAGATTCAGGATAGCTTGTATCTGCTCTGGACTCGCCTCTATCCCCCTTTTGGTGACCATGTATCCCAAGAATTTGTCAGCCTTTACTCCGAAATGGCATTTTGAAGGATTCAGCTTCATGTTGTATTTGTCGAGGATATCAAATGCTGTCTTAAGATCTTGGAGGTGATCCTCATCTTTCTTGGACTTCACCACCATATCATCAATATAGACCTCCATCGTGTCCCCCAGTTGCTCTTTGAACATCATGTTAACTAACCTCTGATAGGTCGCACCTGCATTTCTAAGTCCAAAGGCATAGCAATATAACAATAAATACCTGTGGGAGTCATGAAGGTCGTATCTTCTTGATCTGAGGGCTCCATCTGGATTTGCTGAAATCCTGAGGATGCGTCCATAAATGTCAGCATCTCATGGTTGGTTGTAGCGTCTACCATCGAATCGATGTGTGGTAGAGGGAATGGATCTTTAGGACAAGCCTATTCAAGTCTGCGAAATCTACACAAACTCTCCATTTGCCATTCTTTTTCTGTACAACCACCACATCTTCTAACCATCGGGATATTGAACTTCCCTAATCATATTTGCCTTCAAGAGTCTTTCTACTTCCTCTTGAATGATTATGTTTCTTTCAGGTGCAAACTTTCTTCTCTTTTGATGGATTGGCCTGAAAGAATTATCAATTCCAAGTTTTTGTGTTATAATATCTTTGGAAATACCTGTCATATCTTCATGTTTCCATGCAAATGTTGATAGCCTTGTCTTGAGGAAATCGAGCAGATTTGACTCAATATCCTCAGAAATACATGTTCCTATCAGCACTTTGACTTCAGGATCCTCGGGATAAAGAGGTACTTCTTTAATTTCTTGTTCCCTAGCCTCCATTACGTCTCGTGCCGGCTTCTGTAATTTCTATGCCTGCTGGGATTTGGCAGTACACTTCATAGAAGTGGTGTAGCAATTCTTTGCATCTTGTTGATCACTGATAATTTTGATAACTCCCCACGGACTTGGGAGTTTCACACATTGTTGATAAGTGGAGGGTATTGCTTTCATGTCATGTATCCAGGGCCTGCCTAATATAATATTGCAGCAAGACAAACAGTCAATAACACAAATTTTTGCATTTTATTTACCCCTTCGATATATACTGGGAGCTTGATATCCCCAATAGTGTTCTTAGTCTCTACACTGAATCCAACCAATACTGAGGAACTTGGGACGATCTCATCTTCAGGAATATTCACTTTTTCAGTACGTCTAGTTGAATAATGTTGACAGAGCTTTCTCCATCTATGAGGATCCTGCGCACATAATGGTTAGCCACATATAAAGTTATTACCAAACTATCATGGTGAGGATCCTGAACATCAACTCTATCGCTTTCAAAAAAGGATATGGTCTTCTCTTGAGTGCGAATGGATGTCTTTGTTGGTCTGTCAACCACCTCTAACTTTCTTTGGTCAACATTTCTTTTTGCAGCAGAATAAGAGGTTCCACAGATGTCAGATTCTCCGGATATGAACAGGATTATTTTTGCATCCGTTGGTGGAGGAGTCGGCTTTTTAGAAACTTTTTCAAGATTTTGCTCTCTTCCCTTCTTCTTGCCAAGTAGCTCTTTCAAGTGGCCCTTGTTGAGAAGATAGCTGATCTCCCTTCTGAGTGCAATGCAATCATTAGTCAAGTGCCCAAAGTCTTCGTGGAAGGCACACCATTTTGATTTGTCTTTCCAAGCTCTTTGTTTTTCCATTTTCTATGGCCACCTGGCTTTCTCACCTAAATCCTGCATGGCACACATTAATCCACCAATATCAACAGAAAAACAATATTCAGAGACCTTAGGATATTCTTCATCATCTTCATCATCTACTGCATTAATCCTGGGGTTATCAGGCTTATAGTAAGGTTTTGATCGATATGATTTTCCCGGGGATTCAGCTTTCCTGTTCGTCTGATCATACTTCGGGATATCGATCTTTTTAAAGTTTTTCTTATCGTCTTCTAGCCTGATAAACCTTAGAGCTCTGCTTCTTGCTTCATCTAACGACCTGCATGGAGTCATAACAAGATCATCATAGAAAGAGGAGTCTTTTTCTAACCCCAACTTAAGAGCTTCCACTGCCGAAGCTGGGTTTAGATTTGGAATCTCCAGCGACTCCTTACTAAACTTGGTAATAAAATCTCTCAAGTATTCCCCAGGATTTTGGGTAACCCTGTAAAGATCACATGTCATCTTCTCAAATGTTCTACTGTAAGAAAACTGGTTATTGAACATGTTAACTAAAAGAGAAAAAGAAGTTATAGTGTTAGGAGGGATACTTAGTAGCCATTTCATGGCTGCTCCGGTCAAGGTAGACCCAAACTCCTTGCAAAGACATGCTTCCTTGATTTCCATAGGGATTGGATTGATCTCCATATGCTCTATATACTGTGCGACGTGTTACTCAGGATCCGTTGAACCATCATATAGTTTCATATTCGGGGTTTGAAACCGTTTTGGGATCTATACGTCACCAATTGATGGCACAAATCAGGATATTCTGTGACTATCAGTGGGAACTTCAGCTATGGGACGGATTACACCAGGAACATTTGATATCATGTTCTTAAGCTTCTGTAATTCTCGGGCTAAACTTAAACTTATGCCTGCATCCTACAAAAATCCTTGATTAGCATTAAATGGAATTGTATTGAAAGAGTTACCTTGATTAATATTCTGGGGAACAGTCTGGATTTTGTAGCTCGTATTCCCAAACATAGTATTTCCAGGGTAGTAAACAGAGCGGTCGAAGCGTTAGCCTGTATCGGGATAAAGTCTCCCTGGTGCGCGTTAGAGAATCCTGTAAGCTGTTGAGCTTGAGAAAATCCCGAGGATGCCGCCTGCTGATAAGGACCTGAGGATCCCACCTGATGGAACAATCCTGAGGATCCAGGCCCTTGCGATAATCCTGAGGATACCGCTTGCTGATAAGGACCTGAGCACCCCGTCTGATGGAACAATCCTGTGGATCCGGACTGTTGAAACAATCCAGAGGGTCCTCCCTACTGTGAGAATCCTGAGGATCCTACATGTTGAAGAGGCCCAGCAGAGGATGCATACGGGTATCCTTGGGATCCAAATAAGTGCAATCCCGCAGACTCCGAATTCTGGAAAGACGAGGATCCAGAGTTGTACGCCATGGTCGACTCTGGATGCACCAATCCTGAAGATCCTGGAGGAGTGAAATCCAGAGATCTCGGGACTAGTGGCGTGAATTCTTTTGTCGGCTTCTTGGCTTTCTTGAAATCTTCCAATTCTTTCACGAGCATCTGGGTGGTCTTGTTTAGGCGATCCATCTGTTCCTGTAACCATCTGTACAAAGACAGAAGGTCGTTATTGGACACCGTGACCGGATCCTGGGGAGACAGCCTTGATCCCGAGAACACGGGAGTAGCAAGTTTCTTCTGAATGTTGTTAGGTTTCTTCGGGATTCCACCAGAGGGAGGAGGAGGCATAGGCGGCCTCGTAGAGGAATCTGAAGCTGCGGCAGAACAGGAAACAATCTTTGGTTGGGAAGACATGTTGTGGATATTGAAAGTAAGGTTTGGTTTGAGAGTTAATAATGATCAAAGCACCGTTTTCCCCACGGTGGGCGCCAAATTGTTTCGGTCAAAAATTAACAAAGTAACTTTTGATCAAATTAGTACGTGAGGTAGAGTGCTTGAACGAAAACAAAGTGAACACAATGATTTGATTTCGAGAGAAAAGCCCTTGATCGTGAGGATCTCCGGTACAAAAACCCCCGGACGGTGAAAACTATCACCGTCAATTTTATTAATAACAAAAAGGTGGTTACAAGTGGAGGAGCTGATAGTTGATCGTATACTAAGTGTTACAGTGAGTATTGATAGCTAAGCAAGTGCAGTGTGTGTTCTAAATGATCTAATCAGCTCGTATAAATAACAAAAAAGTGCAAACGAAATTCCGGGAAATCCAGGATAAACCCTAGACTAAGTCTTCCACTATCCCTTGCTTCCCACGTTCGAGTTGACGAAATTTTATGAGTAGCCGTTACAAACCCACGTTCTTATTAGCATATTAAACACGTGGCCTTATCTGCAAAACAAACAAAATAATAAAAGACAGTTGGATATCCCGAAGTACAATCCTCAGAATACTTGTATCGGCAGGATAGGCTGAAATCCCTAACTAACTCTCCAAGTATCCCGGAACTGAAGGAATCTTCCAATATAACAGCTGAAGCACTCTTCTTTGAGTCTATCCACGTTTATCAACGTCCATCCCACGTGCTAATATTAACTATAAGTGCGAGATTTCAGCATACAATCAATATTTGACCGTTAAGCATTACTTGGCTCTTACTCCTAACATTTATAGCTCATTTGACACGTTTTCTTCAACCACCAACCGTGTATTTCGCATGGACTAAATCAACAATTAATATCTGCAATTATAAATCAACGCCAAGAGAGAAATATCTATTTATTATCATTAATACTCAGGATACTAAACTTATTCGAGAATCCTGAACATATACGGGATCCGGAGCATATTCAGGATCCTGAGCTGACCACTGATCCGACTATAAAATTTGGGCCCTAACACTTAGCTTAAAACTTTAGAAGTTCTTTTTGTGAAAGGATCCAATATCCTTGATACGTTTTTATAAGGATATTCTGTTCTTAAAACTTTGTTTTCAGGAATATTTTTAAAAAACTTTCAATAAAGCTAAGACTTACTTTCAAGATAACAACACATATATAGTCAAAAGATATTATTTATTAAAAATTACTCAAAATTACCAAAAGCTAACCCGGACTTCACCATTTAAACATGGACCATCCATCCGGGTTAAAGTAAGTTGTTACTAACAATTTAACCAAGTGCAGGAAAATAAAAGTCAGGGGCATCAAAGGCTTCATCCCCAAAAACAGAGGATCCCTCCACCTTTGCTACCCCTGGAAATTGTCTTAAGGATCAGGGATCCTTCATCCTAATTACTATTGTCTGTTACAAACCATTATCCATAAAAACATCATCAAAATAAAAAAAGGGGGATCGGGCCTTGTCTTTAATATCCTTCATCGCCCGCCTGCAGCTTCTTCACCATCTGCTGCTGCCTTCCTTTCTTCAGTCTCGACCGCATCCTTCACCCCGCTTGTCCCAGCCTCATTTCCATCAGCCATCGCAGTATCCTCCTCGCCACCAAGCTCCGCCAGAGTCTGCTTCCACTTTTCCACATTCCAAGCCGATCGTCGAAAGCATGATCAGTGGCTTCCGCAACGAACTTGATTCGAGCCTGCAACACCGATCTTGTGGCCATATCTTCGCCTCCTTAGTAGCTTGCTTCACCTCCTCTTGGTGCTGAGCTTCTGTGGTGGATAGCAGATTCCCCAAGCGCTTCTTGTCCTTGGTGAGCTAGGCTATAGCCGTATCCTTTGCTACTACTGCACTCCCCATTCCAGTAAGGTTGTCACTCATCCGGCTCACGATCTTATCATAATGATCTTTGGAAGCGTCATAGCTAGTACTAAATAATTGTGCAAGAGTTAAAAGGATACTTGATTGTCAAAATAGGGGTACCAAGATAATGGCTACTTACAACAATGATCATGTCAAAATGAATCTCGGGCTCTGAAGATCTTTTCCTCTTGGAAGCTGCCGATTTGGCACTTATGGTTGCAGTTTTTGGCTCGGAAGTGGTGGCTGCCTTTAAAGGTTCTTTATTGACGGTTTGATGAGTGATCAGACTATCGATGTCTTTTAGGGAAAACTTGCTGAGGGATTTGTGAGAATTCTGAGCACCTACATAAACCAAGAAATAGATAAGTATTCTATTTTATTCTATTTATTAAATCTTACTTGACATGTTGCGGTTGGAATCCGAAGAGATTTCACCAAAAGCTTCAAAAATTTGTCTTGGAAAGTCCTAACTTCGGGATCCAGGGCAAGAAACTTTGTTGTTTTTTCTTTTGTTCCAGGTAGATTAGCCAATGAAGCAAAGTTATCAACTGCAAAAATCAGAAAACAAATAAAAACAATTAAAAGTAGGATCGGTTATCCTGAACTGTTTCTTTTTCAAGGATCTAGGATCCTACCCTTTTTAACCCAAGTTAAAGGTAAATCAGCCCCACCAGATATGGAGCTTCGATTAACAAAGAAAGACTGATTCCTCCAAAGGGAACCGTTCTAGGTGACTTTCAAGATTGGATAAGGCTGACGAGGTTTAGACTTCAACACAAATCAGTTCGAGCCATGGGTGGTTAGGGTATAAAGGTGTGATGACTCTTGGACGCCAAAATCGATCTTCTCCTCCTCTATGATTCTTTCAACAGTGCGTAAAACCCTCCAAATCATAGGCATGGCTTGGATATAGGACATTCCGGTGGAATCGAAGAAACTCTGGGTAAAATAAGGGAACAGATACGTGTAGCCGATAAGAAAAGGGCAGGCGGGAAAGCAGACCCAAGTCTTTGAATAGATGTCACATCAGATTAAAGAATCATATGGCCGGAAAACGGTTTCCGGTAGGAACAGTGGCCGGAGTTCCTCAATCTCAGGATCAGTAAACTTACAGATTTCCATGGATGGGTTGGTGATAAGATTATTTGATTGCATATCCGATAACTCGAAACAATCGGAATGGTCAGAATGGTCGGAGGGAGAAGAAGAAGAAGAAGCAAGAGACATTTTTTAAGAATATTATTATAAGAAAAACGAGAAGAAGAAGAAGAAGAAGAAGGATACCTGAACGGTCTGCCAAGATTTGTGGTTATAAAAGAGTTGAAGGGATCACATATATAGGCGGCTATAATTGATAATAAAGGTTTTTGATAATAATTATCGCTGACACACGTCTAATCGTTCTATCTTTTGCATGGATTCAAATTTCAAAATGACAGTTGTATTGCATAAACACCCATCATTTTGGGGGCAATTGTTAGGGCATAGAATTTATGCTGAGGATCCATTATCCTTAAGTCGCTTATGGATCAATTATCCTTGAGAGGTGTTCCAGGTTGCGAAGGATCAAGGATCCTCGGTAATATATGTTTACTAATAATTTTGTTTGAGTAGTGTTGTGTTTGATAGGTATAACGGCTCTATGACCACGTCCACCTCATATTTCGCTACTGGAGACTCCTACCACGTGGTCAAAAGATGCTGAAGGAGTTAGTAGAAGAGTGGCGGATTTGTAGGAGTAGTTGTTACTTGTTATTTTTATTTATATCGAGGTTATGATCAACTAGGTTTTCACTGGTTAACTCACGTTCATAGACATCACTGAGAATTCTCTGTAAACAGTACACGCACACTTAGCTTCATTGTAATCGTTGATCATAAACTCCACCCTTGTAACCCGATTTTTACATTAATAAAGTGGTGATAGACGATTTGTCATCACCCGAGGTTTTTGTGCCGGCGATCCGAACCAGATCAAGTGCTTTTCCTCGCAACAAATCCTTGTGTTTGTGTTTGCAATTGATTCATTGTCATATTTGTTAACTTAGCACTAAACCTCACCAAACTAATTTGGTTACATTATCCTTAGCCGATTTTTGACCAAAACAACTATATGCTCCTAACATGAGTTCACCAACTCTTGGATCGCGCTAAAGCCTAACATATAGATCGTGAAAGCGATGTCACGTAACCAAGTGTTGGCTTAACACCTGGGCCTAGTATATGATAGTAAAGGCCCTAAGTGAAGTTTGGTAGACAAGGAATAATCACAAATTATGTGTCTTTCTAAATCCTCAAATGGATCAACTTCTACATAGGGGACCTCTAGGCTAGTGCATGGGATTTTACATACCATGTGTACACTAACAAACTTCAAACACTTTCTAGCAAGAATACTCACAAGACCAACGACTAACTTATCAAAATATATGTTTCAACAAAGAAAAATAAGTAAAAAAGGTAAACACGCCACCTTACTAAAAATAGAATATTAATTCATACCAGGTTTCATTTTCACCCAAGTAACACAACTTATTCAGCTTAGAAAGGTCGTGTTAGTTGAATTAGTTAATTTATTTATCTTATCTTTTCTCTTTTAATTATAGTTGTTGCGGAATATTTATGGAGTGATCCCAAGCTCCAAAGGCCCTTCACAGAGCTGAAAAATGAGAGAATTTGAGTAGATGCTCCCTTAGCAAGGTGTGCACGGGCGTGCATGTACTTCTTGTCCCCACTTCACTACACGTATTGCCGTCCTTCTAGAGAGTCTTATCCCCTTGAAGTTGGATGCACACCCTTAACAAGGTATGCACGGGCATGCATTTACTTTTCTTGACACGTGTTGCAACGGCGTGTCAATTTTGTCGGTTTTGTTTTCTTCTGAGTTTGTCTTTAGCTAAGGCGCGCCTGTCCATTTTTGGGAAGATTTCTTGAATTTGACATTTGTTGACTTTGATCTATGTTGACTTTGCAGCTAAGCATAGTCATGAAGGGATAGGCAAGCCCGTACTTAGGCTTCAGCAAATATTTGAAATTTTCAAATCTTCATCATTAATCCACATTTTTCAATTCTTTTCATCCTTGAATGCTAGGAACCTGTAGTAATCAAATTAAAACGATTTAGGTAACATCTTCCCACAATAATGATCAAATTGTATTAAAAAATGATAGATATGTATGTAAAACATGTATACACATTATCTCATGAAGTAGGAGACTGATTAATGATGATGGCGGCCATGTTATAATTGACTGGCAGCCGCTGAACCAACTAAAGAACGAGTTGTGACTCGCAATCGAGTGCTCCACATCTTCCAATTGATTTGCTATCTCATATAAGTTCTGGCAATAGTCTTCCAGGGATGAACATGCAATGAGGATTGTGAATTTATGCATTAGGGTGGCTGCACTGGATCTTTTATCATTCAAAATGATTTCTCAGAGTTTATTCCATGTGGAATCGATTTCTAGCACCCCTAACAAGAAGCGAGTCTGAGAGCGTGATCTTGTGGGCTACCATTTTCTTCCATGGCCATTTGACGCTATCGTCCTTTTGTCCTTATCCGAGTAGATGCGGTTTTACTGTCTTTACTTATGTAGATGCAATCCTCCAGTCTTTTCCTGTGGTGATGTGATAATTGAACACCCCTACAGATCTTTACACTTCATGGTTTTATTATGATTGTATGTATTAATGAAGACTTTTCAAGGGAATTAACATCTCAATCATGGATGAAACCAGGTTGTGGATGAACTCTCTTTTAACTTTTTGAAATTTTTTGGTGCTTGATCTTCTTAATCAAAATTCGTTCAAAATGACCATTTTTAACTTAGAAGGTAGCGGATTTGTTATCCCACCTCAAGAACAACACGAAGACCATAAACAAGTAGAAGAAGATCAACATGTTAATATCATTGATGAACATGTTGCTGAACTACTCGGAAAGATGTTATTATCATCGATGAAGATGGTCATGAAGATGTTGATAGTGAAGATGATCTGACTTTCATTTTCTTTTGGTATTGTAATATATATCGAGTACCGTAACTTTTTTTGCTTACCAAGGACTAGGAACATACCGAATTATATCGATACTGAACGAACAAATCGGTACCAGTATCGGCATTCATTTTTATATCTTTAAATTGTAGTAAATTACGTGTCAATATCCTTTATATATATCCTAACTTCTTTTACACTAGAAGAACTTTTTTGTTACGCTTTCTTTGTTATTTTGTTATACATGTTGCCCGTTGTATAGTGCGAGAAATTTCAATTAGTTCTGACATTGTGTGCAAACTGAATTATACATTATGTGAATTATGTGATTATTTTTTATAATTGTTTTATGATACTATTTTTTTTATTATGAAAAATATGTGAAGTAATTTGTTTCAATTACACGTGCAATAGTTTAATTTTAAAAGTATAATATAAATCATATGATTGTTTTAAGATAGTAATGAACTAACGAAGGACGTGTAAGATTTGTTGCCTAGGAAGTTGTCGGTATTCCCCTACAAGTGCAGAAGAAGTTCCGCATGCCCAAAAAGTCGAAAAGGAAGCAACCAACCAACCCCCATTTTCATTATCCAAAATAAATCTATTTACTCTTATTATTTTTTCAAGTCATCAAGGGCCAATGCTATACGACAAAAGTGAAATCTAACCTTTTCATTCACAAGATCATGTATACATTATTTTAAACATATTAAAGACCACATTAAAAAATATATATCAAACGTAAATACGATTTATTTAACTACTGTTTATTTTATGTCTATAACACGTTTATATATTTTATGTATCAAAGATACATAAAATAGAGGATAGGTTACTTAGTGCATTTTTATTTAGGGTGTGTTTGGAATTGATTATTCAAGTGAAAAATGATTTTTTTTGTTAAAAAGACTTATCAACTTATAAAATTTAAAAAAAGAAATTTAAAAATGTTTGGGTTAGCTTATGTGTTGGAAATAATCAAAATAACTAAAAATGATACTCTTTTTTAAAATGGTTTTAATAGGTTTTGAGGGTTAGAGGGGTATAATAGGTAAATCAAACACATTAAGCTAATAACTTAAATATTCATAACTTTTCAAAACTCTTTTATTTTGTGTTTGTCATAAGTTAAAATCTATAAAGCCTTATGGTTTGCCAAACACCTTATACATCTTACTAACTTTTCCAAAAGTTTATAAGTTAAAAGTTGATGAAAATAAGGAATCTCAAACACCCCCTTAACAAGTTTAATTATGTCTTAAGCATGGATCCAACTACCAACCATAGTTCAGTAGTTGTATACAATGTTTTTTTCATTCACAAATAGGGGTGACAAGTTAAAATTAATATATCTAAGAAAGTCATATTTTTTATTTGTGTTCAATACAAAATCTTAGCTTATACGCATTTAAAATCTTGTAACTCGAATATCACTAATTACACTCGTTTATCTAAACTTGAAAAACTTATTGATTTGTTTTAAACAGTTAGGCGGGTTATAATAAGTTAGAATTAAGTGGTATGAGCATATTGATGAGTTTGCTTTTTAAAAAAGAATCTATATTTTGTATTTTTTTTTATTATGTTTAAACATGTACATGCAAACGGTATAGTTTTAGTACAACTCGAACAATACCATTTAGTTACACAGGCTAAATATGTCAATCATAGCCTGATTATCTTCATGCATTATAGAAGATCTAATTTTAAGGGCTGGCAATAGGATGATCTCGAGTTATAATAAGTTGAAACTAATTTAAATTAAAATAATTTCTTAATATGAGTTTGATCGTTGAGTTTCTCTCATAACTTTATTAGTTTCAATAAAGGGTCATGTTAAATGTATCCCCTAGTTGCTTTTCATACCTCTTCGTGGAAAAATCAACTTTCATATTACCTCTTAAAATCATATAATTACCAAATTAGCACAAAAATAAGCATTTCATATTTTTTTTTACAAGTGGCGTTTTTTTTATGATTTCGAGTTTAGGGTTTCGGGTTTAGGGCTTAGGGTTCGGGTTTAGGGTTTGGATTTTCGGGTTTCGGGTTTAGGGTTTAAGATTTCAGGTTTAGAGTTTAGGGTTTCGGGTTTAGGGTTTGGGTTTAGGGTTTAGGGTTCGGGTTTAGGGTTTTAAGTTTTCGAGTTTCGTGTTTATTTTGTAAAAGATAAAGAGGTAAAATAAGGATATTATAAATATATATACTATTAAAATTAAAAAAACATATTATAAATATTTACAATATTAATACTAAAAAAATAAATTAATAGTAATACTTGATAGTTTTTGATTTTCATATATGTAGCAGAGATTATTAAGTGAAAAATATGTTGTAAGGACTAAAATGTATATTAATAATGTTAAGAGCTAATAGTAATTTATCAAATAAGTTAAGAAGGATGTATATTTAGTAAAAATGATGTGAGGGGGATACGTTTAACAACACTCATTCATAAATTTCTTACATTTACACAATTAATATTTAAATCGGGATATTAAAAGTAAATGAGCTAAATTTACAAGTTTAATATGGATAGATTTATTAATAATTAATATACTAGAACGTTTATCAACGAATCTTCCTTCAATTAAATCGATAGTCTAAGAGAGTGTTAAATGTTAATAAGTTATTTAGACTCATTTTTTTTTTAACGGCCAAGTAAGTCTGGGTACCCTCTACGCGGCCCCATTGGCTAAAGGTAGCCCTAGCCGGCCACTATTCCGGACGGACGGAGCCCCTAGCGGTCCACCTGTTGAGGGATTCAACAGATAAAACCCGACCCCCACGCCCGCCAAACGGCACTACAGCGAGGAGCCGGTAAAACTGGGTGAGATCAGGACTCGAACCCTGGCAAGACAGGGTCATCTCTCATATCTCGCATATAAGTTGGTGGTAGTGAGGTTTGATCCCCCTACCTCTCACTTGTAAAGTGAGTGCTCTACCATTGAGTCACAACCAACTTATTAATTAGACTCATTTTTAACTTACTAACTTTTCAAGCAACAATAACATCTTCAAAATTTTTAACTTACTAACAGTGACAGACTTAGAAAATTTCTTCATGAAAGGCGGAAATTATTAGGAGTTATTTGTCTATATATATGTAACTTTTTTTGGCCGGGAAAATTTTGATGAATAATTTATTCCCTCTTCTTACTTTCATCTTTACAGGGTCAGTTTCAAAAGTACATGAAGGGCGGTGGCAATATTTTTTGAAGGAAGATCGTAATTTAAACATGTATATAACCCTAAAACATTTTTTAAGATAGGCGGCTGCCCCTTAAGCCAACCATAGTTCCGCCCCTGCTTACTAACTATATCGTGAGCTAAAATTTAATAGATCACATTCTAATTTATTTACTTTTAACAAAAACTTATAAAAAGGTAAAATATGGAATCAAACTCCCCCTAACTACAAGCATATCCTTTCATATATTAATATACTAGGTTAGTTACCCGTGTAGCACACGGGTTAAAATAAATAAATTTATTTAAATAATAACATAATGTAAAATACAAAAAATATTTTCAATAAATATAAAGATATATTATATGGTAGAATAAATTACACAATACACAATATGGAAATAAAAAGATGTTACAAAATTCATAAATTTTAAAATATTTCTTTGTACACAATATTTGTAATTTTATTTGTAACTTTATTTTATATATCAAAACTTAGTAGTTTCACATTGTTTTTGCTTTAAACTCTAAATAATCCAACACATAACTGACCATAAGCTAAATAAATTGCCTAAAGATTAAATTTAGTTTTTATTAATCGTCATTGCAAAACAAAAATAAAGTGAAATTTCATTCTTTGAAATTGATTATTTTATCTAAAGGTGTAGGATTTTTTTTACGAATAAAAGTATGTGTTCCAATATTAATTTTGGATATGATTTCGGCTTTTATAGCACGACTATCATATTGTATTTTCATATGTAGTTTAGTTTCATTGCATAGACCAATTTTCTAGTTTTTTTTATTTTAAGTAACATCACTTCAACATCGGCTTTAGGACTAATCTATGACTTGACAACATTAGATTTGAGGCCATTTAAAACATCATAAAACTAATACTTTCTTGTAACGTATCATTTTACTGAAAAATGGTAATATTTTCATCTCCCGAACACATGGATAACAAACGTTTGCTAATTTTTTTGTACGACCACATTTTTTTGGTGCAAGTACAACTCATTCACTAAAGAATTCTATATTTTTGAAAACTTCAATAATAGAAGGATATACAAAGTCAATTTTTCATCTGATTAACAGTGTGCTAATGTCTAACATTTGTATGCCAAAGATAAGAAGTTGTCTTATCTACCTGAAAACCAAAACATGTAGTCTAGTGTTTATATATATATTTTTAATTTTTATGATGATGAACTTAACATAAACGATGAGTTGATTAAATAATCAATTAAAAAATGAAGTTGTAAATGGTTAATTTTTAAACCAACCCGTGACCGAACTCGTTCTAATCATAAACTGTTTTAACCTTAACCATGTTTGATACATTAATCAGTTAAAAAACCGGCTCATTTAAACTAACATAAACACTGAATTTGTCTTTTAAGGTTTTGAAAGAAAAAACTTGAAATTTAGTGAACAGTCATATATATTTAGACCATGTGTAATCATAAAGCTCCACTACCAGGGGTTATGCGTCACGTGGCGCCCAGTCAGAGTTATGGTTTTGTATAAAAACAGGCTGTAGTCATAACTCTCCACCCCCAGACATTATGCGTCACGTGGCGCCCGGTCATTATTAATTTTATTTGTTTTTTTTAAATACTAAATCATTTAAATAAATTAACATAAAATTAAAAATTACATTAAACTTCTAAATAAAAAATACGTAAAACTAAATTAAAAAAAAATACATCAAATTAAAATAAAAAAACATAAATAATACTACTAAAAATAAAACTCATTTATATTTTTCTAAAATTTTCGCTCGTCGAGCGGCTTTTAGAGATTGGACTATCGGGTCGTCTTCGGATAGCTCGTTTGATAAACACTCGATGTCTTTGTTCATCTCATTCCTTCGAAGTAGGTCGACGGCGTCCAAATTTACTTGAAGTCGTTGGGTTCAAGTTGGTGTAAATCTTGGAGTCGAGAGTTCATTAATTAGAATTGGCTTTCCAATTCGGGATTCGAACCCGTTGCCGACGACGAACCGGCCCCTTTCCCCTTTCCTTTGCCTTTGGTTCTTCTACCCCCAGGCCGAGGCATGTCGGTAGTATTCACGGGGTCATTATTGCTTAAGTTGAAGTTTCGAGCGTCGGAACTGGGCGTGTCTGGATCAACCGAAGACGATGTTTTAGACTTTTTTTTACTCGGGTCACCGTCGTTCGGCTTCGACACCCAACACCAAGCCCCATTTTGGGTGAAAACTCAATAGGTCTTTCCAAATGCCAAAGTAGTTGAAGGTCCCGCCGACCTTATGTTGAAACTCAACCAACGCGTTATCCATGACTTCCGCGTCCGAGACACCGCTACTCCTAATTCGATTCATCTGAGAGAAAACCGTATGGAAAGCCATGCATTTAGTGTTTATGTCGCCCCATTTCGACAGTAATGAATCTTTTTCTCGACGCGAGTCCCCGCCAAGGTTGTGAAACCTCTCTATAATTTTGTGCCAAAATACCCCCGTTTTTTGATAATTCGCTAAAAAAATAAAAACATTACAATTTTAATGTTTGCTATAAGAAATTTAAAAAAAATATATATGCATGTTAAAAACCTACCGCATTTGGCATCTTCCGATATCTGGCACCAAGCACGAGGACATAGTACGCACTCGTCGGGACTCCACTGGATCACCGTCTTTCTAACCCGAGGTTCCCCGGCGGGCTTCTTTGCGTGTTTTTTCGAACGTCTGCGTTGGCTCGAACCGCCTACGGTCTCCGGGACGGGTTGTGTCTCCGGCACGAACTCGACCTCGGGTTGGGTCTCCGGGGCGGGTTGGGAACCCGAACCGGCAAAAATGTTCGCCGTCGGGTTTTGAAAACCGGGCACCGCATTTGGCATACCGTTTTGTAGATATGCAATGTACGCGACCATTTGCGGGTCATACATTTGAGGGATGGGTACGGTTGGCGTCGGGGCGGTAGATTGGTTCGGTTGTAGATTTTGGTTGGGTTGACGGGCATATTGACCGAAACCGAGAATATTTTGGTTGTTGTTTGGAAACATGATGGTAGAAATATTAGTGTAAAAGATATAAATATTTGTGTAAATTGGTATAGATTGGAAGGAATGTGTTAAAAAATATGAGTTTGATTTGTTTATATAGTATAAATATAATTGATATAATTTTTTTTTAAAAAGCCCAACGGCTCCAAGACCAACGGTTTTTTTTGGATCTGCGTGCCATTTTCCGCGTTTTAGATACAACGCACAAAAATAAATAATCAACATAACGCGGGGGGGGGGGGGGGGGCGGTGTACCCCCCGCGTTTTCACCAAAACGTTGGCCACTACACCTGGTCTTAGTAGGTAAAAGTTTATTGAAATTTTAAATTTAAGTTAACCTTGTCTCTTCATCCAATAATATCATTTATTATAAAACCTTAATATTAATTAACTAATTTATAATATATTTAAAACATTAAAATTTTCAGTCATTATTCAAAATCAATGTGAAAATTGGTTACTTACAAAAACTGATATTAATAACCAATACAATAAATTTATACAAAAAAATAACATATTTATGCTGGTATTTAATTTTTTAAAATCAAGAAAAAAATTATTAAAAAGAGAAAAATGAAAGATTAAAAAGAAAAAAAATGAAGTACAAAACTATTAATAAGAAGGATAAATGTATTTAATATGAGAGAGAGGATGAAAAATTTGGTAAGAAACATTTTGGTGATGACATGTGGCATTAGAAAGCTTTATTTATTATATAGTATAGATTCCTTTTATGTTAACAAAAATACATTAAATTTAAAAGTTATAAATTAATCAGTGCCCATGATTTACGTTAGTAAATTTTGACCTTAATTAAAGCAATTATAAATTGGGGTAAATATATATTTATATAAGTCAAAAGTTAACATAGATAATGGATTGAGCATAAATCAGTCAACCTAAAAAATTATATATTTAATATAAATTTACCAAATTAAAGAATTATTGAATGAGCGTATATTAGTCCGAATTTTAAGCTGCATAAGTATTCAATTTTCGTCATGATTAATATAAATTTAATGTCTTTACGAAAAAAAATGTGTATTATAATTTATTTGAATGTCTATTTTTTTTTATAAATTTTTCGTATCTCATGTTACAAAAAAAGATTTTCTTTTTAAAAGTCCAGACTTAACATAGTAATTTGATTGAGCATAAATCAATCAAGTTAACAAATTGTATATATAAAATAAATTTAAGGAACAACGAATGTATTCAAGTTGATGACAGAGTAATATAACTTGATCTAACTTAATTATATAAATAACTAACGAACACCGAAGATGACGCTTATTAATCAATTAATGCCTAAGTAGATAATGAAGTCGATTTAGTGTTTATATAAATAATTAACGAACACCAAATCAAATGAGAAAGCAACTATAACATACAGGCGGTCCGAACATGCTGCTGCAACACCGGAGAAGTGGAATCGATTAATGCCTAAATACATAATGAAATCAGTTTAGTGTTTATATAAATAATTAACGAAAACCGAATCAAATGAGAAAGCAACAACTATAACATACCGGCGGTCCGAACATGCTGCTGCAACACCGGAGAAGTGGAATCGATTAATGCCTAAATAGATAATCAAATCGATTTAGGGTTTATATTAATAGTTAAAGAACAACGAATCAAATCAGAAAGCAAAAACTATAGCATACTGGCGGTGGCGATGGCTGGTGCGGTGGCGGTGGCGGGTGCTGCAACAGAGTAATATATAAAATAACTTGATCTAACTTAATTATATAAATAACTAACGAACACCGAAGATGACGCTTATTAATCAATTAATGCCTAAGTACATAATGAAATCGATTTAGTGTTTGTATAAATAATTAACGAACACCAAATCAAATGAGAAAGCAACTATAACATACCGGCGGTCCGAACATGCTGCTGCAACACCGGAGAAGTGGAATCGATTAATGCCAAAATACATAATGAAATCAGTTTAGTGTTTATATAAAATAAATTTAACGAACAGCGAATGTAATCGAGTTGATGACAGAGTAATATAACTTGATCTAACTTAATTATATAAATAACTAACGAACACCGAAGATGACGCTTATTAATTAATTAATGCCTAAGTACATAATGAAGTCGATTTAGTGTTTATATAAATAATTAACGAACACCAAATCAAATGAGAAAGCAAACTATAACATACCGGCGGTCCGAACATGCTGCTGCAACACCGGAGAAGTGGAATCGATTAATGCCTAAATACATAATCAAATCGATTTAGGGTTTATATTAATAGTTAAAGAACAACAAATCAAATCAGAAAGCAAAAACTATAGCATACCGGCGGTGGCGGTGGCTGGTGCAGTGGCGGTGGCGGGTGCTGCAACAGAGTAATATATAAAATAACCTGATCTAACTTAATTATATAAGTAACTAACGAAAACCGAAAATGATGCTTATTAATCAATTAATGCCTAAGTACATAATGAAATCGATTTAGTGTTTGTATAAATAATTAACGAGCACCAAATCAAATGAGAAAGCAACTATAACATACCGGCAGTCCGAACATGCTGCTGCAACACCGGAGAAGTGGAATCGATTAATGCCTAAATACTTAATGAAATCAGTTTAGTGTTTATATAAAATAAATTTAACGAACAGCGAATGTAATCGAGTTGATGACAAAGTAATATAACTTGATCTAACTTAATTATATAAATAACTAACAAACACCGAAGATGACACTTATTAACCAATTAATGCCTAAGTACATAATGAAGTTGATTTAGTGTTTGTATAAATAATTAACGAACACCAAATCAAATGAGAAAGCAACTATAACATACTGGCGGTCCGAACATGCTGCTGCAACACCGGAGAAGTGGAATCGATTAATGTCTAAATACATAATGAAATCAGTTTAGTGTTTATATAAAATAAATTTAACGAACAGCGAATGTAATCGAGTTGATGACAGAGTAATATAACTTGATCTACTTAATTATATAAATAACTAACGAACACCGAAGATGACGCTTATTAATCAATTAATGCCTTAGTACATAATGATGTCGATTTAGTGTTTATATAAATAATTAACGAACACCAAATTAAATGAGAAAGCAACTATAACATACCGGCGGTCCGAACATGCTGCTGCAACACCGGAGAAGTGGAATCGATGAATGCCTAAATACATAATCAAATCGATTTAGGGTTTATATTAATAGTTAAAGAACAACAAATCAAATCAGAAAGCAAAAACTATAGCATACCGGCGGTGGCGGTGGCTGGTGCTGTGGCGGTGGCGGGTGCTGCAACAGAGTAATATATAAAATAACTTGATCTAACTTAATTATATAAGTAACTAACAAACACCGAAAATGATGCTTATTAATCAATTAATGCCTAAGTACATAATGAAATCGATTTAGTGTTTGTATAAATAATTAACGAACACCAAATCAAATGAGAAAGCAACTATAACATACCGGCGGTCCGAACATGCTGCTGCAACACCGGAGAAGTGGAATCGATTAATGCCTAAATACATAATGAAATCAGTTTAGTGTTTATATAAAATAAATTTAACAAACAGCGAATGTAATCGAGTTGATGACAGAGTAATATAACTTGATCTAACATAATTATATAAATAACTAACAAACACCGTAGATGACGCTTATTAATCAATTAATGCCTAAGTATATAATGAAGTCGATTTAGTGTTTGTATAAATAATTAACGAACACCAAATCAAATGAGAAAGCAACTATAACATACCGGCGGTCCGAACATGCTACTACAACACCGGAGAAGTGGAATCGATTAATGCCTAAATACATAATGAAATCAGTTTAGTGTTTATATAAAATAAATTTAACGAACAGCGAATGTAATTGAGTTGATGACAGAGTAATATAACTTGATCTAACTTAATTATATAAATAACTAACGAACACCGAAGATGACGCTTATTAATCAATTAATGCCTAAGTACATAATGAAGTCGATTTAGTGTTTATATAAATAATTAACGAACACCAAATCAAATGAAAAAGCAACTATAACATAACGGCGGTCCGAACATGCTACTGCAACACCGGAGAAGTGGAATCGATGAATGCCTAAATACATAATCAAATCGATTTAGGGTTTATATTAATAGTTAAAGAACAACAAATCAAATCAGAAAGCAAAAACTATAGCATACCGGCGGTGGCGGTGGCTGGTGCAGTGGCGGTGGCGGGTGCTGCAACAGAGTAATATATAAAATAACTTGATCTAACTTAATTATATAAGTAACTAACGAACACCAAAAATGATGCTTATTAATCAATTAATGCCTAAGTACATAATGAAATCGATTTAGTGTTTGTATAAATAATTAACAAACACCAAATCAAATGAGAAAGCAACTATAACATACCAGCGGTCCGAACATGCTGCTGCAACACCGGAGAAGTGGAATCGATGAATGCCTAAATACATAATCAAATCGATTTAGGGTTTATATTAATAGTTAACGAAGACCGAATCAAATGAGAAAGCAACAACTATAACATACCGGCGGTCTGAACATGCTGCTGCAACACCGGAGAAGTGGAATCGATTAATGCCTAAATACATAATCAAATCGATTTAGGGTTTATATTAATTGTTAAAGAACAACGAATCAAATCAGAAAGCAAAAACTGTAGCATACCGGCGGTCCGAACATGCTGCTGCAACACCGGAGAAGTGGAATCGATTAATGCCTAAATAGATAATGAAACTAGTTTAGTGTTTATATAAAATAAATTTAACGAACAGCGAATGTAATCGAGTTGATGACAGAGTAATATAACTTGATCTAACTTAATTATATAAATAACTAACGAACACCGAAGATGACGCTTATTAATCAATTAATGCCTAAGTACATAATGAAGTCGATTTAGTGTTTCTATAAATAATTAACGTACACCAAATCAAATGAGAAAGCAACTATAACATACCAGCGCTCCGAACATGCTGCTGCAACACCGGAGAAGTGGAATTGATTAATGCCTAAATACATAATGAAATCAATTTAGTGTTTATATAAATAATTAACGAAGACCGAATCAAATGAGAAAGCAACAACTATAACATACCGGTGGTCTGAACATGCTGCTGCAACACCGGAGAAGTGGAATCGATTAATGCCTAAATACATAATCAAATCGATTTATGGTTTATATTAATAGTTAAAGAACAACGAATCAAATCAGAAAGCAAAAACTATAGCATACTGGCGGTCCGAACATGCTGCTGCAACACCGGAGAAGTGGAATCGATTAATGCCTATATACATAATCAAATCGATTTAAGGTTTATATTAATATTTAAAGAACAACGAATCAAATAAAAAAGCAAAAACTATAGCATACCGGCGGTGGCGGTGGCTGGTGCGGTGGCGGTAGCGGGTGCTGCAACACCGGAGAAGTGGAATCCGGTGAGAAAACGGGGTTGGCGATGGCGGTGGCGGGTGTGGGTGCGGCTGCAACACAGGAGAGGAGACGAACGGAGATGAAGGCATTCTACAGTCTGATTACACCAGTGAGGAGGACATGAAGGATGAATTAGGGTTTGTTTGAAAGATCTGGTGGTAACAATTAGAATCGGGCCGAGTTAATGGTTTCTAAATGGATTGTGGACATAGGCGGGAATGGATGAGTGAGGGTGGGCTAAATGAATGACACGTGGCTAGAGGAAAGCTTTATTTATTTAATTGTATAGATTATTGGTTCCATGACCCTTTATCCAAGTCCAACAATGAGACGTAGCGGTACATGTAGGGTTTCAATATAAGAATATGCATTTCATATAAGCTCTGATTTATTCTCACTTTCTCAAAAAAACACTTTAATGGCTGCTAAATTTTATTTTAAAATCCACACAACAAACTTATACACACATCATTTTTTCAACGATGACACAATACCTAAAATCCATCAAAATGTTCATTACCACTTGTATTGAAAAAAAAAATCTCATCAATACTATTAGGGGGACTGGTTAGTTCGTGATGGCTACCCCATCACGAGTGATGGCCTTTGGAACACCGTCGCCACCCCTTTCATCACGAGTGATGAGGGGGGGGGGGGTTGTGTGATGGCCATAACATGTTCAGTGGGTTTGCGTGATGGAACACTCTCTCTCTCTCTCTATATATATATATATATTCCAAATACACTCCTTTCACTCACACAAAAACCTATATATATATATATATATGTATGTATGTATGTATGTATACCAAAATCCATCACACTACCACCACCCCAACTAAATTTCATCACTAGTGATGGAATGTGGTGAGAAGAGGTGGCACACCCTCATTGGGTGTTGCAAGTGATGAAAAAACAACCACCCTCATCCCCCTTAAAAGAAAGGCCACTTGACACTTATACACAAAAATCATTCCTTCAATTTATAAGATTTTATCGGGTGTACGTCATATTTCACATTATAGAGGTAGGGTATCAAAAAGACCCAAATACCTACAAAGATTACCCGCGGGTGAAAGAGGACTCCCTCAAAATTCACCCGCATAATACATTAATCACCCGCATAACTTAAGTCATAGGAAGAATAAAAATAAAGTCCAGAGACTATTTGCGGAGTGACCCAGACGTCCTCAGAAGTCATCCACAGGGTACTATTCCCACCCGCAAAGGAGGCTAGAGGGTGACGTCAGAGGAACGGCTGTAATTATCTAACTTTCTTCCAGAAGATTTACAAGAATCTTCCTTGGGAAGCACGAGATGCAATGGCCAATTTGGAAAGGACAGGTGGCAAGTTTGTTACAACCGTGCGCATGGCCAATAAACATGTCCTATCAAACGCGGGCACGTGTTCAGGTTGTTACAAAGGCATCTTCTGGAAAAGGACAGCTGGTCCAATAATATTCCCTAATCCCTTCGGCTATAAATACCATCGCCATCTTCACAAGGTATTCATTCACTCCCCACGATTTACTCTAAATACTTAAAGTATTTTTCTCTCTTTAAGAACAGTACTTATTCTCACACCTAATGGTGGTTACGGAAAGACCCCCCTCTTGTCCTTCCCGTAGCGAGCTCACGGTGGTTGTTTTGCAGGTTTCTGTCATTGGACTTGAGAGATTGCACTTGTATCGTTAGTTTGGTAGTTGTTTGACACATACCCTGTGGACTCACTGATCTAACCCCTTAGGGATTAGATCCGTGTTTCTTCACACGTAGATTTCATCTTTGCCATTTCTCTTTTGCATTTTGTTTTCTCTATTTTTGTTATATCTATAAATCATTTTTTGAACATTAAAATGATCATCTTTCTCATCTTATCTCATTCCATTACGTATTTTTAACTTAGTTGATTTGTGCGATATACACCGATAAACTTTCCCATCTCTTTCGTTTGGCACACACATCCCAATTCAGGGTCTTTTAGACTATGAACATGTGGGGTGGTCTACCCACTAGTATCGACTACTCACGCGGGCCGCTCCCACGCCTTCCATCAAATCATGTAATTATAAAACTTGAAAGAAGGTTAATAAAAATCATTAATGAAATGAAAAATTCACATTAATACATGTATATTTTCTTAAACTACGATCCATACGAGAATCATAGATCATTACAAACTCACATTATATTTACCAATATCTATGTGCAAATGTATTGTATGCATCTTATAATTCTCTACTTAAAACCAATCATATATTAAAAGTGTGTGTGTGAGTACCAAGATGTTCATTTCATATTCAATAATGTGTTGAGAACATACATCAATAACTACATAATGCATTATTACGTATTACGGTTCTTATAGTTCTAAATATAAGAACACAATAAATTTTAGCGTGGAAAACCTCTCAAGGCGAGAGTAAAAACCACGGGACTACTAGAGCCGCTTCAAATCCACTATCACCAATAATGAGCAATACAAAGTTCTTCTATAGGTAAAACTAGAGGCATAAACAAAACATCATATACTTGGTACAAACTAACTTCAAGTATATGGAATCAAACTACAAAATAATACGAGTAAGAGGTATCACCAACGAAAGAGAATGAATCGATCTCTAACACGTCTCTTATCTTCAACAAAACACCAAAACCTTGGAGCAACAAAAAAAAACCTTCTTTGCGTTTGCTGATTTGCTGATGTAGACAAAAAGAAGAAAACCCCAAGTTTTATGTTTTGTGTTGTTCGGCTGTAGAGAATCTCCACAAGAGAAAACCCTTTATATTTTGTTTTGTTTCTTGGTCCTTGCCTCCTCACATGAAGTGAATTCCAGCCCACGAATATTGTGAAGGCCCAAAAACCAACACAAAAATTGATTTTGTGTACTGTGCGTTACGTGAACCCAAAAAAGATTATAACATATATTTTTTTCTTTGAAACATTATAATAATAATAGTAATAAATCCCATGAAGATTAGTATTGTTGTCGGCTTTTCTCATGGGCAAAAAATACCCCAACAAATCTCCCCTTTTTGTCTATGAGAAAGAACTCACCACCCTGGCGAGCGAGCAACATATCTTTAGCTTCTCCATTGCCAAAGATTTGGTCAACATATCGGAACAATTATCATCGGTATGAACTTTATCAAGTTCAAACAACTTGTCTTCAATAGCATCTCTAATCCAATGATACCTCACATCAATATGTTTTGTCCTTTTATGATACATAGAGTTCTTAGCAAGTTGAATAGCACTTTGATTATCACAAAGAACCACGTAGCGTTGTTTCATAAAGCCAAGCTTTTGCATAAATCTTTTCAACCACAATAATTCTTTGCATGCTTCTGTTGCTGCCATATACTATGCCTTGGTAGTAGACAAAGCAACGCACTTTTGCAGTCTTGACTGCCATGACATGGCTCCCCCTGCAAATAACATCAAATATCCAGACGCGGATTTCAAGTTGTCCTTATTTCCTGCCATATCATAATCCGTGTAAGCAACAAGCATCGGCTCCCCAATTCCAAATGTTATACCCAATTTGGAAGTACCCCGTAGATATCTAAGTATCCACTTAACTGCTTCCCAATGCTTCTTACCCGGGTTTGACAAGAACCGACTAACAATACCTACTGCATGGGCAATATCAGGCCGTGTACATACCATTGCATACATCAAGCTTCAACCGCTGATGCATATGGAACACCATCCATCTCTTTAATCTCTTTCTCAAAAGTAGGGCAATCTTTTTCAGTTAACTTAAAGTTATGAGTAAGAGGTGTACTAACCACATTAACATTAGACATCTTGAATCTTCTAAGCACCTTTTCAATGTATTGCTCTTGTGACAAGTGAAACTTCTTTGAAGCTCTATCTCTAGTAATCCGAATGCCAAGAATATTCTTAGCTGGCCCCAAGTCTTTCATAGAAAACGACTTGCTTAACTCTTTCTTCAGCTAAACAATTATTTCTGCATTCTTCCCAACAATCAACATATCATCAGCATAAAGCAATAAAATGATTAAATCATCATCACCAAACCTCTTAAAGAAAACACAATGGTCAGAAGCAGTCTTTCAGTAGCCTTGCTTCCCCATAACTGACTCAAATTTCTTGTACCACAGTCTCGGTGCTTGCTTCAAGCCATAAAGACTTTTATGAAGTTTACAAACATAATCTTCTTTACCTTTAACCTGAAAACCTTCAGGTTGCTCCATATAGATTTCTTTATCCAGGTCGCCATGAAGGAATGCTGTCTTGACATTCATTTGCTCAACCTCAAGATCAAGACTAGCAGCTAAACCAAGGATCACCCTGATGGAACTCATCTTCACAACTGGAGGAAAAATCTCATCAAAATCAATACCCTCTCTTTGACTGAAACCTTTGACCACCAATCTCGCCTTGTACCTAAGCCGTGAGGTATGTTCTTCAGTCTTCAATTTGTAAACCCACTTGTTTTTCAAAGCTTTTGCCCTTAGGCAACTTCACTAACTCAAAGGTATTGTTTCATATAAGGAATTCATCTCATCTTGCATGGCTTCAAACCACTCTCTTTTATGCTTATGTTCCATGGCCTCTTTATAATACTCGGGCTCTCCCCCATCAGTGAGTAAGACATACTCACCAGCCGAATAACGAGTAGAAGGTTGACGATATCTCGTAGACCTCCTGAGTGAGACAAATGCAGGCATATCTACTGGTAACTCGGGATGAATATCCTCATCCAAATCCACCTTCTCTTGATTATCAACATTATCGGTACCATGTTGTTCGTCATTTTGAATACCATCTTCGTGATGTGGCTCAGAACGCTGAGTAGGAATAGGGTCCAAATCAATGAGATCATCATTATACTGAGGAACTACATGTGTCTTCTCAATATCTTTCAAACTCTTGTCTTCCACAAACACAACATCAAAACTTCTAACAAGCTTCTATGAAACCAGATCATATAGCCTGTATCCAAACTCATCTTGCCCATAACCAAGGAATATACGCTTTCTAGACTTCACATCAAGCTTTGATCTTTCATCTTTGGGATATGCACAAATGCTTTGCATCCAAAGACCCGCAAATGACAATACGAAACATCTTTGCCACTCCAAACCCTGTCTGGAACATCATTATGCAAAGGAATACAAGGAGTAAGATTAATAGCATGTACCGCTGTATGTAAAGCTTCTCCCCAAAAGGAATTAGGCAACCCTGCATGTGAGTGCAAACACTTAAACCTTTCAACCAAGGTTCGGTTCATCCGTTTTGCTAAACCATTCAACTGTGGTGTCTTAGGAGGTGGCCTTTGGTGTCGAATACCCTTCTCTCTACAATAGGCATTAAAAGGACCAATGCATTCACCTCCATTAATAGTACGAACACACTTGAGCTTCTTCCCAGTCTGTCTCTCAACTAGGGCATGAAACTGCTTAAACACATCAAATACTTGATCTTTAGACTTTAAAGTATAAACCCATACCTTTCTCGAATGATCGTCTATAAATGTGACAAAATATAAGCAGCCTCCAAGTGTTCTAGTCTTCATAGGACCACATACGTCTGAATGCACCAAGTCAAGTATACTTTCTTTTCTGTGAGGCAGATGACTATGAAAAGAAACTCTCTTTTGCTTACTATTCATACAATGAGAACACTTCTTCAAATGAACATATTTCACACCGGACAAGGCATCTTTCTTCAATAAAATAGACATCCCCTTTTCACTCATGTGATCAAGTCTCTTATGCCACATATCAGTCGCATCAGAATTCGTCAATGGATTAACCTTGTCTCTGGAAATCTTTGGATGTGCCATGTACAACTTTGAAGTTCTTTCACCTTTTTCCACGATCACCGAACCACGAGCGAGTTTCCAAATTCCACCACCAAAGGTACTGTGGAAACCATCATCATCTATTGTTCCCGCGGAGATCAAATTAAGTCTAATATCCGGAACATGTTTCACATTGTGTAAAACCAAATCCATCCTAGTATCAAACTTCAAACAAACATCCCCAACACCAAAGATCTTTGGTAGCCCATTATTACCCATCTTGACATTCCTAAAATGACCAGGAGTATAAGACGAATAAAAATCCCTTTGCGATGTCACATGACAAGTAGCACCACTGTCGATAACCCAACTCGAATCATCACGTGCAATGTTCACCCTATCATAATCACAACAAATATAAAACTCTTCGGTGGCAGTGTTAGTTTCAGAAGTACCTTCATCACCGTCATCTTTCTTGTAGTTGTTCTTTTTATTGTTTTAATTAGCCGTCTTGTTCTCCTTTTTCAGTTTCCTGCAATATTTTATTGTGTGCCCTTTTCTACCACAATGATGACACTCATATTCTTCAAACTTCCCTTTGGACTTACTGTGGTGCTTGGCTCTATTACTCGGACCTCTGCTGTGGCTTCTCCCCCTACTTTCGGTAACCAAGGCATCTGACTGTGAAGAGGAACCTTGTGACTTTCTTCTCATCTCTTCATTTATAATATTACCTTTAGCAAATTCCATAGTAATAATACCGTTAGCTGCGGAGTTGGATAACGATGTCCTAAAAGTCTCCCAAGAATCCGGTAACGTACCAAGAAGCCATAAACCTTGTATCTCGTCTTCAAACTTAATATCCATACCTGCAAGCTGATTAATAACACCCTCAAAAACATTCAGATGATCAGTAATAGGAGTTCCGTCACGGTATTTCAAGTTAATCAATTGTTTAATCAAGAACAACTTCTTGTTCTCGGTCTTCCGAGCATACAACTCTTCAAGCTTGGTCCATAGAGTACGAGCGTGACTGTCCCCGCTAATATGGTTCAAAACATTATCATCAACCCATTGTCGAATATACCCGCAAACCTTCCGATGCAAAATATTACATTCTTCATTAGTTTTATTTTCAGGTTTATCGGTACAAAAAACAGGCAAATAATAATCCTTCACATAAAGAAGGTCTTCCATCTTGCCTTTCCAAACATGATAATTGGAACCATTCAAACTCACCATCCTACATGTATTAGCTTCCATCGTTCAAACAAGTCTTAACCCAAGAACAAGAGCCGAAGATCTGAAACCACTGTGTTGGGAAAAACGACCACCTAGACACGAACGGTATACAAAAATTGCGGAATTAAACTTCGTTTGGCTAAACTTTTTCCCGACCCGAATGAACCAATGAGGATGCAAACAAATAGGGTAATTAAAAGTAAAAGTGACACAATAAATTTTAGCGTGGAAAACCTCTCAAGGCGAGAGTAAAAACCACGGGACTACTAGAGCCGCTTCAAACCCACTATCACCAATAATGAGCAATACAAAGTTCTTCTATAGGTAAAACTAGAGGCATACAAAAAACATCATATACTTGGTACAAACTAACTTCAAGTATATGGAATCAAACTACAAAATAATACGAGTAAGAGGTATCACCAACGAGAGAGAATGAATCGATCTCCGATACGTCTCTTATCTTCAACAAAACACCAAAACCATGGAGCAACAAAAAAAACGTTTTTTGCGTTTAATGATTTGATGATGCGACAAAAAGAAGAAAACCCCAAGTTTTATGTTTTGTGTTGTTCGGCTGTAGAGAATCTCCACAAGAAAAAACCCTTTATATTTTGTTTTGTTTCTTAGTCCTTGCCTTCTCACGTGAAGTGAAGTGGGCCCCAAAACCAACACAAAAATTTATTTTGTGTACTGTGCGTTACTTGAACCCAAAAAAGATTATAACATATCTTTTTTTTTCTTTGAAACATTATAATAATAATAGTAATAAATCCCATGAAGATTAGTATTGTTGTCGGGTTTTCTCAAGGGCAAAAAATACCCCAACAAATCTCCCCCTTTTTTCTATGATAAAGAACTCACCTCCCCGGCGAGCGAGCAACATATCTTTAGCTTCTCCCTTGCCAAAGCTTTGGTCAACATATCGGAACAATTACCAACGGTATGAACTTTGTCAAGTTCAAACAACTTGTCTTCAATAGCATCTCTAATCCAATGATACCTCACATCAATATGTTTTGTCCTTTTATGATGCATAGAGTTCTTAGCAAGGTGAATAGCACTTTGATTATCACAAAGAACCACGTAGCGTTGTTGCATAAAGCCAAGCTCTTGCATAAATCATTTCAACCACAATAATTCTTTGCATGCTTCTGTTGCTGCCATAAACTCTGCCTCGGTAGTAGACAAAGCAACGCACTTTTGCAGTCTTGACAGCAATGACACGGATTCCCCTGCAAATAACATCAAATATCCAGACTTGGATTTCATGTTGTCCTTATTTCCTGCCATATCAGAATCCGTGTAACCAACAAGCATCGGCTTCCCAATTCCAAATGTTATACCCAATTTGGAAGTACCCAGTAGATATCTAAGTATCCACTTAACTGCTTCTCAATGCTTCTTACCCGGGTTTGACAAGAACCGACTAACAACACCTACTGCATGGGCAATATCAGGCCGTGTACATACCATTGCATACATCAAGCTTCCAACCGCTGATGCATATGGAACACCATCCATCTCTTTAATCTCTTTATCAGAAGTAGGGCAATCTTTTTCAGTTAACTTAAAGTTAGGAGTAAGAGGTGTACTAACCACATTAACTTTAGACATCTTGAATCTGCTAAGCACCTTTTCAATGTATTGATCTTGTGACATGTGCAACTTTTTTGAAGCTCTATCTCTAGTAATCCGAATGCCAAGAATTTTCTTAGCTGGCCCTTGCTTAACTCTTTCATAGAAAACGACTTGCTTAACTCTTTCTTCAGCTGGACAATTCTTTCTGCATTCTTGCCAACAATCAACATATCATCAACATAAAGCAATGAAATGATGAAATCATCATCACCAAACCTCTTAAAGAAAACACAATGGTCAAACGCAGTCTTTCGGTAGCCTTGCTTCCCCATAACTGACTCAAATTTCTTGTACCACAGTCTCGGTGCTTGCTTCAAGCCATAAAGACTTTTATGAAGTTTACAAACATAATCTTCTTTACCTTTAACCTGAAAACCTTCAGGTTGCTCCATATAGATTTCTTTATCCAGATCACCATGAAGGAATGCTGTCTTGACATCCATTTGCTCAACCTCAAGATCAAGACTAGCAGCTAAACCAAGGATCACCCTGATGGAACTCATCTTCACAACTAGAGAAAAAATCTCATCAAAATCAATACCCTCTCTTTGACTGAACCCTTTGACCCCCAATCTCTCCTTGTACCTAGTCCATGAGGTATGTTCTTCAGTCTTCAATATGTAGACCCACTTGTTTTTCAAAGCTCTTTTGCCCTTAGGCAACTTCACTAACTCAAAGGTATTGTTCTTATACAAAGAATTCATTTCATCTTGCATGGCTTCAAACCAATCTCTTTTATGCTTATGTTCCATGGCCTCTTTATAATACTCGGGCTCTCCCCCATTAGTGAGTAAGACATACTCACCAGCCGAATAACGAGTAGAAGGTTGACGATATCTCGTAGACCGCCTGAGTGAGACAAATGCAGGCATATATACTGGTAACTCGGGATGAATATCCTCATCCAAATCCACCTGCTCTTGACTATCAACATTATCGGTACCATGTTGTTTGTCATTTTGAATACCATCTTCGTGATGTGGCTCAGAACGCTGAGTAGGAATAGGGTCCAATTCAATGAGATCATCATTATACTGAGGAACTACCTGTGTCTTCTCTATATCTTTCATACTCTCATCTTCCAAAAACACAACAACAAGACTTCTATCAACCTTCTTTGAAACCGGATCATATAGCCTGTATCCAAATTCATCTTGCCCATAACTAAGGAATATACACTGTCTAGACTTTACATCAAGCTTTGACCTGTCATCTTTGGAGATATGCACAGATGCTTTGCATCCAAAGACCCTGAAATGACAATACGAAACATATTTGCCACTCCAAACCAAGTCTGGAACATCATTATGCAAAGGAATACAAGGAGTAAGATTAATAACATGTGCCGCTGTATATAAAGCTTCTCCACTAAAGGAATTAGGCAACCCTGCATGTGAGAGCAAACACTTAAACCTTTCAACAAAGGTTCGGTTCATCCGTTCTGCTAAACCATTCAACGGTGGTGTCTTAGGAGGTGGCCTTTGGTGTCGAATACCCTTCTCTCTACAATAGGCATTTAAAGGACCAATGTATTCACCTACATTATCTGTACAAACACACTTGAGCTTCTTCCCAGTCTGTCTCTCAAATAGGGCATGAAACTGCTTAAACACATCAAATACTTGATCTTTAGACTTTAAAGTATAAACCCATACCTTCCTCGAATGATCGTCTATTAATGTGACAAAATATAAGCAGCCCCCAAGTGTTATAGTCTTCATAGGACCACATACGTCTGAATGCACCAAGTCAAGTATACTTTCTTTTCTATGAGGCGGATGACAATGAAAAAAAACTCTCTTTTGCTTACTATTCATACAATGAGAACACATCTTCAAATGAACATCTTTCACACCGGACAAGGCATCTTTCTTCAATAAAATAGACATCCCCTTTTCACTCATGTGAGCAAGTCTCTTATGCCACATATCAGTCGCATCAGAATTCGTTAATGAATTAACCGAGTCTCTGGAAATATTTGGATGTGCCATGTACAACTTTGAAGTTCTTTCACATCTTGCCACGATCAACGAACCACGAGTGAGTTTCCAAATTCCACCACCAAAGGTACTGTGGAAACTATCATCATCTAATGTGCCTGTGGAGATCAAATTAAGTCTAATATCCAGAACATGTTTCACATGGTGTAAAACCAAATCCATCCTAGTATCAAACTTCAAACAAACATCCCCAACACCAAAGATCTTTGATAGCCCATTATTACCCATCTTGACATTCCCAAAATCACCAGGTGTATATGACGAATAAAAATCCCTTTGCGATGTCACATGACAAGTAGCACCACTGTCAACAACCCAACTCGAATCATCACGTGCAATGTTCACCCTATCATAATCACAACAAATATAAACTCTCCGGTGGCAGTGTTAGTTTCAGAAGTACCTTCATCACCGTCATCTTTCTTGTAGTTGTTCGTTTTATTATTGTAATTAGCCTTCTTGTTCTCATTTTCAGTTGCCTGTAATATTTTATTGTGTTGCCCTTTTCTACCACAATGATGACACTCATATTCTTCAAACTTCCCTTTGGACTTATTGCGGTGCTTTGTTCTATTACTCAGACCTCTGCTATGGCTTCTCCCCCTACTTTCGGTAGCCAAGGCATCTAACTGTGAAGAGGAACCTTGTGACTTTCTTCTCATCTCTTCGTTTATAATATTACATTTAGCCAATTCCATAGTAATAATACCGTTAGCTGCGGAGTTGGAAAACGATGTCCTAAAAGTCTCCCAAGAATCCGGTAACGTACCAAGAAGCCATAAACCTTGTATCTCGTCTTCAAACTTAATACCCATACCTGCAAGCTGATTAATAACACCCTGAAAAACATTCAAATGATAAGTAAGAGGAGTTCCATCACGGTATTTCAAGTTAATCAATTGTTTAATTAAGAACAACTTATTGTTCTCGGTCTTCCGAGCATACAACTCTTCAAACTAGGTCCATAGAGTACGAGCGTGACTGTCCCCGCTAATATGGTTCAAAACATTATCATCAACCCATTGCCGAATATACCCGTAAACCTTCCGATGCAAAATATTCCATTCTTCATCAGTTTTATTTTCAGGTTTATCGGTACAAAAAACAGGCAAATAATAATCCTTCACATAAAGAAGGTCTTCCATCTTGCCTTTCCAAACATGATAATTGGAACCATTCAAACTCACCATCCAACCTGTATTAGCTTCCATCGTTCAAACAAGTCTTAACCCAAGAACAAGAGCCGAAGCTCTGAAACCACTCTGTTGGGAAAAACGACCACCTAGCCACGAACGGTATACAAAAATTGCGAAATTAAACTTCGTTTGGCTAAACTTTTTCCAGACCCGAATGAACCAATGAGGATGCAAACAAATAGGGTAATTAAAAGTAAAAATGACACAATAAATTTTAGCGTGAAAAACCTCTCAAGGCGAGAGTAAAAACCACGGGACTACTAGAGCCGCTTCAAATCATCTATCACCAATAATGAGCAATACAAAGTTCTTCTATAGGTAAAACTAGAGGCATACACAAAACATCATATACTTGGACAAACTAACTTCAAGTATATGGAATCAAACTACAAAATAATACGAGTAAGAGGTATCACCAACGAGAGAGAACGAATCGATCTCTGACACATCTCTTATCTTCAACAAAACACCAAAACCTTGGAGCAACAAAAAAAACCTTCTTTGCGTTTGCTGATTTGCTGATGTCGACAAAAAGAAGAAAATCCCAAATTTTATGTTTTGTGTTGTTCGGCTGTAGAGAATCCCCACAAGAAAAAACCCTTTATATTTTGTTTTGATTTTGGTCCTTGCCTCCACACATGAAGTGAAGTCCAGCCCACGAATATTGTGAAGGCCCAAAAACCAACACAAAAATTTATTTTGTGTACTATGCGTTACGTGAACCCAAAAAAGATTATAACATATCTTTTTTTTTTCTTTGAAACATTATAATAATAATAGTAATAAATCCCATGAAGATTAGTATTGTTGTCGGGTTTTCTCATGGGCAAAAAATACCCTAACAAATCTCCCCCTTTTTGTCTATGAGAAAGAACTCACCTCCCCGGCGAGCGAGCAACATATCTTCAGCTTCTCCGTTGCCAAATATTTGGTCAACATATCGGAACAATTATCATCGGTATGAACTTTGTCAAGTTCAAACAACCTGTCTTCAATAGCATCTTTAATCCAATGATACTTCACATTAATATGTTTTGTCCTTTTAAGATACATAGAGTTCTTAGCAAGGTGAATAGCACTTTGATTATCACAAAGAACCACGTAGCGCTTCTGCATAAAGCCAAGCTCTTGCATAAATCTTTTCAACCACAATAATTCTTTGCATGCTTCTGTTGCTGCCATATACTCTGCTTCGGTAGTAGACAAAGCAACACACTTTTGCAGTCTTAACTGCCATGACACGGCTCCACCTGCAAATAATATCAAATATCCATACATGGATTTAATGTTGTCCTTATTTCCTGCCATATCAGAATCCGTGTAACCAATAAGCATCGGCTCCCCAATTCCAAATGTTATACCCAATTTGGAAGTACCCTGTAGATATCTAAGTATCCACTTAACTGCTTCCCAATGCTTCTTACTCGGGTTTGACAAGAACCGACTAACAACACCTACTGCATGGGCAATATCAGGCCGTGTACATTCCATTGCATACATCAAGCTTCAACCGCTGATGCATATAGAACACCATCCATCTCTTTAATCTCTTTCTCAGAAGTAGGGCAATCTTTTTTAGTTAACTTAAAGTTAGGAGTAAGAGGTGTACTAACCACATTAACTTTAGACATCTTGAATCTAGCTAAGAACCTTTTCAATGTATTGCTCTTGTGAAAAGTGAAACTTCTTTGAAGCTCTATCTCTAGTAATCCGAATGCCAAGAATATTCTTAGCTGGCCCCAAGTCTTTCATAGAAAACGACTTGCTTAACTCTTTATTCAGCTGGACAATTCTTTCTGCATTCTTGCCAGCAATCATTATATCATCAACCTAAAGCAATAAAATGATTAAATCATCATCACCAAACCTCTTAAAGAAAACCCAATGGTCAGACGCAGTCTTTCGGTAGCCTTGCTTCCCCATAACTGACTCAAATTTCTTGTACCACAGTCTCGGTGCTTGCTTCAAGCCATAAAGACTTTTATGAAGTTTACAAACATAATCTTCTTTACCTTTAACCTGAAAACCTTCAGGTTGCTCCATATAGATTTCTTTATCCAGGTCGCCATGAAGGAATGCTGTCTTGACATTCATTTGCTCAACCTCAAGATCAAGACTAGCAGCTAAACCAAGGATCACCCTGATGGAACTCATCTTCACAACTGGAGAAAAAATCTCATCAAAATCAATACCCTCTCTTTGACTGAAACCTTTGACCACCAATCTCGCCTTGTACCTAAGCCGTGAGGTATGTTCTTCAGTCTTCAATTTGTAGACCCCACTTGTTTTTCAAAGCTTTTGCCCTTAGGCAACTTCACTAACTCAAAGGTATTGTTCTCATACAAGGAATTCATCTCATCTTGCATGGCTTCAAACCACTCTCTTTTATGCTTATGTTCCATGGCCTCTTTATAACACTCGGGCTCTCCCCCATCAGTGAGTAAGACATACTCACCAGCCGAATAACGAGTAGAAGGTTGACGATATCTCGTAGACCTCTTGAGTGAGACAAATGTAGGCATATCTACTGGTAACTCGGAATGAATATCCTCATCCAAATCCACCTTCTCTTGATTATCAACATTATCGGTACCATGTTGTTCGTCATTTTGAATACCATCTTCGTGATGTGGCTCAGAACGCTGAGTAGGAATAGGGTCCAAATCAATGAGATCATCATTATACTGAGGAACTACATGTGTCTTCTCAATATCTTTCAAACTCTCGTCTTCCACAAACACAACATCAAAACTTCTAACAAGCTTCTATGAAACCAGATCATATAGCCTGTATCCAAACTCATCTTGCCCATAACCAAGGAATATACGCTGTCTAGACTTCACATCAAGCTTTGATCTTTCATCTTTGAGATATGCACAAATACTTTGCATCCAAAGACCCGCAAATGACAATACGAAACATCTTTGCCACTCCAAACCCTGTCTGGAACATCATTATGCAAAGGAATACAAGGAGTAAGATTAATAACATGTACCGCTGTATGTAAAGCTTCTCCCCAAAAGGAATTAGGCAACCCTGCATGTGAGAGCAAACACTTAAACCTTTCAACCAAGGTTCGGTTCATCCGTTCTGCTAAACCATTCAACTGTGGTGTCTTAGGAGGTGGCCTTTGGTGTCGAATACCCTTCTCTCTACAATAGGAATTAAAAGGACCAATGCATTCACCTTCATTAATAGTACGAACACACTTGAGCTTCTTCCCAGTCTGTCTCTCAACTAGGGCATGAAACTGCTTAACACATCGAATACTTGATCTTTAGACTTTAAAGTATAAACAAATACCTTCCTCGAATGATCGTTTATAAATGTGACAAAATATAAGCAGCCCCCAAGTGTTATTGTCTTCATAGGACCACATAAGTCTGAATGCACCAAGTCAAGTATACTTTCTTTTCTATGAGGCGGATGACTATGAAAAGAAACTCTCTTTTGCTTACTATTCATACAATAAGAACACTTCTTCAAATGAACATCTTTCACACCGGACAAGGCATCTTTCTTCAATAAAATAGACATCCCCTTTTCACTCATGTGATCAAGTCTCTTATGCCACATATTAGTCGCGTCAGAATTCGTCAATGGATTAACCTTGTCTCTGGAAATCTTTGGATGTGCCATGTACAACTTTGAAGTTCTTTCACCTCTTGCCACGATCACCGAACCACGAGCGAGTTTCCAAATTCCACCACCAAAGGTACTGTGGAAACCATCATCATCTAATGTGCATGCGGAGATCAAATTAAGTCTAATATCCGGAACATGTTTCACATTGTGTAAAACCAAATCCATCCTAGTATCAAACTTCAAACAAACATCCCCAACACCAACGATCTTTGATTGCCCATTATTGCCCATCTTGACATTCCCAAAATCACCAGGAGTATAAGACGAATAAAAATCACTTTGCGATGTCACATGACAAGTAGCACCACTATTAACAACCCAACTCGAATCATCATGTGCAATGTTCACCCTATCATAATCACAACAAATATAAAACTCTTCGGTGGCAGTGTTAGTTTCAGAAGTACCTTCATCACCGTCATCTTTCTTGTAGTTGTTCGTTTTATTATTGTAATTAGCCTTCTTGTTCTCCTTTTTCAGTTGCCTGCAATATTTTATTGTGTGCCCTTTTCTGCCACAATGATGACACTCATATTTTTCAAACTTCCCTTTGGACTTATTGCGGTGTTTTGCTCTATTACTCGGACCTCTGCTATGGCTTCTCCCCCTACTTTCGGTAGCCAAGGCATCTAACTGTGAAGAGGAACCTTGTGACTTTCTTCTCATCTCTTCGTTTATAATATTACATTTAGCCAATCCCATAGTAATAATACCGTTAGCTGCGGAGTTGGACAACGATGTCCTAAAAGTCTCCCAAGAATCCGGTAACGTACCAAGAAGCCATAAACCTTGTATCTCGTCTTCAAACTTAATACCCGTACCTGCAAGCTGATTAATAACACCCTGAAAAACATTCAAATGATCAGTAAGAGGAGTTCCATCACGGTATTTCAAGTTAATCAATTGTTTACTCAAGAACAACTTATTGTTCCCGGTCTTCCGAGCATACAACTCTTCAAGCTTGGTCCATAGAGTACGAGCATGACTGTCCCCGCTAATATGGTTCAAAACATTATCATCAACCCATTGCCGAATATACCCGTAAACCTTCCGATGCAAAATATTCCATTCTTCATCAGTTTTATTTTCAGGTTTATCGGTACAAAAAACAGGCAAATAATAATCCTTCACATAAAGAAGGTCTTCCATCTTGCCTTTCCAAACATGATATTTGGAACCATTCAAACTCACCATCCTACCTGTATTAGCTTCCATCGTTCAAACAAGTCTTAACCCAAGAACAAGAGCCGAAGCTCTGATACCACTGTGTTGGGAAAAACGACCACAAGAAAAACCTTTTGCTGATGTCGACAAAAAGAAGAAAACCCCAAGTTTTATGTTTTGTGTTGTTCGGCTGTAGAGAATCTCCACAAGAAAAACCTTTTATATTTTGTTTTGTTTCTTGCTCCTTGCCTCCTCACGTGAAGTGAAGTCCAGCCCACGAATAGTGTGAATGCCCAAAAACCAACACAAAATTGATTTTGTGTATTGTGCCTTACATGAACCCAAAAAAGATTATAACATATCTTTTTTTTTTCTTTTAAACATTATACCACTGTGTTGGGAAAAACGACCACCTAGCCACGAACGGTATACAAAAATTGCGGAATTAAACTTCGTTTGGCTAAACTTTTTCCCGACCCGAATGAACCAATGAGGATGCAAACAAATAGGGTAATTAAAAGTAAAAGTGACACAATAAATTTTAGCGTGGAAAACCTCTGGAGGCGAGAGTAAAAACCACGGGACTACAAGAGCCGTTTTAAATCCACTATCACCAATAATGAGCAATACAAAGTTCTTCTCAAGGTAAAACTAGAGGCATACACAAAACATCATATACTTGGTACAAACTAACTTCAAGTATATGGAATCAAACTACAAAATAATATGAGTAAAAGGTATCACCAACGAGAGAGAATGAATCGATCTCTGACACGTCTCTTATCTTCAACAAAACACCAAACCTTGGTGCAACAAAAAAAACCTTCTTTGCGTTTGCTGATTTGCTGATGTCGACAAAAAGAAGAAAACCCCAAGTTTTATGTTTTGTGTTGTTCGGCTGTAGAGAATCTCCACAAGAAAAACCTTTTATATTTTGTTTTGTTTCTTGCTCCTTGCCTCCTCACGTGAAGTGAAGTCCAGCCCACGAATAGTGTGAATGCCCAAAAACCAACAAAAAATTGATTTTGTGTATTGTGCCTTACGTGAACCCAAAAAAGATTATAACATATCTTTTTTTTTCTTTTAAACATTATAATAAGAATAATAATAAATCCCATGAAGATTAGTATTGTTGTCGGGTTTTCTCACGGCCAAAAAATACCCCAACAAATCTCCCCATTTTGTCTATAAGAAAGAACTCACCACCCCAGCGAACGAGCAACATTTACTTTTCTAGGTCAAATACTCGAAAACATTTGCTTAACCCGTACTTATAAAACCCGAAACCGAACACGACCAATATACTCCAAAATGCAACAAATTACTCCAATTAGATCTTATATTGGAATTTGATTTCTATCCTTTTTGGGGGCCAAAGATATAATATTACGACGTCGGGTTCACCGCCTCCCGTCGTATTCCGCCGCAAACTTTTAATTGAAGTGGCGATCGTCAGTCACTAATTGAAGGTACTTCAAATTTCATTTAACTAATCATTTAAGTTGAATAGATACAATTATAATTTGATTATGAATAAAATCTTGAAATTCAAAAACTTCAACAGTGTGTATGTACCCTTACGTTAATGCAGCAATTATTATTATGTTATGTTATTTAATTTTAAGCAGTTTGTGAAGTGTTATTTAATATGTGCATACCACCTGTTCGATGTAATGCCTAACTCAGTATTTGAGCTGACTTAAATAATGTGATCATCTGACATGCCTTTTGCATATTAATTTTTTTTAACTATATGCAGCCATGGAAGCTAGAACCAACCTTGGGAGCTTGCTGAATATTTTACCACCGGTAGATTTTTGCTGCGTGTACGGGTCGAGTCTCCATCCTAATAATAATGACAAGGTTATTTTTCTAAGTTAGATTGAAGTTGCTTAATTATTCTTTTTTATATTTTTATTCATGTTTTTGTTTCTGATACTGTAGTCATCCATGGAAGATTATATTCTCGGGGTAGCAGATCCTCAACAATGGCATTCTGAGGTAATTTACTACCAGGTTTTTTGTGCTTCTATGTTTTAATAGTTTTTCATTTTTTTATATTTTTTAAAATCCAAGAATTTGAAAATGAATCGGGATCACTACGCGTCATGGATGGCATCTGTCGGTGGAGCAAAACTGGTTCTTTCTCTTACTAATTTTCAGTTATGATTATATTTTTATAAATACATTTATTGATTCGGTTTGGTTTTTAGATAACTAAAGCTGCAGATCATATTGGTGTCGGTGTACACTTTAATCCGTTTGTTTCTTGGAACGACAAGGTTGTTTCCTTTAATGGGTCGAGTTTGATAACTATTAGGTGTAAGGGAAAATATTCATGTTGTATTTTGTCTAAAGATTACATTAATTCTAGAAGTTGTGACAGATGTACAAATACGGTGTTGTTCGTATGGATGATTTAATTGAAGATATGCTGAGCTGGAAGCGGTTTTATCTTAGTGGTCGCTTGCAAAAGCCCGTATGTTTTCTCGTATAACTGTTAAATGCTAACTGTTTGTTGTTATTGCTATTATTATTGTAATGTTTTGCTTCTCATTATTTGTGTTTCAGGTGCGTGTAATTGTAGACAATAAGGAAATAACAAATATTAATTTAATTAATTTGAGGGCTGCTTCATCTGCTGCACTTCTCCTTTTGCCATCAAAGTTCACTGAGGTTTTACTTTCTCTCATTATTAAATTTAGTTGATATAGTAAACTTACATTTAAGGTGTATGTTATTATTAGGAATGTAAACGAATTGAGCGTTCAGTGAACCGTTCGACCGGAAGTTTATTTATTTAATAAGCAAACATACATGAAAACATATCTCGTTCGTTATTTTTGTGGTGAACGTTTGTTTACGTGCGTTTACATTGGTTTGTTTATGATTTTCGTTTACGTTCATTTATGTTTGTTTGTTTACACATTGCATGTTCTTTAATACTTTCAGGCCCATTACAATTTGTTATAAGTTTATGAAGTTAAAATATTACCAATTACAGTTTGGTCTGCTTTTTTATTTCTTTAGGTTCAACATATTGATGTTTGTTCATCTATGTTAAGTTATGTTTGTTCATTTGTTATTGTTTACGGTCATGAACCATTCATTTTACTATTAATGAAAAAACATAAACTTACAAGAACATAGTCAATACACTCATCGTCTTCATGAACGGACATGAACAAGAAACTTTGAACGTGTTCGATCGTTTGTTTGGTTAAAGTTAAGCGAACGAACATGCTTTGTTCGTGTTTGTCCGGTTCATTTGCATGCCTAATTATTATTTCGTATGCAGAGAGAACTTTATGCAAAAATATGTAGTCTCTCATATATGGGCGATTTGCGCATGCTTTTTGCAGAAGATAAAAATAAGGTGCGGATCAGGAAGTTATTCTGTTCTTAGTTTTTCGGTTATTTCAATTGTCTTATTATTATTATTATTATTATTATTATTATTATTATTATTATTATTATTATTATTATTATTATGATTTTCTTTCCTTAGGTGAAAAAGATAGTAGAGGGACAATTTGAATTATTTAGAAATATGTACAAGCCTTTAGTTGAAGAGTACACAAGTAATCAACTGTTGAGACTCTCCTCATGTGGTGACCATCAAATGAATATATCACAGGTTTGCTTAATGTCTCAAAATTAGGGGGTATGACTGAGTCAGTTTTGAGCTCAAACTGAACCAAAAACCGCAAATTCGGGTTTAGTATTTTGAAAACGGTTAGGTTTTTTTTTTTTTGAATTTTTGGTTTTCACAATGTTGTGTTTGGTTCAGTTTTACTGTTTCGCCTTGAAAATTTTGTGTTCTTTGACTCAAAATTATGAAATATTGAATTTGGGCCTGAAACTTTGGGCTGAGAAGCTGGCCTAAATATGATTGGGCCTGAAAGTTTGGGCTGAAAAAAACTTGCACAAAATACTGAATTTGGGCATGAATTTTTTTGGGGAAGAAAGACCAAAATAATGAATTAGGGACTAAAACTTTAGGCTGAAAGATTCCCAAAATAATTAATCTGTGCCTAAAACTTTGGTATGAATAATGACCCAAAATAAGAATTTGGGCCTGAAATTTTGGCGTGAAAAATGATGGCCCAAAACAATGAATTTGGACATGAAACTTTAGACTAATTAATAACACCCAAAATAATGAATTTGTGCCTGAAACTTTGGGCTGAAACTTGCTCAAAATATTGTATTTGGGCCCAAAATAATAATTTTGCGCGTGAAACTTTGTGTATCTAAACAAAGCACGGTATAATGAATTTGGGGCCTGAAACTTTGAGTCTAATTTTTTTGTTAATTAACAATTAAGTGATTATTATACATTTGGATCTAAATTTTGTTGTTAATTAATAAGGATTGTAGCTTATCTGCAACTTCTTCCATTGTATCCTATCTACCCGAATCAGTCAGAAACCAAATGGGAGTGGGGAGCACTGAAACAAAAGCTGGTAAGCATACCGGGTTAAGTTTATAAATAAATAATAATTTTAGTCAGAAAACCTGCAATATGAATATTACAACATCCTTGAAGGTCAAATTAGTAAATTAACAATTGGCTCACGGGAGGAGGCTGCAACACTCATGCAAAAGGTTTTGAGGCGTAGAGTTATGATTTCAAGCGCGAGACAGGCGGTGGCTGGTTTTATTGCGGTTGGAGCGGTTCATGGAGTTAAATATCTTGGTAAAAAGATGATGAAAGCTTGGAAATCTTAATCTATGTTTTTTTTTGGTTACCAATGGAGGTGTTTTTTAATGTTAGTCAGCATATCAGTCTTGATACTTTTCTGATGATCATATTGGTTCCTTTTAATTTAGTTTGTTAGAAGTATTATGTGAAATGAAATATAGAAAATCATTTGTTAGAGCATGCTTGCAACATCTAGTCCAACTTTCCGGAACGTTTTAAAACCTATGATTTATCACAAGAAACCTAGAGACTTGACATCACCTATAATTTCTTTGATCTTGGTCTTTCTATCTTCATGAAGCTTCTCATTTCTCGTCTTCCATATCCTCCAACTCGTAAAAATTAATATACCTTGAAGAATAGCGTTCTCTTTTTCTACAAGATTCATGTTACAGCTGAAAAGAAGAAAAGAGTTAGATTCCAAACCACCAATGCAAAGGAGCAACCGGTTAGCATGTGATCAACGGAATCCGTTCCAGAAGCCCAGAGAACGCAATTCGTTGGCTGCACCTCTATGTTTGATCCTTAAATAATCAGTCATAATCACTCGTATCCACACAGTGATAACTGATTAATACTACCCTCTTCATATAAGAACAAATTACCATGAACCACACCTAGACCTTTTTTGACACAACTTGGTTTGTGTATTTAAGCATCACTCTTATACGATCAAGTCAAACAATGTCAAATCCAGTTCAACCCAAACTGGATCGGTTTAGAAACATGTTTCTAAACACAAATCATACAATATTGTATATTCATGAATTACCCATGGGTCTCAAACTAGTATATTTATAAACGGGTTCAAAAGTGTGCGTTTATGTTAGCTTGTGCGGGCGGGTCATGGGTGACATGGACCTTTTTAAGCCTTTCGCTATCTAGAGGTAGAGTTGATAAGCTTAAAGATTGTCTCTTTGTACATGTTTTTGGCTTTTCGTTACTTACCTACTTGTCATTTCATAATAATGAGTTAGTATTAGACTATTAGTATAAGGACCTAATGTCCCATTTGTTAGTAGTTTAAGAATATTATGTTCGTTTATCCAATTTGAATAGAACTACAATAATTGCTATTGTGTTCGTTTATCCAATTTGAATAGAACTACAATAATTGCAATGATTTAACCGTGTATCATTTGCTAAGTTTCATAAATAAAGTCCAATCATTTAACTCGACGTTAACGAGGCCTCCAACTACAATGTATGATATATATGCATGTGGCATCGACCTTTCCTCACTTACGAGTTTTGTAATTCCTACTTTCGGTTAATTAAAACTTTTTTCACTTAACTCTTGCATAGTTTGTAACACACTTTTAAATCAAAATCTCAGGCAGACAGAAGATGATGTTAGAGTCTTTTTAGTTTCATTTTCTAACTTGATAATTATTGCTAGGGCCGACCCAACTACAGATAAAAATAAGCAATCGCTTATGGCCAATCTTTTTTAATTGTTTTAATAAAATATGTATATGCATTACGTGGTGTAAATCATGTCTGGTTGACAGGTTTCGGGTTAGCATGTTGGGTTGTCAACCCTAAGCAACTCATATGCTTATTCATATCATGTTGAGCCTACTTAAAATCATGTGTTTTAGATCGACCCCCTTTATGTTCGTTTATGAAAATGAATAGGGTGCTGCTAAACGTACCCCCCTTTCTCTCTATTTTTACTAAATATACCCCTCCTTCTAGTTTCACATTAATTCGAATTTAATCATTTTGTTATACCTTTTGTCACTTTGTTATATTTTACTATCATTATCTTAAAAAAGGTTTTATCTCTATGTTTTTGAAGAATTTTTTTTATATATATTATAAAACGTTTTTTTATATTATTTTAAAACAACTAAAATCGTTTTCTTTTCTTCTTTAAAACGTTTTTTTTTCTTTTAATTTTTTTACAATAACCATAGAGATAGCTTACATTAAAAAATTGATTTGTTTTTAATACATAAAAAGATTAAATAATATATAACTTGATCAACAAATTTGGTTCTAATCTCAAGTGTCATTAATCTCATGTTACGAACCTAACAAAAAAAATCAAATTGTTTTAATTTTTTTTTGTACGTGGGATGACATGATAAGAAAAAACATAAAAATATGCAATACATTTTGTATCGTTTCTATAAAGACATTAAACCATCATTCTTTAAATATATTTTATGAAAATGAAGAAACTAACTAGAAAATATAATTAAAATGACTTTTTTAAACATTTGTCTTATACTTAATTTTTTTATTTAGTTTTATGAACATTTTAATATTTTTACATAAAAATAAAAACATTATATTTTTTTATTTAATATAAAAATGTTAAAGGGATGTAAATTGTCAAATAAAATTGTTAAAGAAAGTGAAAGTATAGGGGATGTGGTATGAAAAGTAGAAGAGAGGAGTACGTTTAGCTTGACCCAAATGAATGAATAATGCATATTGACTTGGTTAATATCTAAACAAGACAGAATAATAGATATTGTCATTTATGTTTATACCAAATTTCACTCATTGTCTTTCATCTTCAAAAATAATTTGTTTTATCTTTTACGTTTCCAAATCCAATAGTTTTTGTCATTTGACCCTAACCAAGTTAGTGTTTCACATTAAATTAGGTCATGTGTCTTACACATGAGGGCAAATTAGTCTTTTTACACTTATAAAAAATGTATTTTAATGCCTCCTTGTCTTCATCTACCAGACTACCACACAAACCATCTACAACATTCAGATATGAAAATACTCATCATTTTCAATCACTTGTTCTAAAAAGAAACACCAATTTGGCTTCTCTTACAACCTGCAACTCACTTAAACGTTTCTAATTTCGTCATCTACACAACCCTCACCACTGCAAACCTAGAACAATACTGTAACCATTTTCAAACATGCAATCCGAATTCTGCGTTTTTCCGAAATCTTCATGGATATGGATGGATGAACATCAAACCATTCGTTAAGGATATTTTCTCACAACCCAACATGCTAACCCGAAACCATTTTTGTAATTTGAGTTATTTTAATTGTTTTTATATTATATGAATAAGTTAATTGGAATTTCGAAGAATGAGTGAATAAAACCAATAAAGTAAAATTGTTGGAAACAATGAGTAAATAAAAGGTTCAAAGAGAAAGAGTTGAGTTGGGGACACCTCAAACACTTCTTAATAGGCGGCATATAGTGCTATACGCGGTCTATCAAAGAGTGTTTGTCTTATATAGTGTACCTGATAGGCTGCGTATAGCACTATACGCGGCCTATTGGTCCAGTTTGAATAATAATAATATTAAATGATAATAATAAATATTAATAATAGTAACAATATTAATAATATTAAATAATAATAACTAAACAATAATAAATAATATTAATATCAATAAATAATAATAATAATAATAATAATAATAATAATAGGCCAGCCCCTTTTGGTGAAAAAGAGGGTTAAAAGGGCCCTATAGGTTGCGTTATAGGGCCCCTATAGGTTGCATATAACGCAACCTATAGGGGCCTTTTTAACCCTCTCTTTCACCATAAGGGTTCCCATCTACACACAAACAAACAAACATTCAAACACAAACACACCCATTGCCGTCTGTTACTTCCTTTTTTTAATTATTATTATTTATATATAATTATTAATTATTAATTATTATTTAATTATTATTATTATTTATTATTATTATTATTTGTTTCTATTATTTAATAATCATATTTATTATTATTTATTTATTAAGATGAAGGACGAGGTGGAGATGGAGATGGAGATCGACACGCACCCCTTACGTCCCTGTGCCTTTAGTCGAGCCTGCCCCGAAAGCAGCGGTGCCCCTTACCACCGCCACCTACCTTTGACCACGAGACGAGCACGTCGGTCATTAGACGTGCACGGGGCGACAGCGTGGATGACGCCGGTCAGGGATCGGCTGTCAGACGCAGGCCCGACGACCACATCGATGTTCACGATGCGACGTTTACTGCCCCCGACGTTAACGACATCCCGTTTATGTAGTCTGTATATATTTTGTACAAACTCGATGTTATGTATGTAATAATGTTTTGGTTTGGTGTATATACGTGTTTATTGTTGTGGTGTATACGTGTTTATTTTTGTATTGAAAAAAAATTATTATAAAAACACATATTATTGAATAATATTTATAATAATAATAATAATAAATAGAAATAATAATTATAATATTAAATAATAGTAATAATATTAAATAATAATGATAATAATAATAATAATAAAAATAATAATAATAAATAATAGATATTATAAATAATAAGAATAATAATGTAGCATCCTACTTTCGGTGATAATAATAAAAGAAATTTCGTTTATTTATTAACTTGTCGCTATTTAGTGTAGATAAATAAAATATTTGAGTGTGGGCTTGTACATTAAAAGATAGAATAAAGATGGTGATTGGTCTTATGCACATCTGGTGCCTGTTGAACATCTCTGTTCTTATTATTTTTGACTTTGACTAATTTGGGTTAAAGATTGGATAATACTGATGTTCATTTGTTAAGATAAACGAATGGCTGATCATTCGTTAAGCAACCATAGTGAATAAGATACATTCGTATGTTCCGGTAACGAATGAGCCTCCCATTCGTCCTATTGATATCACGAATGACCTTACTCATTCGTTATCCATTCATTCCCCATGAAGAGACAGCAAATCAACCATTCGTTATAGATACATTCGTGTGCTCCTGTAACGCACGGGCCTTTCATTCGTCTCAAAGAAATCACGAATGGCCTAATTCATTCGTTACTCGGATCAAATCATTCGTTATAATGAATGGAACCATTCGTCATAACGAATGGGATAAGGAATGATGCTTAACCAAAGAGCATTCGTCATAATGAATGAGATAGCGAATAAATTAATCATTTAAAAATTCTAATGAAATTTGCTTAACCAGCTTGACCCCAGCCAAGGGCTCTGCCCCTTGGACCCTTTAAGGGCTGCCGGCCCTAGACCCAGCTGCCAGGGGCACGGCCCCGGACACCGAAGCTAAGGGTTACCATAACGTAGAAGTATGATATAGTTAGAAGTAATTAATTGATATGTGCAATTGTAATACAATTAGCCGCACCCATTTAAAGAGAAAAGTTACCATTAACTCCGAAAGGAACCGAGCTCATGTGAGTTTCTAACCCCACTTCCTTGTTATGTTTTCGGAGCTGTGTGCATACTCGATGTGATTAGTTAATACACTTACCTTAACTGGTAAGTGTATGCTATGTGAATGTTTATGAATGATGTATGTATGATTTATGAATGTCTATGAATGATGTATGTATGATATATGAATGATGTAGAAAAGATTAAGAGTATATATGAAAGTATATAAATAGACAAGAAAAGGAATGTATGCATGAACTGACGGTAAGAGGGTGACAGACCCTAATAATATATGTGAAAGAGGGTGGCAGACCCTAATAATATATGTGAAGGAGGGTGGCAGACCCTAATAATATCTGTGAAGAAGGGTGGCAGAGCTTAATAATATATGTGAAGGAGGGTAACAGACCCTAATAATATCTGTAAGGTTATAGGGAGAAAGACTCTTTAAGGTTGGCATACCCTAGTAATATCTGCGAGGTTATAGGGCGTAAGATTCTTTAAAACGTATAAGTATGTATGTAAAGCAAGATAAAATATGAAAATATGAAAGAAAGAAAGTATATATGTGACATTCGTCAATTTCGGGTTCTATTTGTATTCGTTTGTGTATTCGTTTATCACGTAAACCAACCAGATTTATATCCCGAACATCTCAGTAAATAAAATATTGGATTTTATATTACTAAATCATTCCCACATGTTCAATTAAAGAAAACCCCTTTTACGGATTCGAAAACGCCTTTAAAACGATCAAATTACATCAAAAACGAACTTCCGAGATGCAAAACGAACCATGCAAGACGAGCTGACCAAACCCCATCCTCATGGGCTCCGCGCACTGCGGCCATGCAGGCTAGGGCGGCCGCGCGTTGCGCCCTAAGACCTGCAACAATCCGTGTTGTTTTGTGTCTTATCTTGATCAATTTTGCATGCAATTACTTGATATTTACACCCATATTTGATCCATATATACACCACCATCTCCCTTTATTCTACATCTCCAAAATATCTCTTAAACATCAAAGATTCAAGGTTGTTATTTATGTGTTCTTGAAGGTTTGACTTCCAAAAGTGAAACCGAGTTTAATCCTTCATTCTAATTAACTTATATAGTCTTACTAACACTTGAATATGGTGGGGTACAACATATATATAATATACACCCCTTGTTACCTTTGATAGTTACTTATCCGATTCCGATTGGTTAAATTTCCGACCTTGTAAGGCAAAGCTTCATGGAGGATTTCGTGTCCTTGATATATATAACTTGTTTATACATACTAACCATGCTTAACTTATGCTCATTTTGGTTTATTTACAAGTTCCGTGGTTATGGGCTCTAAGAGTCTAGCCTCGGTTTGACCGTAAATAGCTCTAGACCGTAAACCGAACTTTGTTTACTAGTTTTTGTTAAATAATTGATTAAACATGCTTATTGTTAGATTTAAGTTTCTAAATCATTTTTACAAGTTTCTTTGATATTTGGGCATGTGGAAACAATCTATGAACTTATTGTGAGATGGAAACCGAACCAAACCGAACTTTCGTTTAAAGACTTTATTGTTAACTTTTTGGCTATAAAACTTAAGTTTCATCATTTATAAATTATTATACAAGTTCTTTGATATTTGGGCATGTGGAAACCATCAATGAATTTATTGCGAGATGGAAACCGAACCAAACAGAACTAAACCGATTTTCACTCGCTTAAGACACACAAGTGTGTTTTTAGCTATCAAGAGTTGTATATTCCTTTAAAAATACTTTACAAACAGATTTTAAATATTTATTTAAAGTACTTGGAATTGAATCCAATTTGATCTTATAACAAATTTGGACCGACAAAACCGAACACTCGCTTAACGGATGTTGTTAGTTCTAAAACAGTAGAACTACATACTTGGTTAAGTATTATTATATTTTATTGAGTTATCTCATTTGAGTTTAACCAATTTTCAAGACCCGAATCAACAACCCGAAACACTCGTTAAAACCCGTTTAGTATCTATGTTATAAAGGGACTTGCATTCTTGAATTTTTACCCACCTTATTACTTAACATAGGTTGAGTAAATATTAAGGTTAGATACTTTAACCCGGTTTCGAGCAAACTTACATTTTCAGAGGGTTATTATTATAAATTCTTTAATAGTTACATTTTAAACCTTAAACTTTAATTGTTTACATTTTCTATCTTTTTATTTTAAAGATTTCCTAAAACAACCATTCTAATTCAAGGCTTTTGCTTTTATTTAGGCATTGCTCGTTAAACTCCGACCTACTGTATTCCCGTCTTTTTCCGATCAAGTTTTCTTACTTGAATGTGAGTACTTTCATACCCCGTTTTTCCATCTTTCGTTTTGGGGTGACATTTCATACTTATTCAACTAAATGCTTTATACTTGAATCTTAACTCACAAACGTTATTGTATACTTTACTTAAATAATTGCTCGATTTGGTGTTATATGATTATATGCCTATGTGTTTATCGCTTTTGGTTGGTGGAACTATAAAATTCTAGTCTATTTGGCAACCCCTTATAGCAAGGTGTCGTTAACGTAACGCAATTAATGATAACTATAAAATCCTAGTATAGTCTTTGCTTTAGGGTCCTCATACGTGTTTACCCTACTTGATTGTTCATTACACTTGTTTATTTATATACTTATTTATTTCATCAAATCATAAATATACACATCCACACACTTTCATAGTACTCCAAGGTATCCTTACCTTAAAATGCAAAAACATTAGTTTTTATCGTATTTTATAGATCACGAGCTTAACTTGGATCACGTTGTTTCAAATCTCCTTAAAGATTGTCTCATATGAGATGACCACTTTAAGTTGTCGAATGCGAGCGTTCCGGTCGCCATCCTAAGGTGTTAAAACAATAGAACCACGGTGGTTCGTGGACTAGTGTTTTGACATGACGTTGTATTCCGATTTATTATATTTATTACAATCGTTATTTGAGTCGAAAACATGAAAAAGACGCGGTGGTACGTGCACATATTTAGACTCTAACAAGGTATTTTTTTGTAAAAAGGTTTTTAGTGTCGGAATATCAAGTCATGGTGGTTCATGCGCGATTTTTCCACCTTTAAATCTTAAGACATTATTTACAAATTTCAAGGATTTAAACTTTTTTTCCTTTTACTTCGCCGTATTAATTTTCATCAAAAGTTCTCATATATAAATGTTATTTTTATTGTGAATAATTATTTTATATCTTGATTTTATATGGTAAAATTTCTACACAAATTTTCTCATTTTGTTTTCACAAGATTTTATTTACAAAATTTTGTTCATTCCGATTTCTTCGATAGAAGTTAAAAAAGGGGAAATATATATATATATATATATACACACACACACATACATACATATAGTTTGATCTATTCATAATAATTTTTAATATGTCATCCTTGTTCATTTAGATTATTTATAAACCCAATTTTTATCATATGAATTTCATCATATTAAAAAGGTTTTATGATAAATTTTTACCTTAAATTTTCAAGTAAATTTCCTATTATATAAACTTTAAATTATTTTTAAAGTTCTTGTGCAAGATTTCAAAAAATTATTATAACGAACCCGCCTATTTTCGAACGATCATTTCACAATATAAATTATATAAACTTCTCACGACATTTTAATTACACTACACTACATAATATCCATGGTAGAATTTTCATTACCTAAAATCTGTTTTTATAACAACCTTTATTATGCATTTTTGGATCATTATGAATTTTCACAAAAAAAAAACTTGCATCATATGATTTTCCTCGTTTCAAATTTCTTATGGTAGTTTAGCCTTAAGTTTTCAAGAAATTCACAAACCTATAGCTTGTAATTTTCTTAAAATTCTCATGCAAAACTTCATAGAAATTTTATTTGTTTTAAAGACAAAACTCGTTTATATCCCTTTCTCAATTCACAATGACGGTCATTTTAACTTACGGTGATATTTTTCGTTATATGATATTAAATAACGAACTTGGTAAAAAAAGAATTTCCAATACGCAAATTTTTATACTCAAAGCAAACTTTAAACATTCATATTGATACCTCATAACAAATTCCGACAATAAATTAACTTATTCTATTTATACTTATTTCCTCATTAGCAAGGAATTTTGTTTTGACCCTTATAAAACTTATTTTGCTTCCACATGACAATCGACTCTTATTTTTACAGTAAACTTCAAAATAAGCAAACCTTATTATCATAGTTACTATGATGTTTTCAACTACTAAATGTTAAGTATTTCGAGAACGATTTACGTTACGCGAGGTTGATTCAATAACAAATTTCAACTTTCACTATCTTGCATAAACTCAATGACCATGGCTTTGCAAATCTTTTTGGGACGCATTTATAAATGCTTTATACTTCATATTGTGACATGAATTTTGTTCAATAACGATTTACGCAAACTATTACCTCTTATTATCGCAAGCATCATTTCATAAATATTTTTCATCACAACCGCTTTATGTATACAAATTCCTTTAACAATTTGGCTTAAAAGATTCACATTTGGTAATGATTTAAATGTTTCTCTAGCTACGCGCTACCGCGATGCTTTGTTATTTGTACATTTTCCTGGAAACGCTTAAATGGCTTTACTTAAGGCTTCATTCTCAACTTTATTCTATTATACATGATACGTGACTTACATATTTCATCATTTATACGAGTCTCACTGTTATTGCTATTTTCTTTTCCACTGATGAGATGCTTCGATGGTAACTTTATGCACATGAGATTTCATTTTGTGTCTTGATTATTCATGACCAAATTCTAGCTATTCAATAACAATTTGAGTAATACTTTCAAAACCTCAATTTCTCTAAAATTTCGTTTATCTTTTAAATGATATTTTCATGACTATGTTATCATATTTGAGCATTTATGTAAACACAATTCTATGAATTATTATACCTCAATTCATTTGAGATATTAAGCGGCCTATGTGTGGTTGTCCGCAAGTTTTGGCGCTATTAGAAACTGTTATTATAATGTCGATTATATAAATGGTTTCACAATAGTGGCCGTATTTACGTTTTATCACATTTCGTCGATTGTTTTGGCTGTTAATCAAATGCTATTTTATTTATGTTGATACACATATGCATCACCCCAAGAAACTCACATCATTATCATGTTATTACATTCTACGCAATCGTATTCTTAATTACTTATAACCTCAAGTTTGTTCACGTATGAAACTCATCGTACGCTATTATTAATTGTAACGTCATTTACCCTGACCTCATGTACAACTTATTGGGCTTCTCATTTACACCTATCGGATTTTTCATTTTCACTCTTTGGATTCTCGTTTTCATTTGTTGGAATTCTCACTTCCTTTTATCGGAGCTCTCATAATTAAAATTTCACTCATCGGATTTTATACTAATTTAGTGACCCGACTTTCAACCATGGATTTTAATGATTTACTTATTCTTTCACACTGAGGACATTTATCAAATCGCGTTTCTTGATTGTTTGTCCTAAATTAAATATTATTCGATCGTCTTTACTTATTTAAACCAAATTGATTTTCACCTTGGTTTATATTTTAAGATTTAATTGTTTCAATTATCTATTCAATTTTCCTACTTGTTTAAAAAGTCAACCCCAAAATTTTCAACCGCTGGTATTGTTTTATCAATATGTGTAAAATTCAACAGATTTATGCACGTTTCTAATTTAAGATTTCAAAATAAATATGTCTTTTAAACCACACAATGGGACGAACCATGTGGACCATACGACGATCTAAATAATTATGGGTGCACACTTAATTATCGAAATTCTCATATGGAAGCCATAGTAAGTGCGGTTGTGTGCGATACCTCAGACCCGAGAATGATGGCAGAAAAAGGATAGAATTGCGAACCATGATAAGGGCATGGTGAATACGCCGCCGGTACATCCTATATATAAGTTCCTTTATTATGTTTCTCATTTGTAGCGTTTTTCGAATCATGCAAGGATTTGACGTTATTCTTTGCTTAAAATTTTTTTCATGCAATTGTTTTACCAAAAGCGACATTCATTGGTAATGAGCTTTTCTTTGAGTTTATTTATAATTTCGGGACGAAATTTCCAAAAAGTTGGGGATACTGTGACATTCGTCAATTTCGGGTTCTCTTTGTATTCATTTATCACGTAAACCGACCTGATTTATATCCCAAACATTTCAAATATATAAAATATTGGATTTTATGTTACTAAATCGTTTCCACATGTTCAATTTAAAAACCCGTTTTACGGATTCGAAAACGCCTTTAAAACGATCAAATTACATCAAAAACGAACTTCTGGGACGCAAAACGAACCACGCAAGATGAGCTTACCAAACCCCACCCTCATGGGCGCAGTGCCCAACGGCCATGAAGGCTAGGGCGGCCGCGCGTGGCTTGCTCAAACCTGCAGCAATCCAAATTTTGTTGTTTTGTGTCTTGTCTTGATCCATTTTGCATGCAATTACTTGATATTTACACCGATATTTGACCCATATCCTTACCCTATATTTACGCCACCATATCCCTTCATTCTCCCCTGATACATCTCCAAAATATCTCTCAAACATCAAAGATTCAAGGTTGTTATTTATGTGTTCTTGAAGGTTTGACTTCCAATAGTCAAACTGAGTTTAATCCTTCATTCTAATTAAGTTATATAGTCTTACTAACACTTGAATATGGTGGTACAACATATATATAATATATACCCCTTGTTACCTTTGGTAGTTACTTATCCAGCTCCGGTTGGTTAAGTTTCGGACCTTGTAAGGCAAGACTTCATGGAGAACTTCGTGTCCATATATATATATATAAATATATATATATATATATATATATATAAATATATTTATATATATACACTTATAACTTGTTTATACATACTAACCATGATTAACTTATGCTCATTTTAGTTTATTTACAAGTTTCATGGTTATGGGTTCTAAGAGTCTAGCCTCAGTTTGACCGTAAATAGCTCTAGACCGTAAACCGAACTTTGTTTACTTGTTTTTATTAAATAATTGTTTAAACATGCTTATTGTTCAATTTAGGTTTCTTAAATCATTTTTACAAGTTTCTTTGATATTTGGGCAAGTGGAAACCATCTATGAACTTATTGTGAGATGGAAACCGAACCAAACCGAAATTTCGTTTAAAGACTTTATTGTTAACTTTTTGGTTATAAAACTTAAGTTTCATCATTAATAAATTATTTTACAAGTTCTTTGATATTTGGGCATGTGAAAACCATCTATGAACTTATTGTGAGATGGAAACCGAACCAAACCGATTTTCACTCGCTTAAGACACACAAGTGTGTTTTTAGCTATCAAGACTTGTATATTCCTTTAAAATACTTTACGATCTGATTTTAAATATTTATTTAAATTACTTGGAATGTTTAATCTAACTTGATCTTATAACAAAGTTGGACCGACAAAACCGAACACTCGCTTAATGGACGTTGTTAGTTTTAAAACAATAGAACTACATACTTGGTTAAGTATTATTAGATTTTATTGAGTTATCTCATAGCATATGTTATTTTGGAAAGTTTTAAGTTTGACCAATTTTCAAGACCCAAACCAACAGCCCGAAACACTCGTTAAAACCCGTTTAGTATCTATGTTATAAAGGGACTTGCATTCTTGCATTTTTACCCACCTTATTACTTAACATAGGTTGAGTAAATATTAAGGTTAGATACTATAACCTGGTTTCGAGAAAACTTACATTTTTAGAGGGTTATTATTATAAATTCTTAAATAGTTACATTATTTACTTAAACCATAAACTTTAATTGTTTACATTTCCTATCTTTTTATTTTAAAGATTTCCTAAAACAACCATTCTAATTCAAGGCTTTTGATTCTATTTAGGCCTTGCTCGTTAAACTCCGACTTACCATTTTCCCGTCTTTTCCGATCAAGTTTTCTTACTTGAATGTGAGTACTTTCATACCCCGTTTTTCCATCTTTCGTTTTGGGGTGACATTTCATACTTATTCAACTAAATGCTTTATACTTGAATCTTAACCCACAAACTTTATTATATACTTTACTTAAATAATTGTTCGATTTGGTGTTATATGATTATATGCCTATGTGTTTATCGCTTTTGGTTGGTGGAACTATAAGATCCTAGTCTATTTGGCAACCCCTTATTGCAAGGTGTCGTTAACGTAATGCAATTAACGATAACTATAAAATCCTAGACTATTTGGCATCCCCTTATAGATAGGTTTCGCTAATGTGTTTAACGATATCTATTTATCCAAGTTATTGCTTTTATTTATTGTTTCGTATACAAGATTTGTGGCTTTTTATTACTCTATACTTATATGCTCAAAACTATGAATTGCTCACCAACCTGTGTGTTGATAAACTTTATTTTAAGAAATGTTACAGGTTTGACTTTTGTTGACTCGAGGACTTGACAAAAAACGTTACCAAGACTATTAGTATATTAGTAAAACGAACAATATAGTTGTTTACTTGTATTCAATTTGTTTGTATGAACGAGATGTGTTGTTTATTGATTTATGAAATAAAATGAGTTGATTAAATATTGTCACTTTAAATAATGTCTCGTGTATTTATCCAATCACGTTGCACCCCGGCATGTTCCGCCGCCTTTGGTCGGGGTGTGACAATATACTTATGTATGTACGAAAGAAAGCTAAGAAAGTTAAGTAAGTAATATGTATTTACGGATACGTATAGGTAAGTATGTGAATGTATTGTATGTTACCTGCTTTAACTAGAACTCACTCAGCGCAGATTACTTTTAGTATACTCGCAGATTAATAGACTGAAGCAGTTAGCTTGAGGGGGACACATGACATGATCTGAAGAGGATGACATCTGCAGAAAGATTTGTCATAATGTTAAATAAGATGTTTTATATTATGTTTTAAAGACAAGTTTGAACGTTTGTAACGAATGATTGAAGTTTTATTTATTCCACGAAAGTTTTAATTAACTATGATATTTAGAACTGTGTTTATGAGTAAATCCAACGCCAAAGTAGGACATCGGGGACCGGGGACTTACAAATAATAATAGATATTACAATAATAATGATTAAATAATAATAACAATAACAATATGCCAGCCCCTTCTGGTGAAAGGGATGGTTAAAAGGGCCCTTATAAGCCGCGTATAGCACCGCGTATAGTGCTATACGCGGCCTATTGGGCCCCTTATAACCCGCCCTTTCACTAAATGATACCCCATCTACACAAAACAAACAAACATTCAAACAAACACACACCCATCGCCTTCTATTAATATTTTTATAATTATTATTATTTATATATAATTATAATTCCTAAAAATTAGCCTCTTATGATTACATCAGAAATCCTAGGACTGATATTTTCAATACTGAGGATATGTTATCCTTCAAGATGTGTCTGGATCAGTTATCCTCTTGAAGAGTTCCAGAGCCATGTCAAAGATCAAGGATCCTCAGAGGTTGGTATTATTAACAATTGTTTCATGTGTGTAGGTTAATATTCAACAGAAAGTAACGACTCTATGACTGAGTCTACCTTAAAGTTCGCTACTGGAAGCTCCTTGCACGTGGTCAATGAATGTTAGAGGAGTTATGGAAAAGTGGCGGATAGTTAGGAACTATAATTAAATTGTAATTTCCTTTATAAACATCGAGATAATGATCGATTAGAAACACACTTGTATTCACACACACTTAGAGCAGAACTAATAATTCTCTCTACACATTAGCGTTCGTTGTAACATCGATCGTAATCTTCAAAACACTTGTAACCTTTTTGTGATTAATAAATTGGTGATCGAAGAGTTGTCATCACTCGGGTTTTTTTTCTTTTGATTTGAACAAGATCAAAGGGTTTTTCCTCGCAACAAATCACGTTGTTTATACCATTTTCATTCATACACCCGTTGTTATTAGCATAGCACTATACCTCACTTTTACGGATTTGGAGACATTATCCTTAGCAGATTTTTATCCAAAACAATTTGGCGCCCACCATGGGGAAATTGGTGCTATAATCCATATCATTCCCATCAATTTTTGATTTTTTCCTACCCATATCACTATTAATGGTCTCTCAGTCAACCTTTGCTTCATCAACCATGCCGTCTTGGGTTCCTCTCTCATCAAGAATTTTTCCGCCGATGCCTCCGCCAATCACGGGAGCACCACGGCCTACTGCTGCTGGAAGCAAGACGCAACTACCAGTCTTCCAGAGCTCGAAAACCGCTGCTGCTGCCCCAGTGGTTAATACTAACAATGATGTTTCATCTATATTTTCGCAGGTTAACGCATACATGGAGCAACAGAATAACTAACCAGAGGATCCTTCGTGAGATAGAAGATCTCAAAAAGACTAAGAGGCCAGCGGAGGATCACATTCCCTTGATGCCTAGGATGCTGGATTTTACCAGTCCAGGATCCATGGCTCAGTTTACACCAGGATCATCTATCCTTCAACAGGGGTCCATGGGTCAACAGACTCAAGGATCCTCGTTGTTTTAGCCAGGATCATCTATCCTTCAACAAGGGTCCATGGGTCAGCAAACTCAAGGATCCTCATACTTCCAACAAGGATCATCCATCCTTTAACCAGGATCCTCTGGGTTATATCACCAAGGATCCTATAATTCCCAACCTCAAGGATCCTTCTTTCAGAATCAAGGATCTTCAGGAGTTCAACATCAACGATCCTCTGAAGTCCATGATGGAAATATAATCCCCATGCAGACCATAGCCTCTGGAGGACCAACTCCTGTAGAAGACACTTCTTATCTCAGCTACTCATCCGGGATGCCAACCTTCACCCAGCAAAGAGGTAACTTGTATGATCCTATATCCTTAGATGCTAACCGTGGTTCCATGCAGGATGCATGTATCAACCAAGTTATGGCCAAGGAACTACAAAAGCTATAGGATATGCTATCCAGTGTTCCCGGGGTGATACGTCCAATCCCCGAGATACCGGAGGGAAGCCACAAATTATCGAGATTTGCTCCACCTATATTTGATGCTGAAATCCCGAAGAGATTCCAGACCCCCAACATGAAGACTTATGAAGGGACCACTGATCCCGAGGAGCATGTAGCTCAATACAGAGAAAGGATGGAGATAAATTATATTCCTGAGAGACTCAAGGAAGCCTGCCTATGCAAGGGTTTCGGATCCACACTGACAGGATCAGCATTAAAATAGCTGCTAAGTCTTCCTCCCTTTTCAGTTACTTCTTTTTCACATTTAGTTAACTTGTTCAACACTCAATTTTCCTATAGTAGGAAATTTGAGAAGTTAACTAGTGATTTATACCTAGTTATCCAACCTAGTGATGAATCCCTTAGGGATTTTGTTACGAGGTTCGGCAGGGAAGCTCTGGAAATCCCTAATCTTGACATGGCTACTGCTGTTGAAGCATTCAAGATGGGACTTCAGAGGGGCTTCCCCTTTTATGATGATATTGTGATGACTCCTTACAGGTATTTAGATGAAGTAAGGAACATAGCAGTAAGGTTCATACGGCTGGAAGATGACAAAAAGATCCAAGAACGATTGGGGGCTCAGACGAAGCAAGAATCCCCTGACAAGAATAAAGGATCCTCGAACAGAAAAAACAACTCGAAGACGTACTCCAAGTTTAACAACCAAAACGTTCGAGCTGCTGAAGAAGGAGATGATGACGAAGATTATCCCTGCATCTCTGAGTATTGCTTCTCCGTAGATACCCATGGCTTGATTTGTGCCATGAAAGATCTAGGGGAGAAAGCAAGGTGGCCCCGAAAGAACGAGAAGTCAACCAGGAAAAAGGCAAAAATTAAAGCACATTCAAATATAAGTAAAATGGAACAGACTCCCCTGGTAAATATGACGATATTGCCTTGCGAGTCCTGTATCATGCCCTCCAATTTGAACGAAAGCCTCACACTCCAGTGCTCTCTACTAAGCTGTCACTTACGGACGAAAGCGGCAATCAATAACCAAATGACCTCCCCACACTTGAATCAAACCATGTATCATCAACCTTCCACAAGCAATCCTTGAGACACCTGAAAGCAAAACCAGAAAACACACGGCCAGCAAAAGAAAGCAAGAAACCCCAAAAATAAAAATAAAGTAAAAACATACTACCGGGTTGCCTCCCGGGAAGCGCTAAGTTTACAGAAAGTCTTCAGCCAGAGCCGAAATCTTAATCAGGAGGATTTTCTTTTATCCAACCCCGGTCTAACCCGTTTAGTTCCACCCGTCCAATATATTTAATCAAATAACACATAGTGAAACTTAAAAGCATTTTAAAACATTCAAACGGGTCGGACCACCAATACTTAAACTTATCTGGAGCAAACCTAATACGTGGCATATAATGAGGAAAATGGTTATTAATGCATTTCAATGTATTCCTATAATTCTTAATGTACCATTTTTGAACCCTCAAAATGTGTCGATCCAAGCATTTTCGCATCCTCTTCTGTGGCTTTGTCGATTTAGGTGGCGATCCACTATCTAGTTCCTACACAGACTTGCTAACCTTCACATGATATGGTGACTCGACTACCACCATATTATGATCATCTTCATTTGCCACTAACTCTTCTTTTTACGTTTGGTGCACGCTTGATCTCCATTGCTGGCTTCCCCATGATTAATGTTTCTAAGTATATAAGATCGGCAACAGGGTCAAATTCTCCATCTTCCTCATAAACTGGTAAACCCACCAATTCATCACCAAACTCATCCTCCCAAGATGGTGCATGGTCCTCCTCTTCGTCATCTTCCATCCGGTTAAGTGGCTCCACAACGACATCTTCACTCGGATTCGTGTAATCAGGCGGCTCCAACTCCTTCTCTTCTATCACACCCTCATAATCATCATTCCAGAAGTCATCATCTGTTTCATAGACGCTCCTTGTAAGAAAAACTATCAATTTGATATCTAGCACTTAACTCCTCTAACCTAGCTTCTAGTTCTTCTAATTTACGGAGCCTATATATTTCGATCAACTTATCAAGCCTAGATTCCAATGCCTCTAGTTTCCGAACTATTTCACGTTCCTCTTCTTCAGCTCTTTCCAACATCATCTCTTTCCAACATCTTCTATATAAAATACTTCTAAACTGACTCGATCTATTAAACATATTAACTAGACTCGATTAAATAAAACACAAACTAAATTATCCTAAACACGACTAGACACACTAATATAAGACACGGACTCACAAGACACACCACAACTCAAGACACAAAAAAAAAATAAATAAATAAACGATTAAGTTCAATCAAAACTAGTTTCGCTATCGCCTAAGTATCCCCGGCAACGACGCCAAAAACTTGATGTGTGTAAAGTGGTATATAAATATTTTGCAAATAATGACCAAGCACAACGAGTAATAAAAAACTAGAATACCCTAAACCAAACCACTAGCAACAGGCAAGTGAATTTATCGGATGTAGTATAGCTTTGGGAAGACCGGGAATATCGAACCCTAGAGACACTTATTAAATTAACGAGACTAGTTCTAAAAGCTAATTTAAAGAAATAATTAAGAAAATTATATTTTTGGATTATTTATTTATTTTATTTTAAAAACTAATAATTAATTAAACTAAATACTTATATAAATTGAAGTAAACTAGAAAATTAAATTACCGAATAAGACTTTAGTAAATTCAAATATGGAAGCAAGAGTTACCTAGGCAAGGAATCCGAATTGTGACGACTCGGGCTTTTATCGGTTACGGAAAATGCTACGGGAACCGGGAATCTAAAGGTATGAAGCTCTAGGAAACTTAATGGATCCTTAATCACTCTCAAGGTGTCACCTAAAAAGAAATCTTAGAGATCATGTAAAAACACCGGCTTATTGGTTCACCTGTCAGTTCACCAACTATGATTAATTACCCTAGAAAACAGCTAACCCGTCGGTTTCACTATCTCAATGCACCTAAGTACACGGGGTGGTTCTGAACAGTCTAAAGGACACGGGTAAACAGTGAAATTAAGGAAAAAATAGAGAAACCCGACAACTTATCACCCGTCGGATATTTAAGTTAGTAAGAATATAAACTTCTAATAATGTGCCAAAAATTAGTTTCTATGGTGAAAGAGCTCAGTAAACCATAAACAAGTTGCAAACACACAGTAAACAACCCTAACATGCAACCTATAATCGAAAGACAATCAATCAAGCAACATGTGAAACATTCATTCAGACACAAATCAAAAGTAAATACGCATGAGACACATCCAATAAAACTAATCAAAATTTTAATATCAGAATCCCATAAACAAAACCCGAAAACCGACTAGTCCAAAATAATCAACAAAACATCATCACAAGCCCAGGCAGTATAAAAGTTTAGCCAACCATAATAATCGATGAAACAAGAATAAAATATTTATTGCAGTTTATCGTAAAAAGAAATAAAATTAGTTGAGCTACTAGCCTACGAGCTTAAATTAATTGAGCTGTGTAGTAGCTTGCTTTTTAATTCTTTTCTTTCTTGTTGACTTTTTCTTCCCGGTAACCGGCTCCCTCTGCTTTGTCTCTTGTCTCCTATTATGAGACAAAGACCCTTGTTGTCCAAAAAATCTCTTCACCAAAACAAAACCTACAAATATTATAATATAATGTGTTATACTCTCCACACCAGCCGCTCGTCACCCCCTGCTCTCTATTTTTCACCAAACCCTCAACAGGGGCGCCCCCTCCTGATTGACGTCTCTTTTATTCCCTTTTATATTAACTGTTATATAAACCCTTTGATATCTTATGCTTTGTCGGTTCCATGAATATTCTTATGGGCTTGTTTATATTATTAATGGACTTTGTTTTTTTTTTGTTTATATGAAGCATTTAATAATTGAGTAAAACTAACAACTTGAGGCATGCCATTAATTCATTCATTCACTTTATTTGGAGTCCAAACTCTCGTGGCCTGCATCACAAAATACACACCAACAATTATTAACATTCAAGATCATTTAATATATTAAATGTAAATTTTACATTTAGGAAAAATCGATTTCTATTTTTTTTAATATTAGTGAAAATAGAAATACATAAAACTTTTAGTATTATTTGTTGGTCTTTAGTTTAGCAAAATACTCCATTTTAGTCCGTTGTCTCACTAGACTATTATATATTAAATTTGAACCGACTAGGAGTAAAACTTAATAAAAACCAACCCAAAAGTGGCTCAAAGTGTAAGAAATACTTATAATATTTATAAATAATTTAGCCCATATCACTTATTCCCACTACTTTAACAACCCATAGAAGGATCTTATTTGATGAAGAAAATAAGATGAGCATTCAGGATCCTCACTATGACCTGATGCCCGAATGATTAACTTCATTCGGAAGATCAGACATATGCGACACTTCTTTCTCTGCAGCTAAGAGACTCGCCAAGGAGAACAAATTGGATAATGGGGACCGACCGGTTATACAAACCACTTTGACCACTGACAAAAGAATCTTCTTAAAAGAAGAAGATAAATCGAGCATTCAGGATCCTCACCATGACGGTTTGATCGTTACTTTATTTATTGCTAACCATTATGTACGCAGGATCCTGGTCGACGGTGAAAGCTCGGTCAATATCATCCGACATGATGTTCTTCAGAAGATGAACATACCAGACTCAAAGATCATCCCAAGAACATCGGTGCTAGTTTGTTTCAGTGGAGAAACCAAGAAAACATTAGGGGACATTAATATCCCGATATACATCGAAGAGTTAAATTCTTATCAAAGATTTTGAGTCATTGATAACCTTTCTTGTTGCAATGTTATTTTATTCAGGCCTTGGTTACATGGGACAAAGGCGGTGGTTTCTACTTACCACCAATGCATTAAACTCCATACCCTTGGGGAGTAGTAAGGATAGACGGTGATCAAGTGGGGGCCAAGAACTATTATACTTCATCAATGAAGCCGACAGCCAAGGAAACTATTGCATAGCAATCACAACAACATCCTAGGGACGTACTGGAAAATCGGGAGAAAGACATTAAAGAAGTATCTTTGGATCCCGAGGATCCATATGTAAAGGTGTTCTTAGGATCCAGACCCCCAGCAAGATCGAGGAGGATATAGTATCCTTCCTGGGGCGAAGAAAATCCACCTTTTCCTTTAAACATTCAGACATGACAGGTATTTCTAAGGAGGTAATTACTCATAAGTTAGGCCTTGATTTATCTGCAATACCCGTCCATCTGAAGCGAAGGAAATTCGCCCCTGAGAGGAATGCGATCATACAAGAAGAAGTTGAAAAACTTCTTAAGGCCGGTATGATAAGAGAGGTTAAGTATCCTCTATGGTTAGCTAATGTGGTTGTTGTTTCTAAAAAGAATGGAAAGTGGAGGGTGTGTGTCGATTTTACCGGTTTAAACAAGGCATGCCCCAAGGATCCTTTCCCGTTACAACATATATATTCCATGGTGGATGCAACGGTAGGGCATGAAATGCTTACCTGTATGGATGCTTCCTCTGGATTTCAACAAATTCAGATGGAAACATCTGATCAAGATGATACAACATTCATGACTCCTACCGGCATATACTGTTATATTGTTATTCCTTTTGGACTAAGAAATGCAGGGGCAACATATCAAAGATTAGCCAACATGATGTTCAAGGATCAGTTAGGCAAGACTATGGAGGTCTACATAGATGGCATGGTGGTGAAGTCAAAGAGAGCTGAGGATCACCTCAGAGATCTTGAAGAAGCATTCAATATCCTCGACCAATATAAAATGAAACTGAATCCGTCAAAATGCCATTTTGGTGTTAAGGCTGGAAAGTTTCTAGGATATATGGTGACCAAAAGTGGGGTAGAAGCAAGCCCCGAGCAGATAGAAAACATCATCAACCTAAAGTCCCCTGCAAATGCTAACGATGTCCAGAGGTTGACAGGAAGAATAGACGCACTCAATAGGTTCATTTACAGATCCTCCGAAAAATACAAGGATTTCTACGACATTCTTAGAAAGAATAAGAAGTTTGAATGGACGGAGAAGCACAGGGCTGCTCTAAGAGCCTTAAAGGATTACTTATCCTCAGCACCGGCTCTGATGAAGCCTGTGGATGGAGAATCCTTATCTCTATCTAGCTGTGTCTGGTAATGCTGTAAGTGCTGTCCTTGTGAAGGATCATGGAGGTGAACATCACCGCGTCTATTATGTAAGTAAGAGTCTTTTAGATACAGAAGCCAGGTATTCTCATTTAGAAAAATTAATTCTTGCACTTATTATGGCTTCTACTAAATTAAGGAATTACTTTGATACTCATACTATTATTTTAAGAACTAATTATCCTGCTAAGAATGTCCTTAGAAAACTAGAATTGTCAGGGCTGTAAAATTGAGTTCATATGATATTCAGTACGAGCCAAGAACAGCCATCAAGTCACAAGCACTCGCAGACTTTGTGGCTGATTTCAGCAGTGATATGCAAAAGGAAGCTGATCTAGAAGTTCAACAACTAGAAGAGACCAAGGATTTTTGGATACTCTTCACTGATGGAGCTTCCAACATAAGAGGAATGAGATTGGGTATCCTACTGAAATCGCCACAGGGGGACTTATTACCCCAGTCTATAGCATGTGAGTTTCAAGAAACAAACAACGAGGTAGAATATGAAGCTTTGATCGCAGGTTTGCAATTAGCTAAGTGCATGAGGATCAGGTATCTTCAAGTATTTATAGATTCATTATTGATTGCTAACCACTTTAATGGCTCATATGCTGTTAAAGGAGAAAAACTAATCAAATTTTTAGATGTTGTGAAGGAATTAGCAAAATCCTTCGAATTATTTAGCATTGTACAGGTACCAAGGGAAGAAAGCGCTGGGGCAGATGCCTTGGAAAATTTAGCCTCTTCTTTGAAGATTCCAGAAGACATGAAGATCCCAATCATTCATATTCTCTCGCCAGCAACAGAAGAACAAGAAGTTGGGGAAATAACGAATGACAAGGAGATTATACTTTGGGATCCATTATCCTCGAATAATTAAGAATCATGGATCCACCCAATCAAGAAATAGATTAAAACTGGAGAGATTTCAGCCACGGAGAATCCCAAATATTTCAAACACAAGGTATCACAATATATTTTATTAGATGACATGCTACATAGGAAATCTCTTGCAGGTCCATACTTGAGGTGCATCGAGGATCCTGAAATCCAAGAGGTGCTCAAAGACTTTCACGAAGGTGATTGTGGTAATCACACTGGAGGAAGAGCCCTATTTTCTAGGATTCTTATAACATGATACTTCTGGCCAACAATGAAGAGAGATGCCATGGAATACTCATAGAAATGTGATGCTTGTCAAAGGCATGCAAACATCGCACATCAACCAGCAGAACCTATGTATCCTATATCCTCATCATGGCCTTTCATGAAATGGGGCATAGATATTGTGGGTAAACTACCTAAGGCACCAGGAGGAAAAGTATTCATGATTGCAATGACTAATTATTTTTCAAAGTGGATAGAAGCAGAAGCTTTTGTTCAAGTACGCGAAAAAGAGATGATATCTTTCATTAAAAGAAATATTATTACTAGATTTGGTATCCTTCAGAAATTATTTGTGACAATGGTTCCGTATTTATCGGGAAAAGAACCACTAACTTTTGTGACAGCTGGGGCATCAAGATGATTACCTCTACTCCAGTGCATCCTCAAGCTAATGGTCAAGCGGAGTCTAGCAACAAGATAATCATCAACAATTTGAAGAAGAAGCTAGGATCCAAGAAAGGCAAGTGAGCCGAAGAGCTATCTTATGTTCTTTGGGCTGATAGGACAACACCCAAGAATGCAACAGGCTAAACACCCTTCTCACTGGTGTTTGGATCAGAAGCAGTCATCCCTACAAAAATGGTGGTTCCTACAGCCAGAACAAGCATCCGTGATCCTGAAGCCAATAAAGAAATTCTTCTTGAAGACTTGGATACTGTTGAAGAACTCAGAGACCTAGGCAAGATCAGAATGGTATCATATCAACAAAGGGTAGCTGGGGCGTACAACAAGAATGTCAGAAAGAAAATTTCAAGAAGGAGATTTTGTTTTGAGGAAAGCCTTCTAAAACACGATCAATCCTGCTGATGGGAAGTTAGCACCCAAATGGGAAGGTCCTTATCTGATCGAGTCGGAGGCAGAAAAGGGAGCATATCATTTGATCACTATGGAAGACAACAGGTTACCAAGAGCATGGAATGATATTCACCTCAAGAAGTACTTTTTCTGATCAGGATCAGGTATCCTGTGAGGATCTATTATCCTTAGAGGATCAAGGATCCCAAAATTGGTAATATCTATTTGATCACTTATTCTTTTCAATTTCTTATTATTACTTCAAGGATAATATATTCTTAATGATTTGTTTCTTCCAAGTTTTAAGTAACAATGCAGGGTTCTAATAGTTTCTTTAATGATCAAGAGGTTAGCCACCTCTCCTTCACCTTTAAGATACTTTACTATTTCCCTTGGCCTAGCCCACGATTGGGTATGATCCCCGATGGTCATATCCCCAAAGGTTTAAAGGTTTTCAACTTTCTTATAAATTAGAGTCTCTACACTCTTGCCTGGAGCGCACGCTATCCAACGTATAGTCCGGGGCAGCGGGACTAGTACACGTTTAGTCGCTGACAATTTCGTTGTTTTCGGCTATATGGAGGATCCTACAATTTATGGTACACGTACCATACCACCGGTTTTCAACTTTTTCATGTTGTCTCGTATTTGGGCTAAATCCCGGTTTGGGCGAGTCCCCAATTAACATCCGTATTCTTGGGCCAGTCCCCAGTTTGGGCTTGTCCCCAGTATTTGGGCTTGTCCCCAGTTTGGGCTTGCCCTAGTTTAACACCAGTTTCGGGCTTGTCCCTAGTACACGGGCTTGTCCCCAGTTTGTTTATGGGCTTGTCCCCAGCTTAATGGGTTTAATCCCAATTAACATTATAAGTTGTTTACAACAGATATCCTAAGTTCAATTATGAGGATCAAGATTGATGGATTCAAAATCCTTAACTTTTTTCTACAAGGATCACAGAAGGATCATTACTTATGGTAACCTAGGTCTAATTAGACCATATGGTATGATTTCTATCTGTTAATTTACGTTTGTTTGGCTAAAATCTTTGTAAACCCTTTTTTACTTAAGTATTTAAAATCTTTAAATTATTTTTAAGGATATTCTATCCTAAAAATTTTACTCAAGATTATTTCTTAAAATATTCAACAAGATTAAAGCTATATCAAACATATTTTCAAAATAATAAATAACAAGCAAATAGTCAAAAGGTTTACATTATTAAGCCTAAGTCACGAGGACTTATCCTAAATCCTTAACCCGGATTTCTCTATACGAAAGATGGACCATCCACCTGGGTTAAGCAGGTGTTACTAATTGTTCTTAAGGTGCAAGAAAATAAAAGTCGGAGGCACCAATGGTTTCATCCCCACATACAGAGGATCCATCCACCTTCGGTACCCCTGAGAATTGTCTTGAGGATCAATGATCCTTAAAACCTAATCACTATTGTCTATTACAACTGAATTATCCATCAAAACATCAACATAAAAAAAAGGGCTTGGGCCTTGTCTTCAATATCTTTCATCGCCCATTCAAGCTGCATCCTCACCTTCCGCAGCACCCGCTCCTTTACTGTCTTCAGCCACATCCTTGACTCCGCTAGTCCCAGCTTCGTTCTCCTCAGCCATCTCCACATCCTCATCACCACCAAGAGCCGCAAGAGTAGTTTTCCAGTTCTGCACATTCCAAGTCGCCTTATCAAAAGAAGGATCACCAGCCTCCATCGCCATTTTAATCCTTGCTTGCAGCACCGACCTGGCAGCCCACATCTTAGCCTCTTCTGTTGCTTGCTTAACTTCCTCTTGGCGCTGTGCATCCGCTGTGGATACTTGATCCTCTAGCTGCCTCTTGAGCTGGGCTAAGGCTTTATCCTTGTTGACCATCGCATCCCCTAACCCGGACAGCTTATCACTCATCTGGCTCACAATCTTTTCATAATGCTCTTTAAAAGCATTCACAGCCTATAACCAACAGTTAAGCGAGGGTTAAAAGGATATTGGATCCTTAGATTCAAAATAGCAGGATATATGATACTTACAGTGAGGATAACGTCAAAGTGGGTTTCGAGCTCAGAGGACCTCTTTCTCTTGGAAGCGGCTGACTTGGCTCTGGTAGTTGCAATCTTAGGCTCGAAACTAGTTGCTGCCTTCAAAGCTTCTTTCTTGAACTCTTGAGGAGTGATCATACTATCGATGTCTTCCAAGGAGAGCTTGCTAGCAGATTTCTGAGACTTCTTGGCGCCTACAAAAATTAAGTTAACAGATAAGTATTCTATCTAATTTTATTTACTTTGAAATTATTCTACTAAACTTATTTGACATATTGGAATCCGAGGAGATCTCACAAAAAGCTTCGATGAAACAGACTTGGAAAGTTCTGACCTCGGTATCCAGTGTAAGGAACCGTTTTGTTTTCTCTTCTGTACCAGGTAACATAGCCAAGGAAGCGAAGTTCTCAACTGCAAATAAAAAGAGGATTCAAAGTTAAATTAATCATCATCCTATCGTTATTAAGGATCCAGGATCCTACCATTTCTGACCCATTTTGAAGGAAGGTCAGCCCCTCCGGGTATGGAGTCACGTTTCACGAAGAAGAATTGATTCCTCCAGAAGAAATCATTTAAAGTTACTTTTAAAATCATATGGGGTTGTCGAGGTTTGGATTTCAATAGGAATCGGGCTGGACCATGGGTAGTGAGAGTGTACAGATGGGATAACTCTGGAAGACCGAAGTCGAGTTTTTCTTCCTCAATAATTCTTTCGATGGGGGCCTAACACTCTCCAAAGCATCGGCATAGCCTGGATGTAGGATATGCCAGTGGATTAGAAGAAGCTTTGTGTGAAGGAAGGGAACAGATAACGATAGCCAATGAGGAAAGGGCAAGATGGAAAACACACCCAAGTCTGTGAATATACGTCGCAATGAACGCCGGAGTCGTACGGTCGGAATATGGTTTCTGGCGGAAACAAAGAATGGAACTCATCGATTTCGGGATCTGTGAGTTTCCAGATTTCGATAGATGGATTAGCTATTAGGTTTTGTGGTTGCATCTCCGTCAACCCGAAGTCGTCAGAGGATTGGTCGGACGTCTTAAAGGGAGGTTAAGAAGACGAAGTGACTGACATTATTATCAAAGCAAAGAAAGTAAAAGAGAAAAGAAAGGATACATGGTGTGTCGCCTGGATATGTGATTATAAAATAAATACAGGGACGGCATATATAGGCGGTTATGATTAATATCAAGGGCTGGATAGTAAATATCTCTGGCAACCGTCTAATCACCTAGTTTTCGCAGAAGATTCAAATTTCAAAATGCCAGCTGTAAAGCATAAACACCCGCCATTTTGGGGGCATTTGTTAGGACTGATATTTTCAATACTAAGGATATGTTATCATTGAAGATGTTTCTGGATCAGTTATCCTCTTGAAGAGTTCCAGAGCCATGTCAAACATCAAGGATCCTCAGAGGTTGATATTATTAACAATTGTTTCATGTGTGTAGGTTAATATTCAACAGAAAGTAATGACTCTATGACTGAGTCTACCTTAAAGTTCACTACTGGAAGCTCCTTGCACGTCGTCAATGAACGTGGAGTTATGGAAGAGTGGCGGATAGTTAGGAGTTATAGTTAAATTGTAATTTCCTTTATAAACATCGAGAGCAGAACTCATAATTCTCTCTACATATTAGCGTTCGTTGTAACATCGATCGTAATCTCCAAAACACTTGTAACCTTTTTTGTGATTAATAAATTGGTGATCGACGAGTTGTCATCACACGGGGTTTTTTATTCTTGTGATCTGAACAAGATCAAAGGGGTTTTCCTCGCAACAAATCACGTTGTTTATACCATTTTCATTCATACACCCGTTGGTTATTAGCATAACACTATACCTCACTTTTACGGATTTGGATACATTATCCTTAGCAGATTTTTATCCAAAACAGGAAATAGTCTGGCAAACTTTAACAAGTAACATTTAAATGACAGTTCCAAAAAAAAACATACTACGATATCAAAAAAGCGTATTCGTATAAATATTTGGAAAAGAAAAGGATATGGGGAGCGATTCTGCCGCTGAATCCACTTTGAATTTGATAATTGCATTACTTGTGAAGTATTTGTTCGTGTATGTCCTATGGATATGCCCTATGTAAAAATCAAAATCTGCTGAATTACTCATTTTATGATATTCTACATCCTAGGTCTTCCCGTTTCATCGTCTATCTTATGTTCTTCATGTTGCGTATCGTAAAGAATTTGAAGAACTGCTTCAAATACAATATCGTGTGAAGTACCGCTAGAAGAACCTCAATATCCTCCGATTTATTATTTGAATAAAAGAGGGGACACAATGGGTTTCTCTTTTCTCAAAAGGACAATATGAGAAATTTCTCAAATTAAAGTTGTGGGCATGTGAAGTATTAGACCGTGTGTAGTGGATAGAGCCTCTATGTGAGCGTTTTGCGTCATGTGACGCCACGTCACCATAGGGTTTTTTTTAATAAAAATGGATATAGTGGATGGAGCCTCTACTAATCATTATCTCTTTATTATTATTATTATTATTATTATTATTGATTAAAAATAATAAAATAAACGAGTCCACCAATCCAAACCAACCTTTTCCTTCACCCCGCTTTGTGGGAAGAACCCCCCCTCCATATCACCCAAAACGCCTTAAGGGTGGTGTTCTCGGTGCTTTGGGACGCCTTGAGAGTGGGAAGCGTCCCACTACGTGCATGGTCTAATGTTATTGGTGACTAACACTCTGTCCTCGAAGGCTAGAACAAAAGTAGCATTCGATATCTACTACCACAACTTAATTTTATAAATATGGAAACCATCATATTTTTTCTCTATTAAGTGTTAACTTAAAGAACAAGCAGATGAAGTGTTTTGATCTCTGCCAATTACAGCTATATCCCCGCGACCATTTGTCTCTGCCACAAGAAACCGAGAAGCACGAACCATATATACCTCAAAATATCTTATTTAAATTTTAATTTAGTTTAACACTAAGACTAGTCGATGTAATGCTAGTGTTGATTATATCTTTATATATGAATAAAATTAGGAACCCTATTAAGTTTATTCAATCAATAACAATAGATAAGACATCAAAATTATGGAACTTACTAGATTGAATGAAGACCGTAGAGAAAGATGATGCCATGATCGGTAGTTACTCATTCCCGTTAGGATGACACTGTTTGATGGATTTCTTAGGTTGATGGGTATACACCAGTGGGAAACCTCCCTCTCCACTGGTCCTAGGTGGCAGCCACATGTCAATCCTCACTCTACCGGCCTCACCGGAACCCCCCCCCCCACTCACCTAAATTGGTCACGCATGACTTGTGGCTACTGACCATGGTCAGTAATGTCACGCGAAGAGGAGAATGGTTTTTGACCGTTCCAATGGTCAGATTTTTTTTTTCAAAAAAAAAAACCTATTTAATATCTATATTAATATAAATACATTAACCAATTTCAAACTCATTTCAACAAATTTCAAACCCATTTCAACATATTTCAACCATTCTACCCTTCTACAAATTCTTAACCTATTTCAACCAATTTCAAATCCATTTCAACATAACCCAAAATGGATCCAACTTTACCCCGAAGGTAGCGCAAGGTGCGAATTTAGCTTTTGATGAATGGCTCAAGTATAATGAATACCTCCAACGATAAGGCATTTCAAGTCAAACCTTTCATACCGATGACAGTGTTTAATATGTGGTGCCGAAAACCCAACCCAAAACCGCTGAACCTCCGGTTCAAGAAAAGGTTAACATGTGGAACTCTTTCAAAGAAATCGCCTTGGCAAAAGCTTGGGTTAGCAAAAGCGAGAACACGTCAAAGGGTTCTGTTTACAAGTTTATACCTTTTTTAATGATCTCAGTAGTTGAAATTTGTTTACGTTTTACATTTTATTTATATGTTATTAGGTAATGCTCAAACGGGATCGAGTGTTTTATAGGTCGTCACGCTCAAATATCATGATATTTTACAAGTCCCCATGTATAGGTATAGGGGAAATGGTTCATAAATGGAAAAAGGAGGGAAATAAATAAAAAGGTGGGATGGTTTAACAATCTTTACATCAACGCCTAGGATAATCCAACGAGTGGTAGTAATGACGTCGATATTTACAAGTTGGCAAACGATCGATATGTTGCCAAAGATAAGCATGTATTTACCTACCCACAAGTTTGGGAAATTGTTGACATTGTTCGAAGTGGCATTCGGTGTCAAATGAAGTTGAGTTGGTGTAGCGGACAAAAACGTCCGAAAGTGGACACTTTAGCACGGGTGGTTCGGATGCCTGTTGTAACCAAGATCTTAATATGGATTTTAGCGATAAAGATCCGACTGAACCGGAATGTCCGATTGGGAGGGATAAGAAAAAGGCAAAGGGAAAAGAATCGGATAGCCTTCAACCGACGACCCGAAGTTGAATTTTATAAAGGATGAGTTTACAAGTTTTAAAGAGTTTCAAATTGAGAAGATGAAAATGAGGCAAAAAAATAAGCAGAGAGACGACTGAGATCAACGAGAAAAACTTCGTTTAATGGAGGCCAATCAGAAAGACAATGGCAAGTGGAAAGATTTCGACCTCTTAACGCGAGATCTTAGCCATCTTCAAGGATAAGAGCTCGAGTTGGCGTTGGTATTGAAACAAAAAATTGGCCAAATATATAACTTAACTTTCTAGTATTTTAGTTATTTATCTTACTTTTTATTAGTTTTTTTTTTCTATTTTTTTAGTTTATGGTTTGTATTTTTTTAATTAATGTAATCATTTCCACTTTTTTAAATTTATGCATTTTATTTTATTTTAATAAATATTATAATTTCAATTATATATTTTAAATATAAAAATAATATTAAATAAAAAAGAAAAATACGAAATGGAAAATGATGAAGAATGGTGCTAAGGGTGTATACTTTTGTAGATAGTTACAATCATTTGAGTTGTTGTCAACTTAAGATCCCCAACAGTCATACTAGAGTATCAACATAAAACACTTAATACTTAAGTCAAATAACTGAAATAAACCCTTTAAGGTACATTAGTTTGCATAGTTTTGTCTACATATCATAAAGTGCATATAAACGTTAGTATAGACAAAATAAAGCATTCGACGAAAAATAATAATTCATACACACAATATGCTATCATATAAGGTCTCTACTAAAACTCATCCTCTTTACGAGCTCTTGGAAAGTTCTGGGTGGTAGACCTTTAGTCATAGGATTTGCTAGCATATCTTTAGTGTTAATGTATACGATATAAAGGTTATTTTCCACAACTCGTTCAAGTACGAAACAAGAACTTTGAATCAAGATATAATCCAGCTCCACTCAAACTGTTACTGTTCGAGAAATTAACTGCTGGTAAGTTATCACAGTAAATCTTCAATGGTCTTGATATGGAGTTAACAACTTTGAATCCACCTATTAGATTTCTTAACAGCATCCAATGACAAGTTGCATTTTACATTGCAACATATTCTGCCATCATTTTTGAAGTTGTTGTTAACTGTTGCTAATGACTCGTCCATGAAATAAGTCCATCTGCCAACATAAAAGTATAAACCTATGTTGATTTGTTATCATCTTTGCATTTATCAAAGTCTGAATCAGAATAGCCAACTACTTCCAGATTATTAGTTCTTCTGTATTTTAATTTATAGTCTTTCATTCCTTGTAGATATCTCAATACTTTCTTTCTGCTTTAAAATGATCTAGGACAGGATTATATGGATATGGGCCTAGCATTCCAGCAATATATGCAACTTTTGAACGAGTGAAAACTTGAGCATACATAATACTTCCAACAATAGAAGCATTAGGTATCAATCTCATTTGCTCCTTTTCAACCTCTATTTTCGGGCATTGAAACGAACCGAAAACATCCCCCTTAGTTACTGGAGTTGAAACGAACCGAAAACATCTCCCTTAATTACTGGAGCTACTATTGGAGTGCAATGTTGCATGTTATAACGTGTAAGAACACGTTTAATATAAGCCTTTTGAGATAAACCTAATGTCCCATTGGAACGATCTCGATGTATTTCAATTCCTATTACGTAAGAAGTTTCTCCGAGATCTTTCATGTCAAAATTACGCGAGAGTAATCGCTTTGAATGCAACAAATCTAAACTATAACTTGCCAAAAGATATCATCCACATATAGGACAAGTATAGGAAAGTTTTTCTCACTCATTTTGAGGTAGGAGCATTGATCCACTTGATTCTTAATAAAACCTTGTTTCTTCATGATTTCATCAAATTTCAGGTACCACTAACGTGATGCCTGTTTAAACCCACATATGGATTTCTTGAACTTACATACTAAGTGTTCCTTACCTTCAGGTTGAGTCATAAGCACTCCTTCACGTAAGTCATCATTAAGGAAATCCGTTTTAACATCCATCTGATGTAGCTTGATGCGCTTGCGCGTGCGGCTTGTATAAAATATGATAGATTGGATATTTAGCTTTTGCACAAGATCGTGTTTTAAATTTATAAAAGTGATTTCTACAAAGACTAAACACACACAAAATAGGAAAGTGTACCTATCGTATATGTAGCATAGTATTGGTAAGAACCAAGTATCGATCCGTGGACACAAAGGTTTCTAATAATAAATCGTTGTTTTACTTCAACAGGAGGTTTAAATCATTTTGAGGTTAATTTTTTTGAACTTTTTTTATAAAATATAAATAATTATATATATATATATAATATAGGTGACCAAGATAAGAAATTCTAAACGAGTTGTTCAATTATACGAAGGTTACCATCTAAGATCAAGAATCCACTCCATTTTAGCATTGATAATTAATATGTAGAAATGTGATAAACTTACCGTAGCAATATATGATAGATAACTCCTTAACCCAAAGTGAGCATCTTTGGCACTAAGGAGATGATATGCGCATTTTAAATTCCACCCTTTCCTAATGTCATACCATCTCAATGATGTCAATTTAAGTTGGCAAGTAGTTTCATTATGTAGAAAGATTAGGATTGACCTCAATTTCTCGAATACCTATTCTAACAACTTCGGATGATTGTAGTTCATCACACAACCTCCCCTTGGTTGATTTAAGTAGGTTATGATTACACATTCCATTAACATATGGTTTCTTTAGCTAATTTGATATCCTAAGCAAAGCCATTTTCGGATTACCGAGGTTTAGAAAAATACACCATAACTTATATCTCATCATTTCTATGTACTATATAAGGATCCATGTTTCGATAATGTATCAATGTATTTCTATCTTTCAAGAACATGAATCGATCATGAACGATTGCCAAAGAGATTGACAACCACCAACTTTGAATTAGTGATTTAAGATGGTGAAACATTTCTCATCAAAAGATAATTGTAATATAACCATGTACTTAACTAGACTACATCACATGTCTTGATTAATTATCAAGTAAAACAAAGCTTCTTCATAGATTTTAGATGGTAAAAGGAGTTTAGCTCATAATGAGCATTATGATGAACATTAAGATGATTGATAATAACAAATACATGATTAAACTTGGAACAATCTAACCAAATGTAGATGAATCCTTCTTCTTAATGATGGGGATGATGGTTGATGATGATGATTAGTGGTGATGACCTTCAAACCTTCAAACTCTACACTAGATCTTCAAGGTGAGTGTTAGTGTGTGTTTTTATAAGAGAGAATCGGATAAAAATCTTTTCAAGGCACACTTGATGAATGCAACATGAACCACTATTTATAGGCAATCTGGATGGTGAGGCACGGTCCCGTGCAAGATGAGCACGGCCCCGTGTATTTTTTATGACATGTGCCAGATTTGTTTTGACTTTTGTGTGAGGTGGCAACGGCCCCGTGGTTAGCAGGCACGACCCCGTGGTTTTTAGTGACATGTGCTTGATTTGTTTTGTCTTTTGTGTGAGGTGGAAACGGCCCCGTGGTTAGCAGGCAGGGCCCCGTGGTTTTTAGTGACATGTGCTCAATTCTTCTTTGTCTTTTCTGCATTCTCGTCCACGGCCCCGTGCTTTTGTTCTCAGATTTTGTCTTTTCTTGTTCCATAAGCATGGGGGCATGTTTCTTTGTTTTCTTGTGTTTTCTTCTGTTTTTCTTCGTCTTTTTGCTTGTTTCTTCGTTTGAGGTTTGGTTTCACCTGAAATTACATTTTAAAGTTGCTTGCATCGCACATGATTTCGAATGGAAGGGTCCAATCGGGTGTGGTCATGATTGGTGCGTTGAGAAGTTTGTCCTTCAGTGTATTGAATGACTCAACACATTCCTCAGAGAAGACGAATGGTGCATCCTTTTCTAGAAGTTTGGTCATAGGTCTTGAGATTTTTGAGAAGTCTTTTATGAAGCGGCGGTAGAAACCTGCGTAACCTAGAAAACTTCTAATGGCTTTGACCGAAGTTGGCGGCGGAAGTTTGCATATGGTTTCTATTTTGGCCCTATCAACTTCTAGTCCGTTTTGAGAAATCTTGTGTCCTAAAACAATGCCTTCCTTTACCATAAAGTGGCATTTTTCCCAGTTGTGCACTAGATTTACTTCTTTACACCTAGCTAACATTTTGTCTAGATTTTTCAGGCAATGATCGAAAGAGTCTCCAAAGACTGAGAAGTCGTCCATGAAAACCTCCATAGAGTTTTCGATCATTCATGAAAGATGTCTACCATGCAACGCTGGAAGGTGGCTGGAGCATTGCATAGTCCAAATGGCATTCTTCGGTAGGCGAAGGTTCCGTATGGATATGTAAAAGTAGTTTTCTCATGATCTTCAGGAGCAATGGGAATCTGAAAGTATCCAGAAAATCCATCAAGAAAACAGTAGAACATTTTTCCAGACAATCGTTCGAGCATTTGGTCTATGAAAGGAAGTGAAAAATGATCTTTTCTTGTGGCATCATTAAGCTTCCGGTAATCAATGCAGACTCGCCAGCCTGTGATGATTCTCATGGGTATTAGTTCGTCCTTCTCGTTCACTATGACCGTCATTCCTCCCTTCTTGGGTACTACCTGAACGGGACTTACCCAAGGTGAGTCAGAGATTGGGTAGACGTCTTTGATGTTGGACCACAGGTTTGTATTCTTCTTCCATGAGGATTTTGTGAGTACAAAAGGAGGGACTGATGCCCTTGATATCCATGATCTTCCATGCGATAGCCTTCTTTTTTGAGAACCTTAAGAAGTTCGTCTTTCTCTTCTTTGGAAAGGTGAGATGAAATAATTACTGGGAGTTGAGAGTCTTTTTCTAGAAAGGCGTATTCGAGATGGTTTGGTAGTTCTTTTAACTCTAAGGCTGGTGGTTCTTCAATTGATGGTTTTGATTTTTCATTGTTTTCAATGATTTCGTATATCGTTTCTGATTCTTCTTGGTAGTTATTGTTGAGATTTTCGTTTTCTAAAATTGGTTTCTTGATTGTTTTGTCTAAGACTTGTGTTTCTATGGGGGTATTAATGGAGGAATCTCGCATATAGCAACTTACGATGGAGTCTATGATGTCAACACAATATAAGGTGTCATCGTGTTGTTGCGGATATTGCATAGATTTTCCTACGTCAAAAGTGATTGCCTCGTCATTGACCCTGAGAGTGAGTTTACCGGTGCAAACATCAATGATAGCCTTTGCGGTGGCTAAAAATGGTCTACCTAAAATTAGAGGTACACTTTTGTCTTCCTCCATGTCTAGAATCACAAAATCTACTGGGAAAACAAATTTGTCAATTTTGACAAGCATGTTTTCAACAATGCCCCTAGGATATTTAACGGATCGGTCAGCTAACTGAATGCTCATGCGGGTGGGCTTTGGTTCTCCTATCCCTAGTTTTGCAAAAACCGCATAAGGCATTAAATTAATACTAGCTCCTAAGTCAGCCAGGCCATTGCTAACAGATAAATTTCCTATGAGACAAGGGATAGTAAAGCTCCCTGGATCGGTCATCTTTGTTGGTAGCTTGCTTTGGAGGATAGCTGGACATTCTTCACTTAGGGTGACATGCGAGAGTTCCTCCAGCTTCCTTTTGTTTGTCAGCACTTCTTTGAGAAACTTGGCATATTTTGGCGTCTGAGCAATAGCTTCGACAAAAGGGATGTTGATATGGAGTTGTTTGAAGAGTTCTAGAAACTTCGACAAAAGTGATGCTTGTTGACTTTTGAGATCGGCTTCATGTTTTAATAATACTCCGCTGATATCAACAGCTCTTGAGTCGGCTTTTTTTCTGCTTCATTTGTTTTGGTCATTAATTGGATTAACATTTCTTCGTTCTTTGAGTATCTCGGGTTTTGATGGTTACTTGAGCTTTGGTCTTGGTATTTAGTTTTAGGTTGGAAGGATTGATTCATCGGTCTCTTTTCGAATCCTGGAAGGGATTGAGTGTTACCCCCGTCTTTCCAACTGAAATTCGGGTGGTTTCTCCATCCTGGATTGTAGTTGTTGCTGAAAGCGTTGTTCTGTCGAGCGATGAAATCGACTTCTTCCAAGGCCATAATGACTTGTTTACAGTCACTCGTCTTATGATTTCCTCCACAAGTGTCACATGTGAGTCTGTTTTTTGATAGCTCTGCTAGAAGTTGTTCGAATTTTTTAGAAAGAGCTTCAAGCTGTGCTGTGACAAGGGTGTTGGAATCAACATGGTGTATTCCTTTATGGGTAGGTGTAGATCTTGGTGGGTTGTAAGAGAAACTTTTCTTTGCTACCTTCTCCAGGATTTTAAATGCTTCGTTAGTTGATTTGGATCCCAGGTCTCCACCAGCGATCTGGCCGATGGCCTGTTTGTTTTGACTAGATTGTGCGTCAAAGTGTAGGTGCATGATGTCAGTAGTTCAGTGTCAAGTGTTTGTAATCGAGTTTGTTAGATTTGTGTTTTTGTATGTAAGCGAAGTTAGCTCACAAGTTCGCTGATACAGGCGAACTTGTGAACTAAGCGAAGTTAGGGACAACTTCGCCTGCACATGCCAGGCGAAGTTGTCGTGATTATATAAACATAAGTTACGGCTTATGTTTTCATTATTCAGTCAGTTTATTAGTTTACGTGTTTACGAGTCCTGTAATCAGTGATTTATATCACGTGTTTAAGGCTGCAATATAACGAGTATTTGTTTATTGTAATGTGTGTTCGATCGTGTTAACTCGTATCGTCTTCTACGCTCGTAACGTCTTACGTAGGGATTCCGCACCTACGTAGAACGAGATATCTCGTGTAGATCCGGCTGGGAACCTACAATTGGTATCAGAGCTTTTGCTCGTGATTGTGGTTCAGGATTATCACGCGGGTGTAGAAATCGTTCCGTTCGACTATTCGCGGGACGTGTTTATCGAGTTTTTGTGTTATACTCACCTCCTACCATCATAAACAACCCATTACACCGTCACAAACCTCGTAAAATCTAGAAATCAAACCTGCAAAAACTTCGTGTTCATCAGGTGAAGTTGCCGTCACTGTTCGTAGGGTTTCGGCGAAGATATAAGGTTAAGCGAAGTTATCCACAACTTCGCCTACCTTCTCAAGTTCGCTTATCTCAAGCGAAGTTACCCACAACTTCGCCTACCTCACAAGTTCGCTTAACTTAAGCGAAGTTATCTACAACTTCGCCGAATCAGGCGAATTTAAAAAGGAAGCGAAGTTCATAATCAGCGAAGTTCAGACTTAAGCGAAGTTATCCACAACTTCGCCTACAGTACTGTTAAAATTAAAATTTTTATTTTTTCGGGTTTCTTTGTGTTTCGTGAAAGATGACTTCAATAAATATTACGGAACTGGTGAAGATGGAAGTGGAAGCGGGTTCAGCTACAAAGGCACCGAAGATGCTTAAGAAAACCGATTATGTTGCGTGGAAAGATAGGTTTGAACAATATGTCAAGTACCAAGATGCTAAAATGTGGGTGTGCATTCAAGATGGGTACATTCCACCAACTGCTGAGTATGAGGGTCGTGATCAGATCAAGAAATACAAAGAGATGGAAGAAGAAGAAAAGAAAATGTATGAGGCTGAGAGCAAAGCTCATGCAGCGATTACTATGGCTCTTCCACAAGAGATTCTTCACACCTTCAGAAAGTATAAAACTGCTAGAGAGCTTTGGGAAGCACTTGAAAACCGTTTTGAGGGTAATGTAGGAATTCGTGCTTCAAAGATTAAACTACTTAAAACCCAATTCTCGGTATTCAAGTACTTGAAGAATGAATCACTTGATGATATCATTACTAGATATTATCATCTGATAACCGAACTCAACAACTACTCCATTACTTACAAAGAAGATGAAATTGTTGAAAAGCTTCTTGATGCTCTCCCACCGAAATGGGAGATGTACACTGTGTTGATGAGAGAAGACAAAGACTTTGCCGACTATGACCTGGAAACATCAGTTAACAAGCTACGAACTTTTGAACTAAACATGGTTCGAAAAGAGACACCTACTGATCAGGTTCAAGATCCAGGAATGTATGGTGCAAAGGTTAACTCAAGTTCAAGTTCGAAGTCTGATTCGTCTGCTTACTACTCAAAGGGAGAGTCGGGCGCTAACTCAACACATGAAGGTCATGTATCTCTCAACATGAATGGTGATGTGTGCTTTGTAGCTGGAGGATCAAATGCTTCTAAACCTCAAGCGACCAAGGGAAGTTTTTCCCCAGGTGTTTCAAACAACAACTACTCGAAGATGCCCTTGAGTGTTAAATCTGCTAAACAGCAGTTTGCTCTCTCTGCATCTTTCATTGCTTCATATGAAAATTACATTCAGGGTAAGATTGTTGATCCTGCAATATTGGATGAAGATTATGATCAGATCGATGTTGATGATCTGGAAGAGATGGATCTGCAGTGGCAGATGGCGATGATTGTGAGAAGGGTTAAGAGGTTTATGAAGAAGACAGGTAGGAAGTTTGTTGGTGAGAGAACGGGTTTCGATAAGTCGAAGGTCAGGTGTTACAACTGTCAACAGAATGGCCATTTTGCGAAGGAGTGCACAAATGAACGTGTAGAACGCAGTCAAAACAGGTCTACACAACAGAGTGGGGGTGGTAATGATAATAGAGCCATGATATCCAGACAGAATGGGGAGTATAACTGGAATCTGCATGTTGAAGAAGTCTTCGAACAGGCCAATTTGGCGAACATCGAAACTACAGATACTGAGAAAGTGACTAGCGAAAGTGAAGCTTACATGGCAGAAGCTCAAAATGAAGCTTACATGGCAGATGTGAAAGACCAGCTCACCGAGGTAAGTACCAAACTCCCTTGTACTAAGTGTGAAAATCTGTATGAACAATTGACAACTATAACTGATCAGTATATGTTAGTTTGGATGCTCAATTTAAAACCTTAAAAGAAGATCATCATTTCACTAAAGCTAGAGAAAATAGTTACAAGTTAAAAATAAAAGCTAGTGAAAAAGATATTAGGAGTCTAAAAGCAAATCTAGCTGAAAAAATTCAAGTAATTGATCTTAGCTATGAAGTGTTAGAAGAGAAAACCAAACTAATAGCTGAAAGGGATAAACAGATAGCTGATCACCAGGTGAAAGTGGTGGAACTAAACAGGAAACTTGAGAAATTCATAAATTCCACCGCTATACTTGATCACCTCGTTAGTGATCAAGGTTCCCCAGTTAACAGTGGAGGAATTGGTTATCATGAAGTTCCACCACAGTACAATCATAATTACACTTATGATCCTAGTAATCAGAAATCTGTTGATGTTGATTATAGTCAGACAGTTCCGGTTAAGGTAACTATTAAAGATCCAGAAGTTAGTAAAGGCGAAACGAGTAAGCCTGTGTCTAATGTGAAGATTTCTGTTCCTAGTCCTGTCTCAACAAACTCGGATAAGTCATCCGAGTCGATTGAGACAAAAGAAAAGGCAGTGTTACCAAAAAGTGGAGAGAAACATAAAACAACTGAAAAGAAATCTCCACTAAACCCGTATGTCCCACCATATGTGAGACAAACGGGCAGTAATGCAGCCTCATCATCTAAAACAACTATTGAAAAGAAAGTTGAACACAGGAGTTGTTTCAGATGTAATCAATTAGGACACCTAATTGCTGATTGCCCTCTGAAGCAGAGATTCAGAGGGGTGAGGCCTTCAAAAACTGAAAACAGAACTAACAATAACTACAATAGTGGTAAAACTGAAAACTCATCAAAGTTCAGAAATTGGACTAATTCAGGTTTTCAAAGAAAAAGATCTCAGTTTTTCACTGCTAACAACCAAACCTTAAGTAATAATTCATTTAATTCACGAAGGTTTGGATGGCCTCATAGTCAATCTCCAAGAAGGTATCCTTTTAGGACTTACAGAAATTATTCTGATACTAACTTTGGACAGCCAAGGTACGGGATGTATCGACCCAAGACCAGAAATAGGTCTTGGGTCCCCAGATTTTAATCATCTGCTTTAATCGTCCAGGAACAGTTGAACAGGGCTGCAAACAATCAATGGGTTGTGGATAGCGGCTGTTCCCGGCACATGACGGGTAACAAGAGTTTGTTACACGAATGGAAACCTGTTCAGGGAGGAAGAGTGAGTTTCGCTGGAGAGAGCGGTGGAAGGATCACTGGAATTGGGACGGTGACTAATGGAAAGATGACGTTAGAGAAAGTAAATTTTTCTGAAGAACTGAAGCACAATCTGCTGAGTGTTTCGCAGATCTGTGACAAAGATTACACCGTACATTTTACTAAGAATGAGGCAATCGTGCTATATCCTGGTTTCAAGATACCAGAGGATTGGATAGTTATGAAGGCTGCAAGAGAAAAGAATACGTATATAATGGACATGAGGTCGACTGAAATGGCAATAGAGGAATCTTGTCTTCTGTCAAAAGCAACTGAATCGGAGTCCGAGTTATGGCATAGGAGAATGGGGCATATTCATCTTCGGAAAATGAACTACATTGTCAAGAATGGGCTTGTGCTGGGTGTTCCCTTGAAGAATTTCAACTTTGAAGATCAATGCTTATCGTGCAAAAAGGGAAAGCAACACAAGAAATCCCATCGCACCAAGAAGGTTAACTCAATAGTCAGTACCCTAGACCTACTTCATATGGATCTCTTTGGTCCCGTGAATGTAAAAAGTCTAGGGGGAACATCGTACTGCTTGGTGATCACTGATGATTTCTCTCGATACTCTTTGGTATATTTCCTGAAGTCAAAGGATGAAACGGTTCAGATGGTAATAAATTTGATTACCAAAGTTGAGAACATTATGGGAAAAAGAGTTAAATACATCAGGAGTGATAATGGGACTGAGTTCAAGAACTATCAGATGGAGCTCTTTTGCTTACAGAAAGGAATCGAACACCAGTACAGCGCTCCGTATACTCCGCAACATAATGGAGTGGCTGAGAGGAAGAACAGAACATTAATTAAAGGAGCCAGAACCATGCTGGCTGATTCGAAACTTCTTGTGGTGTTCTGGGCTGAAGCTGTTGCAACAGCCTGTTATATCCTTAATCGAGTGTTAACCGTTAAAAGATTAAATAAAACATGTTATGAACTTATGCAATGGAGAAAGCCCAACTTGAGTGGTCTCGAACCATTCGGGTCCCCGTGTTCGATATTAAAGACAAATTCTAAATTTGGTGAAGTAGCCGACGAAGGAATTTTGGTCGGATACGTTGTTGGGACTCCCAACAGACGAGTCTTTAATACATCGACCAGCAAGGTTGAGGTGGTCTGTAACACTGATATTACAAGTTACAAATCACCAAAACCAAGCACGGGACCCGCTGGGGTTTCGACTATGATAGACTTTTCAAATCTTTTAATATACCTTATTTGGATTGTGCAGAAGTAGATGAAAGAATTGCTTCGAAGATGATTTATGATGAGGAAGACAATTATGTGCAACGACCGAAGTATGATGAATGTCAGCCTTCCTCGTCAAATGCTGTCGATACCCCTGCTGCCGCTACTGAAGAGGAATTCTTCAATCCATTTCACTCTCAACAACAATCACCCACTGATGAGCTATCTTCGAATCTGGAAGACAATCTGCAAGTCAGTGCGGTTCCGACTACGAGGGTTCACAAAAATCACCCATTGGAGAATGTGATAGGTGATCTGTCCGACGGTGTACAAACAAGACAAAGCTTGAATGAGCACACCTGTGTTTATACAAGCATTAAAGATTCAGGCATAATCAACGAATGCTTGTACACCTGCTTCATCAGCCAGATTGAACCAAAGAACTATCAAATGGCTCTCAAGGAGAACTCGTGGGTTGAAGCCATGCAAGAAGAATTAGCCCAGTTTAAGAAGATGGAGGTATGGAACTTGGTTGCAAAACCAAAGAATGTGCATGCGATTGGCACAAAATGGGTCTTCAAATGCAAGAGAGATGAGAAAGGGATTAATATTTGGAACAAGGCGAGGCTGGTTGTAAAAGGCTTTAATCAGCAAGAGGGGATCGATTACAATGAGGTGTTTGCTCCTGTGGCGAGATTGGAAGCCATCCGATTGTTTTTGGCATTTGCTGCACATAAGGAGTTGAAGGTATTTCAGTTGGATGTGAAGAGTGCGTTCCTAAACGGTAAAGTCGATGAGGTTGTGTACGTTGAGCAACCTCCGGGTTTTCCTGACCCAGACTTTCCTGATCACGTATACAAGCTAAGTAAAGCACTGTTTGGGCTACATCAGGCCCCTCGGGCCTGGTATTCTACACTATCCGACTACTTGCTTGAAAATGGTTTTGAACGGGGAAAGATTGATAGCACTTTGTTCTTCAAGAGAAAAGGGAGCGACTTTATACTGGTGCAAGTCTACGTGGACGACATCATCTTTGCTGCATCAAAAGTCGCCATGTGTCAGGAGTTTGAGGCCGTCATGAAGAAGAGATTTGAAATGAGTGCTATGGGTGAACTAACTTTCTTTTTAGGACTGCAGGTTGATCAAAAGAAAGATGGGATGTTCATTCATCAGACTAAGTATGTCCATGATGTTCTCAAACGCTTCAAGATGGAGGACAGCACTCCATACGATACTCCAGTTTGCGTCAACCACAAATTGGGTGCTGATTCAGACAATGATGCAGACGTGGACCCAACCCAATATATAATAGGTTCTTTAATGTACTTAACTGCTTCTAGGCCTGATATAATGTTTGCAGTTTGTCTTTGTGCTCGCTTTCAGGCAAACCCAAAGGAATCTCACTTGAAGGGTGCGAAGAGGATTCTACGGTATCTCAAAGGCAAGCCTAAGCTGGGGTTGTGGTACACGAGAGGAGGAGACTTGGAGTTGGTCGCCTACACTGATTCTGATTATGGAGGGTGCAATCAGAGTCGGAAGTCAACAACAGGTGGTTGTCAGTTTCTCGGAGGCAGATTAGTGTCATGGCAATGCAAGAAGCAGACCTCAGTCGCCATTTCAACCTGTGAAGCAGAATACATGGCAGCATCCAACTGCTGCTCCCAGGTTCTTTGGATTCAACAGCAATTGCGCGATTATGGTCTGAATTTCACTCATACTCCTATTTGCATTGATAATACTGCTGCTATCTCAGTAACTAACAATCCCGTAAAGCACAGCAAAACTAAACATATTGACATCCGTCATCATTTTATACGGGATTGTGCTGAGAAGAAACTGATTGTGCTCGAAAAGGTTGATACGCTAGATAATTTCGCTGACATGTTTACGAAAGCGTTTGACAAAACTAGATTTCAAAACCTTGTTGAGCTGAATGGGTTGATCAATCCCGAGTAACCATGTTTTGTGACTTTGTTTTTTTAAAAAAAAAAAAAAAAACCACGTCACTATCGCTTAGAATTATGTCGGTTGCCTCAGTTTGAAGGACATGTCTTCGGATATGTTTGGTCCTCATTTCTACTTGTAGAATATGAGGATAGCCATTAACCAGATGACTGAAAGTGACCGGGGCGGTTTATGATGTGTTTTTATTCTTTCGCTGAAAATTAGTCGATCATACTTAGTTAGAAGGACACATACTCGTATGTGGTCGGTCCAGCTGATCCATTGGATCTTCAGGATAGCCGTTTACCTGAAGACTTTGACTTGATCGGGGCGATAGAAGTTAAAATTTATTTTGGCGGGAGATGAAATTATTTTTCAAGTCTACTACTTCGTAAGAAGTTCCTTTACTATGTTTAACAGAATATTGATCCAACCTTGGAAAGTGATAGATATACTGATTCTGTGTGCTTAACTAGTGAAGTTATTAGGCCTAAAAGACTTTAGAACAGTCATTGTATTTCATGGTAGCTTTTTATGGTGCGTAACAGTAGAAGTGATACTAACTAAACCTACTCGATGTTATGTGGAAACTCCTTATGAGTTGTGCATGTCTCCATATATATCTTTCCGAATGATAGGCAGAAAAGCGATTACCCAGTCATACACGAGCCCGTGAGTGTTCTGATTCCCGTAAAGATAGCGTGTCAAGAAACTGCAGTGATCCAGATTAGGGACTTGCAGTAGTTTACTACTCTGAAGTCTGTGTAAATACTTAAAAAAAAATGTGTGAGTTATTGAGACATTATAGAGTTCATAATGATAAGACTTCTCAATCAAGATGCAAGATAGAGAACAGGAAGAAGAGTCCAAAGATCTAAGAGTTCCTACTATTTAATCAGATACTACGGGTCGAGGTCAACTCGGGGTGACTTGGGGAAAGCCAAATACGCTTTGAGAATAGATAGGAGGCATCATAATCTCTGAGTTGTTGCCCATTTAAATTTTGAGCTTAATTGAACCTAACCCGTATCACAGAAACGATGAAAACCATTCTAAGTTATTTACCTGCTTACAACCTGTTTCTTTATGTCATAATACAGCTGAACACGGATCTGTGTGACAGTCACGTAGTTAGTATGATTCATGTTCGGATCTTTTCTAAAACATGGTAGTCCCTATCGAGACTGAAATTTGATCCCGTGTACTTTATTTTTAAAATTTTTTTTCTACTTACGTAGTTATATGATTTTATACCTGGTTACTTGGTCTTGATCATATCCTTTAACTCTTTAAAGGATGTTTTAAAACTTAATTGCAAATTGTTCAAATTATAGGGTTTGTTTTAAAAATTTTAATCTCGGCGAAGTTGTGCCTAACTTCGCCTGCCATAGGCGAAGTTATCCATAACTTCGCCTGTATAATTTTGACCCTATATAAAGGAAATTAAAGGTCAAACTGGTTCATTATTTTCAAAACCCAGCGAACTTATCCAGCGAACCTAACCTCTAAACCCACAGCGGACTTATCGATTTTCTTCTGTGTTCTTATTTTCAAGTTCGAATCCGTATTATAGGTGTGTACGATTGTTGTATCGTATAATCACGTTCCTTAACGTTAATCAATGGGTATTTCGACCCGTTTTCGTGACCTCAGTTTTTCGAATCTTCATACCCGATTTTCAAACGTATTTTTACGTGGTCATAATCAATCTAATCGTCTAAATCGTCAGTAAATCAAGTTTTACGGAGTCCGCAATCTCCAAATTGACCCGATTCACGTCGATTGAAAACCTAACTGATGCCGTTTCAGATTCGACGAAGTTACAGTTTAGGCGAAGTTATCCGTAACTTCGCCTGAGGTTTAACTTCGCCTGATAATTATTTTTGAAACAGTTTATGAGGAGATGTTGTGGTTAGGCAAAGTTATCATTAACTTCGCCTGGACCTTTTTACTTAACTGTTAACCAGCGAAGTTCAACTTGAGGCGAAGTTGTTCCCAACTTCGCCCCACCTCTAACTTCGCCTATGCAGAATAAATCACAACTTCGCTCATGGTAACAGGCGAACTTGTGATTTGCTTTGACGTTTATCTAACTTAGTCTGTTCGATGCAGATATTGCTGCTATAGGTGGTGCAGGCGATGATGACGGTGGTGACAACCAAAGACAGTTCTTCCCAGGTCACAACATGTATATAACATTAGACCCGGAGGCGAGCGGAGTTGATGATTTCCATGAAATCATCACTTTCCTATTACGCTCGCGTATATTCCACGCGATTACGACAACACTGCCAATATCCTTGCCAAACATTGAGGATTTTTGGCAGACCGTGGAATATGACTGTAGGGTCGAGCCCCCGGTGATGCGAGCAACAGTAACAATCACATTGTTCAGTTCTCATCTGAACAGATCCGGGCGGCTTTACGATTTGGAGATGAGACGAGGGATGACCCGGACAGATTTTGTGGCTCCTTTCCGTGATGGAGCGTTTCTGAGGATGGGATACTCTGGTTCCTTGGGAGATACTTAGAGAAGGAAGGGGTTTTTGCTTGACCAGTGGCGCTTTCTCATGCATGTCATGATAGTATGCATGTCAGGGAGAAAGGCGAGCACTGATGGCATGGGCGTGACCATGCAGTCGGCTATGACTGCTCTGACTTATAACAAGCGTTACAGCTTTAGTCAGATGGTCTTCTACGAGATCGATCGACAAAGAAGAGCGGTGGCGCGTGAAAGATTTATCATGTATCCAAGATTTCTCCAAATGATCTTGAATCATGTTGCTCCAACGCTACCTCAGCGCCGCCCAATCCGATACGTCGAAAGTGTGAGCAAAAGGATCTTTGCCCAATGCAGATCCTCCAGTGCGAGGAGCAAACCTGAGCTCCGTCCTCGACATACTCCACTATTCGGGTACTTGATCAACCCGGGGTATGTGCCTGCTCGAGGGGACGAGTTTAGGGACCCGGCACCACAACAGGCAGGAGCACCTCAAGCTATACCTGCTGCTCCTGTTGTGTCACCGGAGGAGAACGTTGACCTTGACGCAGAGTTTGGCGGTCAAGGATTTTTTGACATGGAGAGGGTTGATCCAGAGGAGAATGTACAGGTCTCGGTTGAACGAGCTTCGGGTGTGAATGTTACTAGGGCAGCTACAACGGTGGCTGGCTCAGATTCTGATGATGAAGTGGCCGAAGCAAGACGGATTTTGGTAACACATGAACGGGTTCATGGGAAAAGAAAAAGAACTGATGATGACAACGAGTCAGACTATGAAGAAGAAGTTCAACAGTTGATCCGTAGATCAAGAAGGGAACGGGCAGGTGCAGGATCGGGAGCTGGTGAGAGCTCGAGGGTGGTACGTTTCACCCCACCCGCACTGTCCGGTATGACAATGGTTCCCTCAACATTACAAGTTACAAGGCCAAGCGCCACGGATGTTCCCGTGGTGGCTACCTCATCATCTTTTGGCCTCCCACCAACTACTTTCCAACTTTCGGCTCCGGAAATCGTATCGTTGCCACCTACAACTCTTACTCCAACGGAGGTCGTGGCACATTTTATTGAGTCGACGGTTGTGGCCACTGCAGGGTTATCGGTGACGATACCACCTGCGGTTACGTCTATGCCTACTTCTGAGGTCCCGGTTACATCGGAAATCCCTCCTCAGTACACTCAAGATATATCTCATCTGAGTTTTGATTTCGATGCAACCTTATCAGACTCGGAACAAATAGCAGCACTTGAACGGGTCGTGGCAGAACAATCAAGGGTGAATCTTATCCAGACCCAGGCTATTCAGCGCCTAATTGCAGAGAATCAGATGCAGTCGTCCCTGCTGGTAGAACAGGGCAAAATCATAGATGCTTTGAAGGAGTTCTTGGCATCTCAGGGGGAGACGAGCTGTAAAGGCGATGAGTTAAGGACCAAGAGACGTAATGATCGAGACGATGATTCCAATGCATCGAAAGGTGCAGGTGGAGAGTTGCCAAGAACTGAACAAGCTCTTGGGACTTCCACAACTCAGGGGGAGTCAACAAGTGCAGCTGGTGGTGATGATGTGGTGGTGGTGGAGGTTGAGGAGATGGATGATGACTTCATAGGTGATGATGATGTATTACCAGTTGAAGAAATAGAGAAGATTGGAGAAGAGATTGTTATTGATGATGATATAGAAGAGGGAGAGATAGTAGAAGAAAATGTAGAGCATGAGATTCTGGAAGTAGATAACGCATATATGAGTCAAGAGATTGGGAATGATGAGACGGAATGGGAAGAGCAGCCTAGATGGAAAGAAGGCTATGCTCAGTGGTTCGTCAAAACGAAGAAACCAGCGGTCCCTACAATGTTCAAGAAGAGTTACAACATTAGAGGCTATGCTGAAGCGAGAAAGGGGATTATTTGCTGGATATACGATGAGCAGTTGAGGCTCTTCGTGATTAAAAGGTATGATGGCGTTCAGTACTTCAAAAGAATGTTGAGATCGTTGAACACATTGCCAGAATGTGAAGTGAAAGACTTAGCCAGATTAGGATTGATAAATCGAAGTGATGATAATATGGTTAGAGTCATCGGGAAGATAGTTTGGAAGGAGAGTATAAAGGAAAAGAAGTTCGAGCTGCTGAAACCATAGAAGGGAAAACTTATCGAAGACAAAGATAGAGGATTGAGAGCAGATGGCAAGCCTTGGATGATTATGAAGTATAAACCGATCCGGTGCTTGAAAGAAGTGCCGATGAAACAAATGCCCAAGGATGTGCTCAAAGAGTTGAAGTGGTGGTATGTAGATTGTGAGACAGCTAAAGCAGTGATGGAAGACGAAGATGAACAAGAGCTGCTGAGAGTCTATGAACAGATGCATCTAGTGAACCTGTCTCGAGCTGATCTGCAGGTGCTGAATGAGAAGAAAATCTTTTATATTCCTGCTTGGAAAGACGAAGCGAGGAAATATCAAAGAGTTGTTTCGATATGTGTACAAGAAGGAGTGAATGCAAAAAGATGAAGATACAAGATTGTTGAAGATTACAAGACACGTGCTTGAAGATAAAGAGATGAAGCTACTGCCAAGGGGGAGTCTGTAGGTGCATGATGTCAGTAGTTCAGTGTCAAGTGTCTGTAATCGAGTTTGTTAGATTTGTGTTTTTGTATGTAAGCGAAGTTAGCTCACAAGTTCGCTGATACAGGCGAACTTGTGAACTAAGCGAAGTTAGGGACAACTTCGCCTGAACATGCCAGGCGAAGTTGTCGTGATTATATAAACATAAGTTACGGCTTATGTTTTCATTATTCAGTCAGTTTATTAGTTTACGTGTTTACGAGTCCTGTAATCAGTGATTGATATCACGTGTTTAAGGTTGCAATATAACGAGTATTTTTTTATTGTAACGTGTGTTCGATCGTGTTAAATCGTATCGTCTTCTACGCTCGTAACGTCTTACGTAGGGATTCTGCACCTACGTAGAACGAGATATCTCGTGTAGATCCGGCTGGGAACCTACACAAAGAAAGTTTGAACTTGTAACCATACGCTCAGTCCATGATGTGGGCATCTTCTTAAAAGACTTTTGTATCATTCCCATGCTGCGTGTAACGATTCATCATCATCGGTCCGGAATCCGGCAATGCTGGCTCGGTATTTGGAAGTTTTGTCGGGCGGAAAATATTTGAGGAGAAACTGTTCAATCATCTGGTCCCAAGTGGTAATGGAACCAAAGGAAAGAGATTCTATCCATTCTAGGGCTTGACCCCTTAGAGAGAAAGGAAAGAGTTTAAGCTTGATTTGATCTTCTGAACAGTTTTGGATTTTAAATGTTCCACAGATTCGTAAGAATTGAGATATGTGAGAAAGAGGGTCTTCGTCGAGGAGACCATGAAATTGAACTGAATTTTCCACCATATGAATGGTGCTTGATTAGATTTCGAAATTTTCGGTGATTTCGGGTGGAGCCACTCCATTGCCGTAGCCTTCAAGAGTTGGCTTGGCATACTGGCTCATGTTCGGCTCATTGTTCTGGGCCGCCATCATTTCTTCAGTTTGATTTTCTCCTGATGTGGTGGTGTTTACTGATTCGTCCTTGATTGCTTCTGCGGTTTTTGTAGTCCGTTTACGAGTTCGTCGACGAAAGAGTCGTTCCAGTTCAGAAATTGGAGAAACAAGCTCAGGCCCAAAAGTAGAGGACATACATGGGACTAAATCAAAATTAAACACTAAAGCAAAAGTTAGTCTAAAAGGTTAGTCTAGTATTAAACTACGAGTTATGCTACTTTTAACTAAACTAAACTATGGTCTTAATTAAGCTAGAGTAAAGTTAAGGTAAATAAAGGTAAAAAGTAGGCTAGCCGTAAAATTATACTTTAGTATTTAGTAAAAATTAAAATAAAGTGAAATAGAAGTTTAAAAATTTGTACAACTATAAACAATGATTAAATTAAAACTTGGATCGTTCTTAGAAACGTACCGTGTCCCCGGCAACGGCGCCAAAAACTTGATGCGCTTGCGCGTGCGGCTTGTATAAAATATGATAGATTGAATATTTAGCTTTTGCACAAGATCGTGTTTTAAATTTATAAAAGTGATTTCTACAAAGACAACATACAAAAAATAGGCAAGTGTACCTATCGTATATGTAGCATAGTATTGGTAAGAACCAAGTATCGATCCGTGAACACAAAGGTTTCTAATAATAAATCGTTGTTTTACTTAAACCGGAGGTTTAAATCATTTTGAGGTTAATTTTTTTGAAATTTTTTATAAAATATAAATAATTATATATATATATATAATATATAGGTGACCAAGATAAGAAATTCTAAACGAGTTGTTCAATTATACGAAGGTTACCATCTAAGATCAAGAATCCACTCCATTTTAGCATTGATAATTAATATGTAGACATGTGACAAACTTACCGTAGAAATATATGATAGATAACTCCTTAACCCAAAGTGAGCATCTTTGGCACTAAGGAGATGATAAGCGCATTTTAAAGTCCACCCTTTCCTAATGTCATACCATCTCAATGATGTCAATTTAAGTTGGCAAGTAGTTTCATTAAGTAGAAAGATAAGGATTGACTTCAATTTCTCGAATACCTATTCTAACAACTTCGGGTGATTGTAGTTCATCACACAACCTCCCCTAGGTTGATTTAAGTAGGTTATGATTACACATTCCATTAACATATGGTTTCTTTAGCTAATTTGATATCCTAAGCAAAGCCATTTTCGGATTACCGAGGTTTAGAAAAATACACCATAACTTATATCTCATCATTTCTAAGTACTATATAAGGATCCATGTTTCGATAATGTATCAAAGTATTTCTATCTTTCAAGAACATGAATCGATCATGAACGATTGCCAAAGAGATTGACAACCACCAACTTTGAATTAGTGATTTAAGATGGTGAAACATTTCTCATCAAAAGATAATTGTAATATAACCATGTACTTAACTAGACTACATCACATGTCTTGATTAATTATCAAGTAAAACAAAGCTTCTTCATAGATTTTAGATGGTAAAAGGAGTTTAGCTCATAATGAGCATTATGATGAACATTAAGATGATTGATAATAACAAATACATGATTAAACTTGGAACAATCTAACCAAATGTAGATGAATCCTTCTTCTTAATGATGGGGATGATGGTTGATGAAGATGATTAGTGGTGATGACCTTCAAACCTTCAAACTCTACACTAGATCTTCAAGGTGAGTGTTAGTGTGTGTTTTTATAAGAGAGAATCGGATAGAAATCTTTTCAAGGCACACGTGATGAATGCAACATGAGCCACTATTTATAGGTAATCTGGATGGTGAGGCACGGCCCCGTGCAAGATGAGCACGGCCCCGTGTATTTTTTATGACATGTGCCAGATTTGTTTTGTCTTTTGTGTGAGGTGGAAACAGCCCCGTGGTTAGCAGGCACGGCCCCGTGGTTTTTAGTGACATGTGCTAGATTTGTTTTGTCTTTTGTGTGAGGTGGCAACGGCCCCATAGTTAGCAGGCACGGCCCCGTGGCTTTTAGTGACATGTGCTCAATTCTTCTTTGTCTTTTCTGCATTCTCGTCCACGGCCCCGTGCATGCTGAGCACGGCCCCGTGATTTTGTTCTCAGATTTTGTCTTTTCTTGTTCCATAAGCATGGGGGCGTGTTTCTTGAGACATGGGGGCGTGTTTCTTTGTTTTCTTGTGTTTTATTCTGTTTTTCTTCGTCTTTTTGCTTGTTTCTTCGTTTGAGGTTTGGTTTCATCTGAAATTACGTTTTATTATGATAAGTAGCCTTTTATGCTATGTTATTAGATAGAAATTGCAGTTTTTAGAGATTATTTGATGCCGAAAAGATGTATATTTCTATGTACATCAAGCTCTAAGTCAAAAGGAGCTACCAATGCCATAACTATCCTTAGGGAATCCTTTCGTGATAAATGTGAAAAGGTTTCCTGATAATCAATTCGCTCTTTTTGATTATAATCTTTAGCAACCAATCATGCTTTATATCGTTCGACGTTTCCATTCGGATATAATTTGGTTTTGTAAACCCATTTTCAACCAATGGGTTTTACACCCTCGGGTAATTAAACCAAGTTCCAAACGACATTTCCTTTCATGGAATTATGCTCATCAATCATAGCTTTATTCCATTGACAAGATTGATCACTATTAATGGCTTCATTATAAGAGGTTGGATTATTATAGTTTCCTAAATCCAAATTAACTTCATTAAGGTAGGTTACATAATCATTAAAGTTAGTAGGCTTTTTAGACCAAGATGACCTCCTAAGCTAATTTTTTGGTTCATGATCATTAATGGGTTCAGTGATTTGCTCTTGTGTGTTTGATGTGACTTCATTCTCAGGAATATTCAGAGTATTATTTTCTTAGGAAACATTAGGTGGTGCAGTGTTATGAACATAAGGTGTAATAGGAGGTAAAGTTGAAGAGCACATCCCCCTCCTCTTTTACTGCTAGGAAATCAAAGATTTCTCTTTCACTACTCCCACTGAATTTAGGGTTCTCTAAAAACTCAGCATGACGAGTTTCTACTATGTGAGTACTATGTGAAGGACAACTGAATCTAAATCCCATTGAATGTTTGGGATATCCTATAAAGTAACAACTGACAGTCCTCACGTCAAGCTTTCGTTGTGAAGGATTATAAAGTTTAGCTTCGGCATGACAACCCCATACTTTCATATATCCTAAGCTTGGCTTCCTTCCTGTCCAAATCTCAAATGGAGTTTTAGGGACATATTTATAAGGTAACCTATTAAGTTTATGAACAACTGTCTTTAAAGCCTCAATCCATAAAAATTAGGAAGATTTGAGTTTGCTAACATACTTCTAACCATATCCTGAAGAGTCCTATCTCTTCTCTCAGAAACGCCGTTCTGTTTCATATATGAAAGTTATGCCAGGGAAAAAGGTCCACAAGTATCAGTGTGTATTAGTTCTAGTAAACCAGAACTCCTAATGGCACCCCTTTTAGTCTTTTTCGTCTCTTTTTCTTTAATGCACTTAACGCGTGTTTCAATATTACTAAAATCGAGATTTGGTAAGGCATCATCTTTCATAAGTCTTATCATTCTGTCGTGTGAGATGTGGCCTAAACGTTGATGCCATAAAATGGATGATGTTTCCAAATCACGTTTTCTTTTGTTGGTATTCTCATTAACATTATATGTCAATAGTGATTTTGAAAAGTTATTATCTAGTTCTAGCCAATAGAGATTTCCTTCCAAATAACCACAACCAAACACTTAGGAGTTTAAACTAATAGTGACTTTTCCTTTACCATGCAAAACGTCATACCCATCAATGTCTAAATTTTCTACTGATACTAAATTCCGTGTAATTTTTGGTACATATAAGTTATCAAAAAGTTTAATACATTGACCAGTTTTCATAATAAGCTGCACGGTTCCTACGACTTCAACACTAAGTTCATCACCATCTCCCATCCTAAGTGTTCTTTGGTTTCTTTACAACTTTTGGATTGTAAGGAATCCTTGTATGGAATTAGGAACATGAACCATAGAACCAAAGTCAACCACCATGTGTTAATTAGTACATTGATATTAAAGGATTCAAGTATCATAAATGAATGTGTACCTTTCTTAGCCAGGCACTCCTTGAATGTCGGGAAATCTCGTTGCAAGTGCCCTTTGTTACAGCCAAACTTACATTGAAGTTGTCCTTTAGAGGAATTAGAGTTGGAACTAGTACTTGTATTTGTAAAGCTGTGTAATTCCTTGATTCCCCGAAAAAGATTACAAAGCCTATAAATAACTATACAAAGGAGGTAATTATGGAGTTGTATACGGAAACATCAACCATCTAAACTAATACAATATAAGAATATATTTACTAAATCAAACCAATAATATTGTGTGAATATTATCGGCTAACACTCCCCCGCAGTTTGAGCCGTAGGAGACCGGAGACATAAACTGGATCGAAACCGGTGAAAGAGATGTTTGGGAAGGCCTTTGGTAAATATGTCGGCGTACTGATAATCGGCAGGAACGTGTAGGACTTAACATTGCCAAGGCGAACCTTCTCTCGAACAAAATGAATATCCAGTTCAATATGTTTTGTACGCTGGTGTTGAACTGGATTTTCAGCTAAGTATACGGCCGAGATGTTACCACAATAAACAAGTGTGGCTTGGGTAACCGGTATATGAAGCTAAAGAAGCAAATTACGGACCCAACTGACCTCGGCCACTATGTTTGCAACACCCCTGTATTCGGCCTCTGCACTAGATCTGGAAATAGTGGGCTGTCTTTTTGAGGACCACGAGATTAAATTTGCACCCATATAAACACAATGTGGAGCGACGTGAGTCGGGACACCCGGCCCAATCCGCATCCGAGTAAGCCATTAATTTAGTGGAACGTGAGGGAGTGATATGCAATCCATGGGAAAATGTACCTTTAATATAACGGAGGATGCGTTTGAGGAAGTGAAAGTGCGGTTCCCGGGGTGCATGCATGAAAAGGCATACCTGCTGGACAACATATGAAATATCAGGGCGAGTAATGGTGAGATATTGAAGTGCTCCGGCCAGAATCTGATACAGAGCTTCATCAGAAAACTCGGTGCCAGTAGTGGCACTCAGTTTGGAACCAACCTTAAGAGGAGTGCTAACTGGTTTACAATTTGACATGTTTGCCCGAGATAAGATATCTGTAGCATATGTGGACTGAGACAAAGCTGGAGAGACGCAGGTTGGGGTCCTTTGTTATTTAAGAACAAGTTTTTGACCCGTTTCCAAGCTTCAAATTCCGTGGACTCATCTTCAAGGACCCTTACGAGAAACACCTTGTTGAGGGTCCCATAAATCCATTGTAGAACAACCGCATCAATCTTCTTCCAAGAAGGGTAGTCGGTGGAGGTTTCGTCGGGTATCGACGAACCGTCGATGTGATTAAGCACATCGTACCCGACGGCGTGAAGCTTGAATAGTTTTACCCACGTAGGGTATGTAACATCCGTACCGTCAAGAGGAGGAATCATGTTTTTGATGTTTGTGACGGTGTATGCCAGATGGAGAGTTTGTGGTTTTGTGGGGTCGGGTTTGTCACCCATGTTGATGGATGAATAGGATGATGTTTACCCGAAGGTGAAGGAGGATGGTGGCTTGGATCGAAATCCTAGCTATGGAATGATACCATGTAAGTCTGTGTAATTCCTTGATTCCCCAAAAGAAATTACAAAGCCTATAAATAACTATACAAAGAAGTTAATTATGGAGCTATATACGGAAACACCAATCATCTAAACTAATACAATATATGAAGATATTTACTAAATCAAACCAATAATATTGTGTGAATATTATCGGCTAACAGTATTAGCCTTCTGGACTTTGAAACGTTCTTCATTAAAATTTCCCTTCCTTTTAGTGACTTAGTGGTAGTGAGGTAAGCTACTTTAGGTTTTTCTAGTTTTAGACGTTCTTCCTCCTGCACACACATTGCTATAAATTCACTCATTAACCATTTGTGTTTCTGAGTGTTATAGTTGATTTTAAAAGCATCAAAACGTGTGGGAAGAGATGTCAAGATGAAGTGCACTAGAAAGCCATCGCTTATTTCCATGTCTAATCCCTTTAACTTATGGGCCAATTTACTCATCATCATTATGTTCTCGCGCAAACCACTAACCCCGTCATACTTTGAGTGAGCATCTTCAAAATTAGGGTGCTTGCATGCGCTTAAGATGGTCCCTTAAATTTTTCCCCAACCGAATTCATATAAACTTTTGCGTTCTCAGAATCGGGTATAACTCCCTTGATAGAACTTGAGATGGAATTCTTGATTACCTTTAGAGATATTCGGTTTGACCTCTCCTATTTTTCGTGCTCTATTTTATGATCTGTAGTACTTTCAGCAGTTAGAACACCATGCACGCCGCGCCTTAGGGCATAATCAAGGTCCAACACTCCAAGAGTAAGTCTGACTGAGTCTCTCCATGTGGCAAAGTTCGCCCCATTCAGTGGTTCAATTCCAAGGCTTGGGCTTAAATTGGATGCTAGATTGATACAAGTTATAGAAGTAGAAGAGTAAACTAAATTAAGGGGTAATAAAGTAATGCTAATTAACATATTGGAGATAAACGTTAATAATAACACCAAAATAATAGAATAACACAAGGTCCTACTTGAACTTTGGCTATGACCAACATTTAAGTATTATGAACATACGTAAATTGATAAAGTAAAGTAAAATACATAAATATAACACATCATCTTTGGGCATAAGTGAAATATTTATATATATTAGGCTAATAATTCATTATGTGTATTCTTAAACAAGTAGCCGTTGGGTTTATGTTGTTTGACAACACAGATAATTAAATAAGATAACATTATTTAAACTTCAATACCAAATTAAATGATATAACCGTTGGTTCAATCATCTAATTTTTCATCAAAGTTGTCATCAAAATAAATAAATTTTCTTATTGGTTACGGAAATTTAAATGTATGCAAAGTTGAATGAAGTAAGACGTGATAATTATGAAATAAAAATCAAGAATCATACGTAAGATTTGCATATATATCATGTTAAAAATAAATCTGTTTTAAAAGTGGAATAGATAGTGGAATTTAAATTATACATGGCAACTAAAATTAAAACGGATTTGAATAAAATTATTTTCACTAACTAATTTATAGTATTAGATATCAATTCTTGATTTGAACATCATCCAACAATAAGAATTGATTTTGTAATTTCTCGTTCATGATTATCACTTTAAAATTCTGGAAAAAGTTAAATTATGTGCATGTCTCGTCCTAAATTCATGTTGATAATTAATTCATCTGCACTAGAATTAAAAAGTCACAAAAACTTCTTAATTCCATTAAAAACAAAACACATCCATAAATCATAGTCATACAACTTTTATTCAAATCAAAATTTTTAATCGGTTCATGTTTAGATCACACCCAGAAAATATATATTTAATTTTTGTGATTTCCAATAAAATTTTAAAGTCCATATTATCCGAAAGAGTTGACACCATGTTCCCGAGTTTCATTTAAAGGAGGAAAGAGAAGGAAAACGAGGGATGAAAAAAATATGTTGTGTTCCCGAGTTTCATTTAAGAAGGGAAAAGGACGGAAACATTAATAGAGGTGTTTCCGAGTTAAAATAAAGAAAAGGGGGGAGGGAACAGAAAATAATGAGTAAAATAAAAGAATTTGTATTTGGAAAGTTTGGGAAGGAAAATAAATTGAAGAGAAAGAGAAGATACTAAAAGAAAAGATAAGAAAAGAAACTTTTTTTTTCTTGTCTTTCTTTTCATAATGAACTCGGGAACACAGCGTTAATTCAGACAATAGAGGTTGGTTTTTCAAACGATTACTTGTGTAACTTAAAAACAAAATTATATCGAACATACAACCAGTCAGTTTCAGTTTACATTAAACAACAAGTTCAGAGGCTTTATTCCAAAACACAGATTTATTTAGTTTCCATTAATCGATTCATCCATGGTTAAGAAAACGAATTTTATGATGAAATTGATATAACTAATATACACTCTAATACCACATGTTGATTATAACTTTAGATATGGATTAAAATCAAAAACCCTATTAAGTTTATTCAATCAATAACAATAAATAAGACATCAAAATTATGGAACTTACTTGATTGAATGGAGACGGTAGAGAAAGATGATGCCATGAACGATAGCTACTCGTTCCCGTTAGGATGTACCAGTTGATGGATTTCTTACACCGCAGTCTCGGGTTTAAAATACAAAGAAAAGAAATGATAAGATTGGATAGGGGAAGAAAAGAAAAGAAATTACATACTTAAAAGACATTCTCGAGTTAAAAGAAAAGAAAAGAAAAGAAAGTGTTAATTACATTCTTGAGTTAGATCCAAATGAAAATATAGTAAAAAATTGCAACTTTACAATTGTAAACTCATAACATGGTAAAGAGAATCGAGACATGGTAAATTAATAATATTGTAATGGGTTTTTTCCTTCACAATCAGGTCATATTTGGCTGTAAAGTTTTTGAGAAAAAAAACCCTAACTTTTGTTTCCATTCTCTTTCTTTTCTTAAAAAAATACTCAAGAATGAAAAAAGAAAAAAATTCTTATCTTTTCTTTTCAAACTCTTAAATAAAAAAACTAAAGAATGCAGTATTAGAGAGAAGGTTATTGGTGTTTCTCTTATTACTTTGTAAATGTGACATCTAAAGGGAAACATGAATATATATATATATATATATATATATATATATATATATATAGGGGTATGCCCATCAGGTAGCCCATATATATTACTTATGGGCCAAGTTGGGTTATTTGAATAATTAAAATTAATTAAATGGTAATAAGGCCACACTAAATGTGGTTTTATCCAACAACTAGTCAATGGCGTTATGGCTGATGTGGCTGCCCGTTAACGCCAGTTGCCAGTTATCCCATGCTAAGGCACTAAGGGGTAGGCATTGAGGGTTTGTTAACATCTTAACGAGCTCTTTAACGGATGTAAGATGATGTCATCCACTAACAACCAATATAATTTTTTTTTTCTTTAATTTTTTTTCTTCCACCATTTTAACTTGCTAGTTAAAACAAGTTAATACATAATACACTAATTAACGGATGAGCTAGTTAAGCCTGTTGCATGTGTGATAATGATGCGATGCTTTGAACCACAACCCATATCCTAATCAACTTTAATTATAGTTCTCACAAGGAAACACGGCAAACACCAAGGCACCAAATGAGTAAATGTGGCTTCTAGATGCTGCTAGACTATGGTTAGAAAATTTATTTTACTACACTTCCAAACTTTTAAAAAATTACAATATGGCCTTACGAACCTGGCCAAGAGCCGAAGGACCTAGAAGTTCAAACCATATCTACTACAAAATCTCTAATTGATATTTGAATTTATTTACACACTAAAAATCTTTATTTAATGTTTCCTTGATGCATATAAAGGGTATCATCAAATCCATATGGTGGCGGGAGATCAAGACAAAACGACGTTCCGAACGAACAATGGAACGCATTGTTACAAAATGATGCCATTTTGCCTAAAAAATGCAAGGTCCACGTATCAACGTCTAATGGATAGGGAGTTCAAGTCCCAAATTGGGAGAAATTTAGAAGTCTACATAGACGAATTGGTGATCAAAAGCGATACGAAGGCAATAATGTTGAAAGACATTGAAGAAACCTTTAAGACGTAACGACAAATAAGCATGAAACTCAACCCAGGGAAGTGCTCCTTTGGGATGGAAGAAGGGAAATTCCTAGGAGTTATCGTTACCAATGGGAGATTCAAAGCTAATCCCCAAAAAGTAGAGGCGGTAATGAAAATGCCTTCTCCAAGAACCATCAAGAAAGTTCAAACGCTGAACGGATGGCTAGTCGCGCTTAACAGATTTATGTCAAGCCACCAGGACAGATCTTTCCCAATCGTATCAACTCTGAGAAACTGTCTCAAAAAAGTCCCAGTTTCGATGGACAGTCGAAGCAGAAATAGCGTTTCAAGAGATCAAGTCGCGCTTAGCCGAACTGCCAACTTTAACAGTGTCAAATTCCAAGGAACTGTTGGTAGTATACCTAGAGGCAGCAGACAGAGCAGTCAGCGTAGTCATATTAGTAGACAAGGGCAATGTTCAAACACCCATCTACTATGTTGATCGCACATTGGCGGACGCAGAGACAAGATACTCCACTCTGGAAAAATTGGTTCTGTCGCTAGTGCAAACAGCGGGCCGCCTAAGGAGATACTTCCAGGGACACCCAGTGAACGTCCTCACCAGCTATCGCCTACAAAATGTATTAGCCGAGCCGGAATTATCTGGACGTTTAGCGAAGTGGGTAATAGAATTGGGTGAATACGCCATTGAATACAAGCCCAGACCCACGATCAAAGGTCAGGTTTTGGCAGATTTCATAGCAGAGTTGCCCCAAGAAAAAGGGGAAGAATGCCGAAAGGAGATAGAACTCCCAGTTGAACAACATGAAGAATAAGTATGGAAATTGTTCACTGACGGAGCATCCAATGATGAAGGCGCAGGCGCATGGTTAAGGATCACTAACCCAGAAGGGCAAGACTTCACTTATGCAATACGTCTGGAGTTTAAAAGCACGAATAATGAGGCATAATATGAAGCATTGTTGGCAGGCTTGAGAATTGCTAAAAAGCTGGGAGCAAAACATTTGGAAGCACATGTTGATTCAATGTTGGTGGCGAACCAAATTGAAGGATCATATGATGAAAAAGATGAGGAGATGGCCTCATACTTAGCGCAAGCCAAGGCGCTAATGGGAACCTTCATCACATGCAAGGTAAAACATGTGAAACGAAGTGAAAATAAACAAGCAGACACTCTCAGGAAATTGGCATCGGTCAGCTTCAAACACCTTGCCAAAGATGTCTGTATCGAAGTGCTGACAAACCCCTCCACTTAGAAGTTTATGTATGCTCCGCGAGTGCATCCAGCTGGATGACCCCAATCATCAACTACTTGTCATCAGGTATCTTACCAGACAAGAAAGTGGAAGCTAGAAAGATTCGTCACAAAGCGTTCAATTACACATTTCAAAATGGAATTTTGTATAGATGATCTTACCTTGGGCCACTCCTCCGATGCGTGGATGCACAAGACGCAAATTATCTGTTACGAGAAGAACACGAAGGAATTTGTGGGGTTCATGCAGGCCCAAGAAGGGTGGTAGCAAAGATAATGAGCACGGGGTATAACTGGCCGGGCATGCACGTTGATGCATAGAAAGAGTTAAGGCAATGCAATGCATGTCAGCGCCATGCACCAAACACCTTGCGCCCAAAACATGCTATGATTCTAGTAATGTCATCTTGGCCATTTCAGAAATGGGCAATCGATATAACTGGACTGTTCTCAGAAGCGCTAGGCCGAGCAAAATTTTTGATCGTAGCAATTGATTACTTCACCAAATGGATCGAAGCAAAACCGGTTGCCACGATAAACGAAACCCGTATAAAGAAATTTATTTAGGAATTCATCATATGCCGCTTTGGACTACCCATGAACCTGGTCAGCGATAATGGAACACAATTCGCTGACCAAAGCATTAAGGCATGGCTCAAAGACTTAAACATAACTCAGACATTCACTTCCGTCACCCATCCACAAGGAAATTGGGAAGTTGAACGCGCCAACCGAAGCATCGTTGGAGGAATTAAGAGAATTTTGGTGGGATATAGGTCAGGTTGGGTCTATCAGCTCGCGCATGTCCTTTGGGTGATCCGCACACAAAAGAACACAAGCAACGTGGAAACACCATTCAGCCTAACCTATGGCACATAAGTAATGATCACGACGGAAGTTGGCGTGCCATCTCCAAGAATCTTAGTACGAGCCGAAAATGAAGGCGAAGTGCACCTCGATTTAATGCTTCTAGAAGAAAGAAGAGAATTGGCAGCAATGCGTGAACAAAATTACAAGCGTCAACCCCATAAATATTATGAGGCAAGGGTGAAAATTTTGCGAGTTCAATGCAGGAGATTACATCCTTCGCAACAACGAGGCATCAAAAGCCCAAGCGCAAGGGAAGTTAGCACCAACCTGGGAAGGCCATTATCAACTAAAACAGGTCCAAAGGAAAGGCGCTTATGCGCTGATGCAACTCGATGGCTCACCGGTTCCAAGAACATGGAACGCGGTGCAGCTGCGAAGGTGTTATATGTAAATCGATTTCACCTTGTAAAAACGGGCCAAGGTCCATTGACAATGAATGAAAATGATACTCCGCATTTCAATTGGCAAAAAAGACAACACAAAAATTCCAACAAAATTCTTTCCATTTATATAAAAAAAAGAAAAAAAGTATTTATAAAGCGGATACCAACATCCTCCAAAGAGAATTACATTCCTACCAATTATAAAAATCAACGGGAGAAGACCTAATCGACGTCGTCTAATCTCTTCCCAGCTTGATCTTGAACCGCAGCAGCATCATCACCAGTAGGATCATGACCAGCAAGTGGACCAGCCCGCTCCGGCTCCAGTAGCCCTCTCAGCAGCTGTATGCCATTTTCTTCCTTAGCGTACTAGGCGACAATGGATAAGATGGGAAATGAAAGTGCATCGTACTCAACCTCGGCAGCCTTGTACTTCACTTCCACATCAATGCCTTGAAGAACATAGGCTTCAGGAGGAAGGTTATCACACAAATGCGTCATGGCCTCCTGAAAAACCAGCCTTGTTCCCTAGTTGCTGCGCAACAGTAACAAGACGCTTAACTCTCTTCGAAATATCATATTAGTAATGGTGCGTTGGGCAACCTGGAAAATAACAAAAGAAACAAGTTAGTATGAAGAAAATGGCAGAAATAGGTAACTAATACAAAATACCTTGTGGATGGCGTGTTTCAACAACCAATTGCAGTCAGCGGCAGCGGCAGCATACCCAGCAGTTAAAGACTCGATGGTCTTTTCTTGAGTGGCAAGTGTGTCAGCCAGCTTGCCCATATTTGCTTTTCTTAACGCTGTCTCTGCCTCTAGTTCGTCAATTCGCATGCAGGTTGACGTTTTGGTCATCGAGTTTGGCGGCGGCCTCCATGGCAGCACAAGCCAGGCTGCGCGCGTCAGCAACGTCATCATTAGACTTCCTGTACGCAGCCTGAAACTCCTTTTAGCGCTCAGCGCGCTCACGGACAGATTCCGTCAAATCTGACTCAGCCTTTGACAACTTTGCTTCAATAGCAGCCAGAACCTAGCGGTGCTCTGCTGCCTCCCGACCCGCATTCCAAGTGGCTGCCTCGGTGTTCTTCACAACCTGTTCCATCTCTCTCATAGTAGCAGAAGATTCAATTTTCTCCGCGTGAAGGGCTCGGTTGTCCCGCACTAGCTCTGCTAGGCTAGAAAGAGACTGAACATGATTGCAAATGGCATCAGACGCCAAACTGTCCCGAGGCTGGAACTTGCGAGCAATGCGCTCACCAGGAGGGAAAACATGGTTCGAAAATTCTATACATGAAGTAGGGTCTTCAAAATTGGCTCCGCGGGTGATCTTCCACCTAGGCTGATGAACCTGGTTTGCCTCAATAGAATCTCGGGGATCCATATCTACACTAATAGACACACCTCCACCGGAACCACTACCACTGCTACTCGCAAAATCAAAAAATCTACCGCTAACCACCGCCCCAACATAAAAAAGAGGCAATTGAACAATCTCGTCACCGTCAAGAACAAAAGTCTTGACCGGCGAGGATTCGTTGGACTTCAGAATGTCAGCAAAAGACACACCAGCCGACTTGCTGATGGGAACCTTACACAAATCGTCCAAAGTTTCCTTCATCGGTTCAAAAACTGACGTCGTAGACTGAGACTCAGACGGAACAACAGTCTCCGCTGATACAAGCACCATCGTCACAATGGTCTCGGCATCACACGGGCCAACCACACCCGTCATCATCGGCAAACTCACCAACTGCAGAGCAGGCTTTGCCTCGGACAAGTTTCCCACACTTGTCGTCATAGGCGAACTAACAGAACTCGCCACCAAAGGACGGTGACAGCAGAAATCGTAGGAACCTCCGTCGAAGAAGATACCATGGAGAACCTTGAAGAACAAACGCAGTGAACACCATAGCAACTCAATAAACAGGAAAGTATAACACACCATACCTGGAGATTTAACCAGGCCACTCATCTTCACAAACCAGCCAAGGCGAGGCTTCTTGAAGAAACAAGGCTCTTCCTCTTACTCATCGTCGCCCTCCGGCGCAAAAGCCACATGGTGTGGGACAGTAATGTCCCAGTGGCAGTAGAAGAAAAAAGTGATGAACTAGTGGATACCGTGGTATCCACAAAAGTTCCAGGCGCAGAGACGGAGGGCGTCACAAGATCACCAGCCGTCAAAATTGGGGCGACGGCGAGAGAACTCGTGTCCAAAACAGTTCCAGGTTGAAAGACTAAAGGCAACGGGAGACCTCTAGTAGCCTGGCTGTAGGTTGTTAGGAGTGACGGTGCGCCAGCGCCAGAACTAGACGAGTCTAGTAATGTCGTCGACGAAGACACGGGAGGTCCCAAAGGAACGTCCGACACAAGGATGACATCGTCATCATCATGCACAACGTCTCTCGCGGCGGAAACTCTTGGAGGCGCAATCGCCTTCCAACCACTACCTTGTGCAACCTTCCCGTCGCATTTTGGAAAGCGCAAAATATAAGACTGTTTAACTGAAAAATAAAAGTGTTAGAAAGGCACAAGTGAGTATGAATGAAATCACAACTTACCCTCTTTTGGGTTAGAGAAGTTGGGAGGTGGCAGCGGTCGTGGTGGCAGTGACTGCCCCATAGGAAGAGGAAACACAAAGTTAGGAGTTGTCCTCATAAGGAAAGGCTCCTCACGAGGACCTAACTCCCGCTGGAACAGGATCTTGGTACCCTCAGGCACAGAGTACAAAAACAACAGAGGATCCTTCACCTCTGCAATATAACAATAGTTAGAAAGCAGAAAGAAGTACATTAAAAAGTTAACAGAGAGAAATCCATGGGAAATAAATAGGCCACTAACCTTGGCCACCATTCTTGATGAACGGGACCCTAGTCACATCGTCCCAAATGCGGCTCGTCCCAAATAGCACCAGCGCACGCTCCTGTTAAGGAAGAAGTGGGGAAAGGCTGGCCTGTAAAGTATTAAACCAGTCCGTCCTAGAGTAAGGGACTAGTTTAGGCTCCGGGAGGTCTTTAACATCCACAAAACTCATCATATGTGGAACCATGTGCGTAGTAACCTAGAAGAACAGACTCTTCCACTCATGCAAACTCTTCGGCGCCTCAAGAGCAATGGCCTTAGCGCTAAGAAAGGTAAACAAATTATACCAGACCTGCGATAAGCGCCATTGATAAGAGGCCGCCATCTTGTCGGCTATTAGCGTAATGCCAAGGCAGTGACAAGGGTACTCAAAATGGCGGAGGCGAGTCATTCCAAGTGGATGTATTCGGTCAAATGCAACCCAAACACATCCAAGACATCCAGGAAAAACCGAGTAATGGGAAAACGAAAGTTTCCCCGGAGGAAGTACTCCTTATACACGGAAATCTTGTCGGTTGAAACCTGCGTAGCCGTCTTGCCTGGAGCAGGCAACTCAGGCTCAAACTTAGGGCTAAGGCGGTAAACCTTGACCATGTTGTTGAAGTCCTTAGAGGACATCCAGCAACCAACGAACTCCATGCTGTTATTCTTCTTTACTTTGGAGGATTGAAATGACTAAGCCATAATGGAGTAATAACAAGGAAAGAAGAAAAAAAAGAAAGATGAAGCAGAAGAAATTTGGAGAATAGGGAAAAATAAGGTTGAACCTCTCCTTTTATACGCATCGCAGTTAATGCTGGGGAGGGGTACAGAAGGAAAGGAACACACACGGCCCAATCACCAGGCGACACGGCAAAGACATGGCAAGAAAATGTGTTACAAATGGGCGCGTTACCGGGATTCTCGCCCATGCTTCTGCCACAGACAAAAAAGCTGCACTACAAAATGTAACAGTCGTCATACTATCATGTCAAACCATTGTTTCAATGACATTCATTTAATTCATCTCTTCCCGCCAAGTAACACGTCAGCTCTTCAATAAGAGTAGATGAATGAACAAGCGTTGGCAAAAAGGGCTCCGCCATGGGAAGGCTATCTAAAGCCTCCCACCAAAAAATGCTTCGCCACGGGAAGGCTATCTAATGCCTCCCGCCTAAAAAGGCTCCACCATGGGAAGGCTATCTAAAGCCTCCCACCAAAAAAAGGGTCCGCCATGGGAAGGCTATCTAAATCCTCCCGCCAAAAAAAGCTCCGCCATGGGAAGGCTATCTAAAGCCTCCCGCCAAAAAAGGCTCCGCCATGGGAAGCCTATCGAAAGCCTCCCGCCAAAAAAGGCTCCGCCATGGGAAGGCTATATAAAGCCTCCAGCCAAAAAAGGCTGCGCTAGGGGAAGGCCATCGAAAGCCTCCCGCCAAAAATGCTTCCGTCATGGGAAGGCTATCTAAAGCCTTCCTCCAAATAAGACTCCGCCATGGGAAGGCTATCTAAAGCCTCCCGCCAAAACAGGCTCCGCAATGGGAACGCTATCTAAAGCCTTCCGCCAAAAAGGCTCCGCAATGGGAAGGCTATCTAAAGCCTCCCGTCAAAAAAGGCACCGCCATGGGAAGGCTGTCTAAAGCCTTCCGATAAAAAAGGCTCCGCCATGAGAAGGACGTCCAAAGCCTCCCGCCAAAAAAGGCTCCGGCATGGGAGGCTGTCTAAAGCCTCCCGCCAAAAAAGGCCCTGCCATGGGATGGCTGTCTAAAGCCCCCTCCCAAAAAAGGATCCGTCATGGGAAGGCTATCAATAACCTCCCGCTAGAAAGCATACAGTGAGGGATGGTTGTTCTTAACCTGCACCTGAATGAAGACAACTATAGGTGGAAAATAGGTTTCACCTAAATGAAACAATTAGAACCCATGATAAGTCCATAGCCCTCTTTCTTTAAAAAGGGCAATTAGGGACAAGGGGACTTGTAGGGGTAGGGTACTAAACCACCCTAAAGTAATATAAGGTCCCGCTGAGTGAAGAGATCAAGCTTCAGGCGGATAGCATGGCGCCCGAAACGTGGCCAAATATAATAAAAATTCCCTGACACCTTGGGAATGGTAGCGCCAAGATCTCCACCAGCATTGGACAAAAAGACAGAATATATATCGGGAATATCTCCCAACTAATGGGGAATGAACAACACATAAAAAACGGTACAAAATAGTACACCACGTCAATATTAATAGGCAATGATGCCCACCAACCTCCATAATCACACGAATGGAGCAAATAATTGGTGGAAAGCCTGATAAGACAGTTGGCCATACTCTCTCTCCTCCGGCTATAAATACCACATCTCCAAACGGTAAAAGGATCCAACATCCAGTATCATACATTCTATCTATATATTCTTTCCACATAACAAATACTGATTTTCATCTCCAAACGGTAAAAGGATTCCAACCCATCGTAGGAGATACTTAACCATAATCCTTAGACTAAGTCATTAGGACTAACGGGTGGATTTGTGTATCTTTAGTTTCATTACACGAACTTATAGTTATTAATTAATGGTGAGTCATTGTACTCAATTATATACGAAAGATATTATTTTGTTGGAAAAGGGATGTTAACTTGACATGCCGTTTTCGTTTTATATGAATAATGAATATTGTGACCATACATATTAACTTTTTTTTATTAGTAATGCCATTATCTTGTATACATACATATTGAATGTACACTCTTCTTTTGGGTCTAATATATTTTGAACTGAATATTATTAGATTCAGATAAATAATATATTTATTCATTCGTGCTATAAAAATATGAATGTCATAAAAAAACTTAATAGAGACAAAATTTTCGAAATAACCTCAACTAGCGTTGTTACCCGCTCGTTGCGGCGGTGCATTTTTTTAAATGGCTAAAAATATCATTTAGCTATATTACATTTAAATTTAAATAAATCCAATCTAAAGTTTTTGTTAAACATGTTAAAAAAAATTAACATAAAAAATATCAAAATTACATTTAACTAAAAGAAAACCAAAGGTTTGGCAATGCAATGCTCATGTACAAAAAATGAAAATCATAATATAATCACTAAAACATTTGGCAGCTCAAAAATACATGTTCACCACCGGCAATTTTGCAAACAATGGATCAAAAAGTTACGCATCTTCTCTAATAGAATATACCTCAAATACCCCAATGTAAACATTTTAAGTATAAACTGTATTTTGTATGATCAAATCAACAAATAGACTATAATGTTAAAAGTGAATCGGTTAAATGTAATGAGGATTTGGCAACAACAAAATGAAAGTTTGACAAAATAATGTCACAAAATGGTTAGAACACAATTATATAATATTGACAAACTCTAAATTAAACATCAATTTAAAGGGTTTGTTTAAATGTATCCAACAATAAATTGCGATTTTAACAAAATAAAGTTAAAATTAAACGTTGATTGAACTCGGCCATCAAATTGCAATTTTAACAAAATAAAGTCAAAATTAAACGTTGATTGAACTTGGAATTCAAATTTGACAAAATAAAGTCTCAATTAAAAACAAATCAAAGTGCCATATACCATAACACCCAACCATAAAAATTTGTATCCATTTAGAAATAATTTTTACACGGGCACAAACATTATTGCATATCTATGAACAGAAACACTTCCTACCCCATTCTAAATTAAAATTATTAACTCTATAACTATATTTCATGTTGAACATTTTCATTTGAATATGACCCTAAGTACTCTGCTTTTTCGCTTCAATCCTAAACCAAATCCATAACTCCTACAACATCCCCAATTCTTGTTTTCAATCCTTCGAACTCTAAATCGAAATCTATGCATTAGTCACGTTACATATTGTTTGTTTAATATATATAAATGAAATCTATTAACCACCGATAGCAATCAACCAACACGATTTATCAATTATCATCCCGCCTCAACGTGTGGGTTGGCGTCAACACGTATACGACAATACACAACAATATCCGGGGTCTTGTACGCTTTGTTGACGGTTCATCATCCGACCACTTCGGTGGCGGTTCATCATACGACGTGGTAGGCGATCGTGACATACTACAAACGGACACCATTCGTTGCGGGGACATTGGAGGTGGTGTCGAAGATGACCTCATGATCGGGCTGTGTTGGCCACCGGCCCATTGTA